>NC_041389.1:226510458-226608251 GCF_002162155.2 Triticum dicoccoides | reverse complement strand
TGCAAATACCAAACCAGGGCAGAAACCAGAACACAAGAAAACACACGAGCGAGAAAAGGCACCCTCCCTGCATACAACAAATGCAAATTCAACTTCAACTTAAATCCGAAGCAAGGAAGCTTGACCACAGAAAGGGAGACAAAAAACAAAAGGCCACATCCGACACCTAGTCTAGTCTTCGACGTTCTCTCACCAGCGCGGAGCTAAGTGCTGCCACTGGGCGTGGGAGGGAGCCCCCGAGGCCCGAGGGCGGCTCTCCGGAGACTCCGGGGCGTGTACAGCTCCAACTCGTTATTACGTGAGTGTCACGGGCGGCGACCTTCACAAGCACTGGGCCTTCTTCACAGGCACCGGGCCTTGCGTCATATCGCCAGTCAAGGGCCCCGCCTTGCGCCTCCCTCGGCCACCATTGATGGCGGCCAGAGACCAAGGACGACGCCAATGGAGCAAAGGGGACGCCAGCGGTTCCCTCGGTGACCACGGGTCCTCTGCCGGGGGTAGGCTTTGCAGCAGCTCCCCGGAAGAGGGTCTACCTCCGGGGAATGCTTTGCTCTGTGTGCCGCGGGGAGGGGCCTGGCTCCCGGCCCCTCTCCTGCAGCCCCCAATGCGCCCCTCCTGGCAGAAGGAAGGCTGCTGAGCTGGGGCAGCCGTCTGCTGCTATTCCGGCAAAACTCTTAAGGTTCGAACACTGGGGTGCGCACGAAGATCTCCTCCTACCGAATCTTGCTCTCAGCCTCGCCGCAATCCCTAAGGTAGATCGATGAACAACACAAGGGACACGAGGTTTATACTGGTTGGGCCACCGTTGTGGTGTAATACCCTAATATGTGGTGGATTGTCTCTTGGCCTGATGATGAACAGTAGAAGGGAAGAACAACCTCGCGAGGAGAGGTGTTCTAGTGGTGGTGTGGTGTGCGGATGAACTTAACTTGTCTCTAGATGAGATGCCCACTTAGGGAGTCCTGGATTAGGGGGTATCCGGACAGCTGGACTGTATATATCGTCCGGACTATTGAAGCGTGAAGATACAAGACTCAAGACTTCGGCCCGTGTCCGGATGGGACTCTCCTTTGCGTGGAAGACAAGCTTGGCGATCCGGATATTGTATTTCGTTCCTTGTAACCGACTCCATGTAAACCCTAGACCTCTCCGGTGCCTATATAAACTGGAGAGGCTGGTCCTTAGAAGGACGATCACAATTACAATCATACCATCATAGGCTAGCTTCTAGGGTTTAGCCTCTTCGATCTCATGGTAGATCTACTCTTGTACTACCATATCTTCAATATTAATCAAGCAGGAAGTAGGGTTTTACCTCCATCGAGAGGGCACGAACCTGGGTAAACATCTGTGTCCCTTTCTTCCTGTTACCATCAGCCTTGATGCACAGATTGGGACCCCCTACTCGAGATCCGCCGGTTTTGACACCGACATTGGTGCTTTCCTTGAGAGTTCCTCTGTGTCATCACTGCAGGGCTTGATGGCGCCTTCAATCGTCAACAACACGGTCCAGGGGGAGACTTTTCTCCCCGGACAGATCTTCGTGTTCGGCGGCTTCGCACTACGGGTCAATTCGCTTGGCCATGTGGAGCAGATCGACAGTTACGCCCCTGGCCACCAGGTCAGGTTCGGAAACTTGAACTACTCAGCGGATTTTCGCGGAGACTTGATCTTCGACGGGTTTGGGCCTGCGCCAGGAGCACCGAACAGTTACGATGGGCGTGGCTTAGACCTGCTGTCGGACGATACGCGGGATATCACCCCTGCAATAGCCCCGGATCTAAATCCGGAGCAGGTTGCGTTGCCTGAGGACGGAGGGGTGGACCCCGCCTCGCAGGCCGCACACTCATCGGCGGTGGAGCCGAACATAGGCCTCACTTCTGAGGAAGCCTGTGACTCCGGACCCCCGGATTCGTATCTGGTTGTAGGTTCCAGTCCGCGTGTTCCCGAGCCCGTCGAGCCTGGTTGGGCTCCGGTAATGGAGTTCACCGCTGCGGACATTTTTCAGCACTTGCCCTTTGGCGACATGCTGAACTCATTAAAGTCTCTCTCTTTGTCAGGAGGCTCTGGGCCGAAGTATGTCCGGCTTGAGTGGGAAGCAGGCGACGAAGGAATTCGCTGCCCACCCACCACCCACTTCATTGCCACGGTCGATGATTTAACCAACGCGCTTGACTTCGACTCCGAAGACATCGACGGTATGGACGACGATGTAGGAGAATTACAGGAGCCACCGCTCACAGGGCGGTGGACGGCCACCTCCTCAAATGATATATACATGGTGGACAATCCAAAGGAAACCAATGGCAACGAGGCAACGGAGGATAACCCCTCAGGGAGAAAGGCAAAGCATGGGCGTCGTCGGCGCCGCTCCAAGCCCCGCCACATGAACACCGGCCCGAGAGACGAAAGCAATCCGGAGGGAGCCGAAGAGGAATACATTCCTGATCAGCCTACCTTCAAGCAGGCCGGACCGGCCACGATGGGATACTTGGAGAGGGACAACTATACACCCCCCTCCGATGACGAGGTGAGCCTCGGCAATGACGAATTCGGCGTACCTAAAGATCCAGTGGAACAAGTTTGCTTCAAGCGACGGCTCATGGCCACGGCAAGGAGCCTGCAAAGGAAGCAAGAGTAGCTTAAAGCTAAACAAGACTTGCTAGTGGATAGGTGGACTAAGGTACTGGCCACCGAAAGTACAAACTCGACAGCCCCAACAAAGGGCACACACGGCACAATTGGCTACCTCAACCCAAGCATGAGAACCCAAGGCACACATCACGACATCCACACATCATTACGTTCCAAGACAGTAAGAAGGATACACAAAGAGACACCCTCAAGCCTCGACGCAATGGCCACAAACGTCAAGTTAAGGAAACTGGTGCCAGGTCCAGCAAATCCCATTCCGGTCAACGGACAAAGAGCAGCTCAAGCCTATTCGGCCCGAGCCACACGCTCGATCAACCATGTGAAATTCGTGGTACTCCTAGAAGGACGGCAAAGCATACCAATAGAGAATGCCGGATCCTCAAAACAGGGCGGCTGGTCGTGTGCCAGAAACAATGAGGGGAGGCGTCTAGTCAAGAGACCCCCCCCCAGAGCATAAAAGTACGGTCGATCGCCCCCGATCACACCAACCACAGCAATTCAATTGCCGTACCCCTAGACCTAGTAGTCCGGGGGCTCCATCACACATAAATCCCACAAGGGTATGAAGCCACAAATAACATCCCCTAAAGGATGCCAGGTGTAAAGGCCAAATTCATTGGCCCACCACCCTAACGGTTGTCCTTCGAATGACCAAAAAAAAATACCACGCCAAAGAGTAATCCTTCGTCACCTTCCCCTCATACGGTAATTTACCGTATGCTAACGGGACGAATCACATTGACTAAGATTCCACGTGATAAACCATTAGGCCAACACTGTGTGATATAATCACGCCGACGGGCAAGGCCGGACTCCGCAGTTAGAGTGGAAACCACACAGCTGCCGGAGTAGCGAGTCGCGCATGTCTATCAAAAATTTGATATGACAGCCAACTATCCGGACACCAATTGAGGAGTCCGCGCTATTTTACGGTATAACGGCTGGGTTTACCAGGGTCCGATCAGGAACCCTAAGACCAACCACAAGAGGACGTTCAGCTGCCTCATAGTATTTGCCTTTACAAACTAACTTTGACGCAGAACATGATTGGCGGCGTGGAATCAACCTGGACACACAATGGCAGGAACATGCAGGTAGAAGGCAGTTCAGATTCACTCTTGATCCACTCACAACCCCCTCCAGTCCGGCCATCACAGGTTCCGCCAAAAACACCTCTTTTCATACATCGTACTCATATGCATAGACATATCATCCTACTACAATGCGTAGATTTAAATAACAATTACCGGCCGGCGTTTATCACCGATGCCTCTTTGCCAAAAACGGCAGCCACGCTTCGTGTTACACCCGGTTATGCCAGGGGCTACACGGTACGGCAATACAGTCCGACCACCTTTTCGGTCGCTCGGCACCCCGAACTTATAGCACTATATGCATCAGCTCCGAATCATGTCTTGGGTCATTGGTTGGGTTTGCCCGGCTCCCATGTTTTGGTACCTTACGTTCCGTTCTATAGGCTAAGGTAGCGCTGGGAGAACTACTGCGATTGTGTCCCGGTTCTGCGGGACGAGCACCTCAGTAGAGAAAGCCGAAAACCGATTGTCATGATGCAGCGAGAGCTGGTCAGCTGTTCGAGAGGTTGTAAAATCCTTAAAGATTTATTCCGCACAACGCCATTATAAATGCAGAGTGCGACGGATCAGTCTTCCGATCAGGCGCCAATAGAGCCCCTAGTTCGGCCTTCCGAACACTAGGGGCTGCACCGACCATACTCGAATTCCTATGGCTAAGTGAGAGTAATAAAGTCCTATAGTCCGATTGCCTGGTTCGTGGTGAGAAACACCTCCTTAAAAGGACCCAACTATGGGATAAAGAGCGTTCAGATATACCCCAAACACCCCCGTATTCTTTTTTACGTGGGGGCAGAAGCCGACGACTGGCCAACTCTCAGGATGTACATTCAATAAACAGCCGCACAGGAAGAACATATGTTAAAAAAAATACAGGCAATATATAATATAAATGCCATTATCCCATATTACAAAAAGCGGCACGAATGCCCTCAGGGAAATATAATGTCTTTGGCACACTTATCCTCCACAAGGCGGACCCCTTTCAGTACACCTTCATAGTACAGCTTGCGCTTGCGGTGCTCCTTACCCTCCGGCGGTCCCTCAGTCATCAGCTTCTCCGCGTCAAGCTTCCCCCAATGCAATTTTGCATGGGCAAATGCCATGCGCGCGCCTTTTATACAGACTGATCGCTTGATAACATCAAGCCGAGGACAGGCGCCCATAATCCGCTTGACGAGTCCGAAGTAATTGCTTGGAATTGGCTCTGCAGGCCACAGCCGGACAAATAAGTCCTTCATGGCTAGTTCGGCCGCCTGGTGCAGTTCGACCAGCTGTTTCAGCTGATCGATAAAAGGCACCGGATAGTTCGGCGCCAAAAATTGCGACCAGAAATCCCTCTCCGCAGACTTCTTCTCCTCGGTTTGGTAGAATTGGGCGGCATCTGATATGCTACGAGGAAGATCCGCAAAAGCCCTTGGAAAAATAAGAATTAAGCTTGCCGCTTAGGATTCTTCCCATTACCATGTACAAAGGGCTAAGAATAGAGAAGGCCTTACCAGCCGCAACTTTCCGGGCCTCCTGAATATCCCGCGCAGCACCTCGGGCTTCTTCCCGAGCACCTTCCACAACCTCGGGAGCTTGGGCGAGTTCTGATTCTTTCCCTATTAGACTCTGCTCCAAGCCCTCGCTTTTCTTCACAGCTTCCTAGAGCTCTCGCTCAGCTGCGAGGACCCTGGCCTCCTGTTTTTCACGAAGCGCCTGTTCGGCGGCAGCCTTCTCGTTGGCATCAGCCACGGCCTTATTTAGTGCCTCGTATTCAGCACTCGCTCCTAGAGCATACAATACAAACACTTTTCACTAAGCACAACTATTCATTCATGCCAACTTCAAGACAAATGTTTTCAACATACCCTGCTTGTCTTCCAATTGCTTCTTCACACGGCCAAGTTCTTCCTCGGCCCGTGCAAGGCTCTGCTTCAGTTCGGACACTTCCGCATTATAAGCGGCCGTCATCTCTGCAGACGCCTGTTTTCACACAAAGGGGTATACGCCATTCACATAGGCTCCTGCGAAAGCAGAGGATTTGATCCCCTGCCCGGCTCCGTCTCCTCTGTCGGACAGTGCATCAAGGGCTATTACTCATATTATGACAATTCCTCAAAGGTTTCTTAGGAAACATACCTCAAAGGCCTTTATAAGGCCAAAGCAGGACTCGTTCAGCCCACTCTTGGCGGACTGAATCTTCTCAACCACCGCGCCCATGAGGGTCCGGTGCTCATCGACGATAGACGCGTTCTTCAACACTGTCGATAGACCGCTGGGCAGCTCTGCTAGAACAGAGGATGCCGGCGGGGCAGGCAGACCTCCCACCATCGAAGGTGGTTGTCCGCTCGACTCTGGAACCTTAGAGGTCCCGGGGGCCTTATCCGCCCCTGTGTGTCCGGCTCCAGGGATATGTCGTCCTTGGTCCGGGTCCTGTCGGGATGACACCTCAGTGTCGCGCCTGGACTTCGGGGAAAGGGCCTGCGGAGGCGTCTCGCTCGCCAAGGCGTCTGAGCCCAGCGAATCCTCCGATGAGGACTGTCCGGCGCGAGGCCTCGCGGGGCTACGCAAAATATGGCAACGGTTAAAGCTACTATATCCAAAAATAATCACCGGACGCATATGCGCGTTCGGATCACATATACTTACGACTTCACCATGGGCTAGGCCCTGGGATCTCTCTCCGGGCTGCTGTCGGTAGCCGTGGTGGATGTCTCTGGGAGGGAACCTTTCCCCCTCTTGGGTGATTCGACCTCCAGGGACGGGGAAGCTGCATGCTTCCTCCCACCTTCAGAGTGAGGCTCATACTCCTCTGCTTCCGCCTCTTCGCCTTATGAAGAAGGAGCGTCGCTTGAGTCTTTGGATTTTTCGTCCGAAGCCTCAAGGCGACGGAGTCCACTCCGGGTCTTCTTGACCCTGGAGGCCTCCTTCTTTGGTGCCTTGTAAGGCGCGGGGACCAGCATCTTCGACAGAAGAGGTCCGACTGGTTCCTCCGGCAGCGGGGCCGGACAATGTATTCGCTCCACCTTCTTTATCCATCCCTGAGGTCACAATTAAGATGTCTCCCTCATGACATGCCAGCTAAAGCATGAATGGACAGAGTGTGGCTGTAACTTACCGAGCTTGCAGAATGGGATAATTGATACCCACGGTCCTCGGCGGGGCCCGACCACGATTTGCCGGACTTGAAGAGCACCTTCCAGATATCCTTGTGGGAGGAATCATAGAGATCCTGAAGGGTTTGGTGCTCGGTTGGGTCGAACTCCCACAGAGTGCAGGCTCGGTGCTGACAAGGGAGAACCAGGCGAACTATCATCACCTGGACTACGCGCGTCTGGAGCAGTGACAACTCATCGAGCGAGGACCAATTCGGGCCCTTCTTGGGCGAGGACGTCAGCCGCAGTGGTGCTCTAGACCTGAACTCGGGAACTGCAGCCCACTTTTTGTCGCGTGGTTCGATGATATAAAACCACTGCTGCTAGCACTCCTTAACGGAGTCGTTGAAGGCGCCCTTCAGCCAAACGACCTTGGGCATCTTGCTCACCATCGCGCCGTCGCACTCGGCGTGTTCGCCACTCACCACCTTGGGCTTCACATTGAAAAACTTCAGCCACAGGCCGAGGTGAGGCAAAATCCGGAGAAAGGCCTTGCACACGACGATGAACGTCGAGATATTGAGAAAAGAGTTGGGGGAAAGATCATGAAAATCAATCCCATAGTAATACATGACTCCATGGACAAATGGGTGGAGGGGAAACCCGAGCCCGCGGACGAAGTGGGGAAGGAACACGACTCTCTCATGAGACTCCGGAGTGGGGACGACCTGTCCCGCCGGTGGGAGACGGTGGCCGATCTTCTGGGCTAGATACCCGGCTCCCCGGAGCTTCTTGATGTCCTTCTCCTGGACGGTCGAGGCCATCCATCTGCCTCCTGCTCCGGATCCAGACATCTTTGGAAAACCTCTCTTCGATGGAGAAAAAGAGTACTTGGGCGTTAGGGCTCGAACAGAGGGGAATGAGCTAACGGGAGGAGAAGGCGTGGGGAAAGAGAAAGAGACCTTACCTCCTTATAGGGGCGGTAAACATTTTTTGCGCCTCCCCACTTGCCTGGTGGAGCCCGTCTGCCTCCCACTCGCCGCGATCAGCGGTGCGGTTGGGTTACCCATACCCGTATTGATGAGAATCCCGTGATAAGGGGACACGATCTCTGCTTTGACAAAGACGTGTCAAGGAAACCGCCTCGCAATATGCGTTGTGGCTGGTTCGAATAATGGCCTGACCATAATGACACGTCACGTTGTCTAAAAAGTTGTCAGCATATTGCATTTGTGAAATATCATTCTCTCTACGGTGGCATGTGAAGATCATCTTGCAGATCTGGACACGATTAAAGTGTTCGATAATTACTTTGGAGTATTCAGAGAAGGAACCCACCTTGCAATGCCGGAGACAATACTGCGCGCCGGACTCATCGTCATTGAAGCCTGGTTCAGGGGCTACTGAGGGAGTCCTGGATTAGAGGGTATCCGGACAGCCGGACTGTATATATCGTCCGGACTATTGAAGCGTGAAGACACAAGACTCAAGACTTCGACCCGTGTCCGAATGGGACTCTCCTTTGCATGGAAGACAAGCTTGGCGATCCGGATATTGTATTTCCTTCCTTGTAACCGACTCCATGTAAACCCTAGCCCTCTCCGGTGTCCATATAAACCGGAGAGGCTGGTCCTTAGAAGGACGATCACAATTACAATCATACCATCATAGGCTAGCTTCTAGGGTTTAGCCTCTACAATCTCGTGGTAGATCTACTCTTGTACTACCCATATCTTCAATATTAATCAAGCAGGAAGTAGGGTTTTACCTCCATCGAGAGGGACCAAACCTGGGTAAACATCTGTGTCCCTTGCTTCCTGTTACCATCAGCCTTGACACACAGATCAGGACCCCCTACCCGAGATCCGCCGGTTTTGACACCGGCACCCTTCTACTGTGGTGGCTATCTCTGTTTATAGAGGCCCTGGTCCTCTTCCCAAATATTGAGTGGGAAGGGATCCAACAACGGTCATTTTGAAAGGGGACAGCTAGTACAAGCTATCCTGACTAAGGTGGTCTTCGACTGCCAAAGGTGCTGGTGATGACGCCGTCTTGGGCCCCATGGTGACCTCTGTCCTGCCGCTCTGTTGGTCTTGGTCTCGTTGCACCGATAAGGAAACCTTTGCCTAATGCCTCGGTACTCCGCGCCTATGCTTGCCCTCTTTGCACCAAAGGGGAAACAAGGACACTGTGCAGGCTGGCGCCCACCTGGTCTTGATCGTCATGGCTTGCGTCATGGGCACCTCGCGAGGTACCCCTTGCCTTGATCTCTTTGCCTCCTCGCGAGCCTGCCTGGTGAGGCCCCTCATGAGGAGGCCTTGTGTTGTCCACCTCGCGAGGCTTGGCCCCTCGCGAGGGTCTTGAGTGTCGGTTTTATGAAGATGGGCCGTACTGGGCCACCAATTGAGCTACGCAGCAGGCCGCAGGCAGGCAAGTCTAGGGACCCGCATTCTGAGAACGCAGACAGAGGGGAAGTATATATAGTCTAAGGGACGAAGGGGTACATGGGCTTTCAGCCCGGATACACTGCATGCAGGTAGGAGGGGCCGGATATCCCGGCGCCGGGCCGGATGTCCGGGCCTTCCCGAGAGGCCGGATGTCCGGGCTGGTGGAGTCGGTCTTGGTGCTCTCTGGATAGCCTGCGCCGAATTTTCGGGCGGGTGCCAGATGTCCAGCCTGTCGCGGGGCGTCGGATGTCCGGGGGTCGGCCGGATGTCTGGCCGCTGTAGAGTCGCCTGGCGTCCGTCTCTCTCTGGTCTTCTTCTGGTACCGGATGTCCGGGCTGCTGCCGGATGTGCGGCCATTGTAGATCCACGGTGACTCCACTTGAGGCACTTCTTGATCCGCTTCCGTGTGGACTTGTCCTATGCTTCGAGCATCTCCATGGTTGTCTCCTCAGTTCCTGAGCATACATAGTGTCTTTGCATTAGGTAGCAACCATGTCTCGCACATGTGGAAAGGGGAAGCATTTAGGAACGGGTTCACCTTGTGTCCAATGGCGCATGTTAGAGGTCTCATCATATGTCCTCTTAGGGCTTGGAGAGTAGTCAGAGTGTACATGGGGATGAACGTGGGATGCTCCGCATCACACTCCTTATTCCATAGTCCATCAAATCTTACCAAAAACTTGAAAACTTCACAACACAAAACTCAACAGAAAATCTCACAAGCTCCGTTAGTATAAGAAAATAAATCACCACTTTATGGTCCTATTGCAAACTCATCCTTTATTCATATTGGTGTAATATCTACTATATTCCAACTTTACCATGGTTCATACCCCCCGATACTACCCATAGATTCATCAAAATAAGCAAATAACACATAGAAAACAAAATCTGTCAAAAAAAGAACAGTCTGTAGCAATCTGTAACTCTCGAATACTAATGTAACTCCAAAAATTCTGAAAAATTAGGACAACCTGGGAAATTTGTGTACCAATCCATAGCAAAAAATAATCAGATCAAAAGCACATTTCAATAAAATCTAGGAAATTATTTACTAGGCGCAAAAGTTTCTGAGCAGGATCAAAACAACTATGACTGTAAGCTATCCCAAAGGTCTTACTTGGAACAAACACTAATTAAAACACAAAACCATATCTAACCAGAGGCTAGATGAATTGTTTATTTGAAAATAGCAAGGAAAATATTGGGTTGTCTCCCAACAAGCGCTTTTCTTTAAAGCATTTTAGCTAGGCATTGATAATTTGAATGATGCTCACATAAAAGAGAAGAATTGAAGCACAAGAAGAGCATCATAAAACACGTGACAAACACATCTAAGTCTAACATACTTCCTATGCATAGGCATTTTATAAGCTAACAAATTATCAAGGCAAGCAAAAACTAGCATATGCAAGGAAGAAGAAAATCTGATAGCAATCTCAACATAAAGAGAAGTAATTTAGTAACATGAAAATTTCTACAACCACATTTTCCTCTCTCATAAAAATTACATGTAGGATCATAAGCAAATTCAACAATATAGCAATCACATAACATATTCTCAACACGATCCACATGCTTGCGAAGTTGACACTCTTCCAAAGTAGTGGGATTAACATTAACTAAAGTCATGACCTCTCCAAACCCACTTTTATAAAAAAAATCATAATATTGAACATTCTCCAAATATGTGGGATCTAAAGTTGACACTCTACCAAACCCACTTTCAATATTATTGCAAACACTATTATCAATCTCATATTCATCATGGAGCTTAAATAAATTTTCAAGATCATACGAAGAATCACCCCAATCATGATCATTGCAACAAGTAGTAGACATAGAAAAATTAGCATCCCCAAGCTTGGGATTTTACATATCATTAACACAATTGACATTAATAGAATTTATAATAACATCATTGCAATCATGTTTTTTATTCAAGGCACTATCGTGCATCACATTATAATTTTCTTCTTTCAACACTTCATCACAATTTTTAGATTCACGAATTTCAAGCAAAACCTCAAAAAGAAAATCTAGTGTACTCAACTCACTAGTAGTTGGTTCATCATAATTGGATCTCTTAAAAAGATTAGCAAGTGGATGAGGATCCATAAAATTTTAGCAAGCAAAGATGCAAGCAAAAAGAAGGCAAGTAGTACAAGCGAACAAAAGATCGAAAAAAAGAAGGGCGAAGAAAAGGCAAATATTTACAAAAATTGTTTCAGAAGTGGGGGAGAGGAAAACAAGAGGCGAATGGTGAACAATGTAATGCAATAGATGAGAGTTTATGATGGGTACTTGGTATATCTTGACTTGGCTTAGATCTCCCCAGCAATGGCGCCAGAAATTCTTCCTGCTACTTCTTGAGGAGCGACAGGGCCTTTTCACTAAGTCATGAGATGAACCTACTCAGGGCCGCTAAGCAGCATGTGAGGCGTTGTATGTCGTGTAGACATTCTGGTTGTTTCATTCGGAAAATAACTCCTATCTTCTTGGGATTGGCATCGACCCCTCGGTCGGAAACGAGGAAACCGAGTAACTTGCCTGCTGGTACACAGAATGTACACTTGGTTGGGTTGAGCTTGATGCCGAAAGCTGAAAGTTCGCAAAAGTCTCAGCAAGGTCGGTCAGGAGGTCGGAACCTTTCCTGGACATAACCATGATATCATCCATATAAGCTTCCATGTTCTGACTGATCTGCTTTCGTAAGCACTGTTGGATCATACATGATAGAGGCAAAGGTGTCCCGTCTTTCGATGAGATGGTGGATATCGCTTTGGTGGAAGTCGACTTTATTGATCCGACTACGAACGTGCGAGGACGTCGCGCCTTAGCAATCGCTAAACCAACTCCGAGAGGTTATTGACCACGCCGGAGCACGATCAACCTGACCACGAGGGTCTGTTTCCTGCGAGCAAACAAAGAACAAGCAAGAAACTGAGATTGCAATCTGGATATTGCGAATATAAGATGAAAGCTTTATTGATCTAGGTGGGGTTCTGTGACGCCTTTGTCTGGTCGTTGAACACAAACAAAGTACGCGAAGTTGCAGCTATGGCGAACTTTTAATCTAAACAAAACCCAAAGTCTAACGGTGCCCTAAGGGCTGTATATATGGAGGAAGAGAGGGGGAATTTCGTGGCCCTTGGTGGAGGGGTCCGAAATCAACCCTATCTCTTGTTTCCCCACACATACGGACTCTAAAAATAGCCTATACTAATGTATTTTGAAATTACATGGGCCTGGCCCAATAAAAACGTGACGTAGCACCTATAATAGCCTCTGGACGAAATTTATGAAGTGGCATCTTGTATATTTCATCCAAGGCTTCATGCACTCTTATGGTGGCCTCAAAGACCTGAAATCATCACTCGTAACTCCGTTCTTGTTCCCCTTGCGCATGCCATCATCTCCATGCTTTCTCTTGCTCCAATGTTCATCCTTCTCCAAGCTAGGCCCTTCATTTGTAAGCAAAACAAATGTATCCAATTTAGGCAGCATCATATTCTCATGAACATTAGAATCATTACCAAGAAACAAAAGTACCTGGTAATTTAGTTGGCGTGCGCGAGCTCTAGTAATTGGTCCAGTATGTATAGCAGCAGGGGCTATGGGTGTAACAATGGTATTGATGTCCTCATCATCCTCCCCTTCTTGAAATGAAGTCGTCCTCGACGGAAGTTCATCTTCCTCACCCAAATAAGGCTTCAAATCTGCAATGTTAAAAGTGGGACTAACCCCAAAATCTGCAGGCAGCTCAAGTTTGTATGCATTATCATTTATTTTCTCTAACACCTTAAAGGGACCATCAACACGTGGCATTAGCTTTGATTTGCGCAAATCAGGAAATCTATCTTTACGCAAATGTAACCAAACAAGATCTCCAGGTGCAAATACAACATGTTTTCTACCCTTATCGCCAGCAAGTTTATATTTAGCATTCATACGCTCAATGTTTTCCTTAGTTAACTCATGCATTTTTAAAATCAATTCAGCACGTTGTTTAGCATCAAAATTAACCTTCTCCGAAGATGGAAGATGCAACAAATCAATAGGTGCACGAGGTAGGAAACCATACACAACTTCAAAAGGGCACATCTTAGTAGTTGAATGCAATGAACGATTATAAGCAAATTCAATATGAGGCAAGCATTCCTCCCACATTTTCTTATTATTCTTCCAAACAGCCCTAAGCATAGTAGACAATGTTCTATTGACTACTTCAGTTTGTCCATCAGTTTGGGGGTGACAAGTAGTACTAAAAAGCAGTTTAGTCCCCAACTTAGCCCATAAACATCTACAAAAGTGGCTAAGAAATTTAGTATCACGATCTGAAACAATAGTATTTGGCACACCATGCAAGCTAATAATTTCACGAAAGAACAAATCAGCAACATTAACAACATCATCGCTTTTATGACATGGTATAAAGTGTGCCATTTTCGAGAATCTATCCACGACAACAAATATGCTATCTCTCCCCTTCGTTGTTCGAGGTAATCCTAAAACAAAGTCCATAGATATATCCTCTCAAGGAACACTAGGTACAGGCAAAGGCATATATAAACCATGAGGATTGAGTCGTGACTTAGCTTTTTCACATGTAGTGCAGCGAGCAATAAAACGCTCAACATCCCGTCTCATCTTTGGCCAAAAGAAATGTGTAGCAAGTACGTCCTCCGTCTTCTTCACGCCAAAGTGTCCCATTAATCCTCCTCCATGCACCTCCTGCAACAACAAAAGACGAACAGAGCCAGCTGGAATGCATAGCTTGTTAGCACGAAACACAAATCCATCGTTAACGATGAACTTGTTCCACATTCTTCCTTCTTTACAATTCTGCATTACATCTTTAAAATCAGCATCATGCACATATTGATCTTTGATGGTCTCCAAACCAAATATTTTGAAGTCAAGTTGTGAAAGCATAGTATAGCGACGAGACAATGCATCAGCAATAACATTTTCTTTTCCCTTCTTGTGTTTAATGACATAAGGGAAAGTCTCAATGAATTCAACCCATTTAGCATGTCTATGATTCAGTTTAGCTTGAATTTTAATATGTTTAAAAGATTCATGATCAGAATGTATAACAAATTCTTTGGGCCATAAATAATGTTCCATGTTTCTAAAGTCCGAACAAGAGCATATAATTCTTTATCATAAGTAGAATAATTCAGACTAGTCCCACTCAATTTTTCAGAAAAGTATGCAACAGGTTTGTCATCTTGTAATAACACACCTCCTAATCCAATTCCACTAGCATCACATTCAAGCTCAAAAGTCTTATTAAAATCAGGAAGTTGGAGTAAAGGAGCATGTGTCAACTTATCTTTCAATACCGTGAAGGCTTCTTCCTGTGCGGTACCCCAAACAAAAAGCACATCCTTCTTTGTAAGCTCGTTGAGAGGTGCAGCAATGGTGCTGAAATCTCTCACAAAACGCCTATAGAATCCAGCGAGGCCAAGAAAACTCCTCACTTGTGTGATCGTTTTGGGCTGTGGCCAACTCTCAATAGCTTCAATCTTGGCTTTGTCAACTTCAATTCCCTGTGGAGTAACAACATAGCCAAGAAAAGATACTCGGTCGGTGCAAAAGGTGCACTTCCCAAGGTTACCAAACAAACGTGCATCACGTAGAGCAATAAAAACAGCATGTAAATGTTCCAAATGTTCTTCCAAAGATCTGCTATAAATCAATATGTCATCAAAGTAAACTACCACAAATCGTCCAATAAAAGCACGTAAAACTTCGTTCATTAATCTCATGAAAGTACTAGGTGCATTAGTTAACCCAAAAGGCATGACTAACCACTCATATAATCCAAACTTAGTTTTAAATGTTGTTTTCCATCCATCTCCCAATTTCATACGAATTTCATGGTATCCACTACGCAAATCAACTTTGGAGAATATTATAGAGCCACTCAATTCATCAAGCATATCATCTAGCCTAGGAATAGGATGACGATAACGAATAGTAATATTATTAATGCCTCTACAATCAACACACATACGTGATGTACCATCCTTTTTCGGCACTAGAATAATAGGAACAACACAAGGACTAAGGGATTCGCGTATATAACCTTTGTCGAGAAGCTCTTGTACTTGACGCATAATCTCCTTCGTCTCCTCTGGATTGGTACGGTATGGCGCACGGTTTGGCAGTGACGCACCGGGAATTAAGTCAATCTGATGCTCAATCCCTCGAATAGGCGGTAATCCCGGTGGCACGTCTTGTGGAAAGATGTTAGTGAACTCCTGCAAAATGTTAGTGACAGCAGGAGGCAAAGAGGAAGGCACGTCCTCGAATGAAAATAATGCCTCTTTGCACACAAAAGCATAGCAAACAGATTTGCTGAAATCAAGCTCATCAATATCAGATTTGGTGGCAAATAAACATGCACTTTTCAATTTAATTTCAGAAGCAACACTAGATGGTTTATTATTAGGCTTCATTTGTTGATCAAATTCTTTTGCCACAATCTGATTTTCACTCTTATTCTTCTCCTGTTTTGCTTTATTAGCTCTATTAATATCATCTTTCAAAATAGAATCAGGAGTCATAGGAAGCAAAGTAATATTTTTATCCTTATGAACAAGAGTATAATGATTGTTTCTACCATGGTGTACAGAATTTTTATCAAATTGCCATGGTCTACCAAGTAATAAGGAACATGCTTGCATAGGTACCACATCACAATCAACATAATCAGCATATGTACAGATACTAAAATGCACACGAACAGTACGTGTTACCTTAACCTTGCCGCTGTTGTTGAACCATTGGATGTAGTAAGGATGTGGATGTGGTCTTGTGGTGAGAGAAAGCTTCTCCACCATCTCCATGCTAGCCAAGTTGTTGCAGCTACCTCCGTCTATGATGACGCGCACAGAGTGTTCCTTCACAACTCCCTTGGTATGAAACAAATTGTGCCTCTGATTTTGCTCAGCTTGTGTGACCTGCACACTCAAAACACGTTGAGCAACTAAACATTCATACCTGTCAGCGTCTTCAGGAGCCATGTATTGCGTCTCATGATCAGAATCATCTCCACCATGTTCTTCACGTGTAATAAGAGCCAAAGTCTCCTCATCATAGTCACTAGCAGACTCATATCCACCATCCTCGGTAGCAATCATCACACGCTTAGATTTGCATTCTCTCACATAATGACCTCCTCCCTTACAACGATGACAAATAATATCACTTGTGTGCCCTGTTGATGCCATGGAAGAAGAAGAACTCTGTGCAGGCCCGGCAGGTGCGCTCTTGGCAGATAATGGTTGTTGTGCCTGTTTTCTTGTATCACGGCTGGAGGAGGCACCTGATTGAGGTGCTGGTGCAGTTGAAGTAGAAGATGCACGCGGTGTCCATGATGAAGGCCGGCCTGCAGAAAAGTTAGTTCGCGCCAGTGCTTGTCGATCCTGCACTTCACGTTCAGCTTTACAAGCAAGATGGAATAAACGAGTGATATTAGTATACTCCTTATAGTCTAGAATGGTCCGAATCTCTCTATTTAATCCACCCAGAAAACGTGCAAGCATAGCTTCACTCTCCTCAACAATACCACATCTAATCATGCCAGTTTGTAATTCCTAATAATATTCTTCTACAGAATTTTTTCCTTGTCTTAAACGCTGCAATTTTTGAAGCAATTCACGTTGATAATATGGTGGAACCCAACGAGTACGCATAGCAGTTTTCAAAGCATCCCAAGTAGCGGGAATAGGATATAATCTACAATGTTCAGACCACCATAGACATGCAAAAGTAGTGAAAGCACAAACAGCAGCAGCAACCCGTCTCTCCTCGGGATATTGTAAACATGTAAAACATTGTTCAGTTTCTAACTCCCAAGTAAGATATATATCAGGAACATATCTACCCTCAAATGGTGGAATATTCAATTTCAGTTTAGGAATATGGACATCATCTCGTACCTGAGGTGGTGGTGCAGGCCTACCATTACGAATATATACCTGAGGTCGACCTGGTGGTGGTGGCGCTGGTGGCTGCACGTAGTTCTGATTTTGATCAACCTCATCCTCATAATCGCCCGCATACTCATCATCCTCCTGGGTACCAGCAGCATCAGTAGCAGGGGCCAAAGAAGTATCAACAACATGAACAGCAGCACCAGAAGTTTGGCCATCTCAATAGGAACACGCTTTGCTCGTCCATACTGATTCGAAAGGATGCGTTGTTGTTGTTGTTGTTGTTGTTGTTGTTGTTGTTGCAGAGGTGCGATAGGTGCAGCCGGCGGTGGTTGTGGAAAACGCGCGAGCAATTCATTAAACTTGCTATCAAGCTTTGTTTCGAACGTCTTCTCCATGCCATCTATCTTCTCCATGGCCTCGTCAAATCTGTTTAGCACATCTTGCACCTGTCCACTCATCATTTGCTGAAATTTATCATGTAGCTGTTTGTTCGTCAGTTTCTCCCAATCAGTCTCATCGGCTTGTGATCCTACCATGGTTAGCAGCAAATAGAAACACACAAGAATATGATCCTACAGACTACTAAGAAGTGGTGGTGGTGTATCACAAACCCGTCAAGCAAACCTCAAATTCTTACCAGTTCTTACCCAGCAGCAGGTGGTGATCGGCAACAGTTGTAGTCAAAACTCTCAAAGCTTGGATAGAGCGATTACCAGGGAGAGTCAAACGCACGACGTAGATGTATGTGGAGCTGGGAAGGCTTATAATATGGTAGCAAAAAGGGTCAGCAATAATCAATTCAGAGATGCAAAGTTGAATAAACGCTCAACGACGGTACTGTGCTGGTCCTAGGCTAGACCGTGCTAGAGACGCGAGCCTAGAACACTAACAAAATCACGGCGCTGCACGTAAACAAGGGAAAAGCACACTCTGGAAAAAAAATTCGCTCTTTTTTTTTGCGCTGCTCTTTTTTTTTGCGAAAAATCACTATAATGGCGAGTGTCTCAAAACTCTTCCCAGGTCAAACTGACAGGATGGGCACGAAATTTTTTTGACCAATTTTTTTTTGACTGCCCGGACCCAAAATATGGAAATGGCTCAAAAAAAACTTTCTATAACGGCGACTGTCTCAATACGCTTAGAAACACCTAAAAATAGGATAGCCAGAAATTTTTTCGACAAGTGCGTTTTCGGAAAATTTTGGGCCTAAACGGAGGGTGGTTTCCGGACTCTTTTTTTTCCGAAACCTACTCCGGCAAGGAAACACGAATCGGAAACTAGATGGATCTCGAAAACAAACCTAATATGACAAGAACTCGGATTGGTGGTGGATATATGGTGGTAGATGGCAGCGGTGGTGGTATATGACAGCGGTGGTGGTATATGGATACGGATTCGAGGCGGTGGCGGATAAGCGGTGGTGGTAGATGGAAGGGGCGATGATGATAGTGCGGAGGCGGCGTGACAACTTATGACCAGAACTTGAGACTCTAAAAGACTAGACTCTAAGACCAGCAACTAGACACGACGATGCAACCGCAAATTCAACAAAGCAAAACCCTAAAAAGATTATGCAAAGGCTCAGATTGGTTCGGATATGATGAACTAACCCTAATTTTTTTAGTGTGGCTTTTTCGTGGACTGTAGGTATGAAGAACAGACTCGATCGAAACTAGGAAAAACTGTAAAATCTCACCGAGCAACCTGGAAATCTGATACCACTTGATAGAGGCAAAGGTGTCCCGTCTTTCGATGAGATGGTGGATATCGCTTTGGTGGAAGTCGACTTTGACGATCCGACTACGAACGTGCGAGGACGTCGCGCCTTAGCAATCGCTAAACCAACTCCGAGAGGTTATTGACCACACCGGAGCACGATCAACCTGACCACGAGGGTCTGTTTCCTACGAGCAAACGAAGAACAAGCAAGAAACTGAGATTGCAATCTGAATAATGCGAATATAAGATGAAAGCTTTATTGATCTAGGTGGGGTTCTGTGACGCCTTTGTCTGGTCGTTGAACACAATCGAAGTACGCGAAGTTGCAGCTATGGCGAACTTTTATCTAAACAAAACCCAAAGTCTAACGGCGCCCTAAGGGCTGTATATATGGAGGAAGAGAGGGGGAATTTCGTGGCCCTTGGTGGAGGGGTCTGAAATCAACCCTATCTCTTGTTCCCCCACACATACGGACTCTAAAAATAGCCTATACTAATGTATTTCGAAATTACATGGGCCTGGCCCAATAAAAAGGTGACGTAGCACCTATAATAGCCTCTGGACGAAATTTATGAAGTGGCATCTTGTATATTTCGTCCAAGGCTTCATGCACTCTTATGGTGGCCTCAAAGACCTGAAATCATCACTCGTAACTCCGTTCTTGTTCCCCTTGCGCATGCCATCATCTCCATGCTTTCTCTTGCTACAATGTTCATCCTTCTCCAAGCTAGGCCCTTCATTTGTAAGCAAAACAAATGTATCCAATTTAGGCAACATCATATTCTCATGAACATTAGAATCATTACCAAGAAACGAAAGTACCTGGTAATTTAGTTGGCGTGCGCGAGCTCTAGTAATTGGTCCAGTATGTATAGCAGCAGGGGCTGTGGGTGTAACAATGGTTTGATGTCCTCATCAATACGCTGAAATGTGGCCCAACATTTTTCAACCCAAATGGCATTGTGATATAACAGAAACACCCGAATGGGGTGATGAACGTTGTTTTTATTTCATCAGGGTCGTACAGTCGGATCTGGTGGTACCCAGAATACGCATCCAGAAATGACAATTGCTCACATCCGGAAGTAGAATCTACTATTTGATCTATGCGAGGGAGATGGAAATGATCCTTTGGACAGGCCCGATTGATGTGCCTAAAATCTACACACATCGGAGAGCCGTATCTTTCTTTGGCACCATGACGACATTGGCGAGCCACTCGGAGTGGTACACCTCCCGATGAATTCGGCAGCTAAGAGCCACGCTATCTCCTCGCCAATCACCTCGCGCTTCTTGATGGAAGATCACCGAAGATGCTCCTTGACAGGCTTTGTCGTTGAATCGACACGGAGTGTGTGCTCGGCCAGCTCCCTGGGAACACCCGGCATGTTAGAAGGCTTCCATGTCAAGATGTCCTAGTTTTCACGGAGGAACTGGACGAGCGCGGCTTCCTGTTTGTTGTCCAGGCTAGTGGAGATGTTGGTCAGGGCAGCATTCGGGTCCTCGGGATGGATGTGCACCGGTTTCATCTCCCCTGCTGACTGGAAAGCGAATTCCACAGTCGGCTTATTGGACTTCAGTAGCTCGCTTGAATCTACCACCTTCTTGTATTGGTCCAGCCCGGCCATCGCCACCTACTCATCAGCAATCTGGGAGCCCTACTAGAGGCACTCTTCAGCCAACTTCCGATTGCCTGTGATGGTGATCACGCCTTTTGTCCCTGGTATCTTAAGCTTAAGATACACGTAACATGGACGGTCCATAAAACGTGCATAGGCAGGGCTACCCAGGATGGTGTGATAAGCGCTTCGAAAGTCCACCACCTCTAAGGTCAACCGATCCTTTCGGAAGTTCTTCACCTCATCAAATACGACCTCGAGGGCGATCTGGCTGAGTGAACTGGGTTTCTTCCCTGGGATTGCCCTGTGGAACTGCATGTTCTCTTGCTTAGCCGGGTCATCGGGATTCCCATTGCCTCCAATGTGTCAGCATAAATGATATTAAGCCCGCTGCCACCATACATTAGGACTTTGCATAGTCAGACTCCTCCCATGATTAGATCTACCACCAGGTCCTGCTATCTGAGGGTCGGTATGTGGGCCGGGTGATCCGCAGATCAAAGGTTACTAGTGTCTTGGTCTAGTCGAGATATTTCGTGACAGTCAGAACTGCCATGTTTGACCTCTCGGTTGATGACTTTGAGGCGACTCTTGCTTTCTACGTCGCCGGAAATCATGAGGATGTTCTCGATGTTGGGGTACCCGGAAGTACCCTTGCCTCCATCGTAGTCATCTTCATCCTTGTATCCAGAGGAATCTTGCTGCATCTCTTGCTTCAGGAGTCGACACTCCCGAGTGGTGTGTTTGGGCAAAATCAAATTGCCCTCTTCATCTTTCTTTGTGTGGATCTGACAAGGTTGGTCGAGGATGTTTCTCTTCAAGGTGACTTGCTTCTTCCCCTTCCAATCTTTCTTCTGTTCTAGGAGCTCTTTTTGCCTTGGTTGGCCAGAGCCGCGGCCTCAGCACTCCCTCCGGCGTCCGCCTTCTGCTCGTGCTTCTTGCCCTTGTTCTACCACTGATGAGCGTCGCCCGCTCAGCTTTTACCGCTCCTCAATCGGTCCTCTTCTTCACCATTGGTGTACATGTTGGCTATCTACATAGCCCAATTGAGAGTCGGGGTCTCAGTTCGGCCGAACTTCATGTTCATCTCCCGACACCTAACTCCAGCCTTGAAGGCGCAGATTCCCTGGTGCTCGGTGATGTTCTCCACCATATTGTGTAGGGTGGTCCACCGCTAAATAAACTCTCGGAGAGTCTCATTCTACTTTTGCACACAGTGTTGCATCTCGGCTAGACCACCCGGTCTCTTGTAAGTGCCTTCAAAAGTCTTGACGAATACCCTCGCCAGGTCGTCCTAACAGAATATGCTTCCTGGCGGGAGCTGAGTAAGCCAAGCTCGAGCGGAGCCCTCTAGCATTAGTGGCAAATGCTTCATGGCCACATTGTCGTTGCCGCTGCCGATCTGGACCGTCACTCGATAATCTTCTAGCCATATCTCAGGCTTGGAGTCGCCGGTGAATTTGCTGATCCCCGTGGCCAACCAGAAGTTGTTGGGAATCTTAGCCGCTCGTATGTAACGACTGAATCACTCGAGGCCTGATGGTACAGAACCACTCGGCGCGTCGTGATCTTGGCCCTCTCGGAGGGCCCGGCCTCTGTCGACCAGGTTTTGAGCGAGAATGGATCTCGCGTTTAACAACGGGTCTCGAGTGTCTCTTGATGGACGAGTAGGATTCGACCTGTGGTCATTGCTGAGCGTCCGTCTGTCGTCGTAGGGCCAGCGCCCGTACCAGACATCCCGTGGTGGAGGCATCAGGGCATGATCGTAGTCGTCGTTATGCTAGGGCGACGCAACTCGATCACACCTCTCTTTGTGACGATCTCTGGAGGAAGAAGTGGCTCAGTGCCTACCCGAGCTGAGCAGACTATGGGCTGACTGGACGGTGTCCGCATGCACGGATGTGCTATGGATCCGGTCTCTGGATTGGGACACCGCCGCATTCTGCGATAGCGCTGTCTTAAGGAACACCTAGATCTGACGAATCCCTTCTCCGGCCGAAGAGCCAAAGGGCTGGACGGAATCCGTAATAGGAGTGTCGGCTGCTAAATTTTGAAGTGGAGTACTGAGGACTTCATACTTACAAGGTTGGTCACTCGAGTAGAGCCGGCGCTTGTACTGACTGGAACTGGGTTGACGGCGCTCGCTTTCGTCCAGCTCCCTCTGAAGCCATTCGAGGCGATCGTGCTCGGCCATAGTGGCCGGGAAATTTCACTCCATGGCTAATGCCCCGGGAATTGTCCCGCTAATGGGAGTGTTTAGGACCTGGACGTTCCTGCGACGGAGCTCGTCCCGCTGCTCCCGAGTGAGAGCCTAAGGTACATACAGCTCGTGGCCCGGAAAGCCACCGTTGGTGTTGACGTGGGACATACCCGCATGGTCGTCTTTGGGCTTCGTGTAACCCGGGGGTACGTGGTGCTCGGAGTTATCCGCCATGAGAATCTCGGCGGTCACCTCGATGCTTCTAGATTCAGACTCCTTTGAGGAATCGCCGAGTGATGCATTAGAGAGGTCGAGGGCGGGCTCATCAAACTCAAGAGCGCCACTTGTTACGCCGCTGCCTGGGTGGCAATAGCGTGCTTGATCCATTGTTGCAGACGAACGCCCGGAGTGTTTGCGACGACGCGCAATGGTGGGGTGGACTATCAAATGGAGTCCTAATGGAATAAAACTTTTGCGATCCAATGAATTGTGGATTTATGATCAGATTATCTATGAATATTATTTGAGTCTTTTCTGAACTCGTTTATGCATGATTAAGATATCTTTGTATTTCTCTTCGAACTATCGGTTTGCTTTGGCCAACTAGATTGGTTTTTCTTACAATGGGAGAGGTGCTTAGTTTTGGGTTCAACCTTGCGGTGTCCTCACCCAGTGACATAGTAGGGGTAGCGAGGCACATATTGTAGTGTTTCCATCAAGGATAAAAAGATGGGGTTTTCATCATATGCTTGAGTTTATCCCTCTACATCATTTCATCTTACTTAAGGTGTTACTCTGTTCTTATGAACTTAATATGCTAGATGCATGCTAGATAGTGGTCAATGTGTGAAGTAATACTAGTAGATGCAGGAAGGGTCGGTCTACTTGTCACGGACATGATGCCTATATTCATGATCATTGCCTTAGATATCATGATAACTTTGCGCTTTTCTATCAATTGCACGACAGTAATTTGTTTAGACACTGTATGTTTTCTTTCAAGAAAGAAGCCTCTAGTGAAACCTATGGCCCCCGGATCTATTTTCCATCATATATTTTCAGATATATAAACCAAAAACTCAAAAGTACCTTGCTGCAATTTATTTATATTTAGTTTAGTTTGCTCTTTTATTTATCTTTTATACCTATCTCTATTAGATCTCACTCTTGTTCGTGACCGTGAAGGGATTGACAACCCCTTTTTCGTGTTGTGTGCAAGTGTTTGTTAGTTTGTGCAGGTGCATAGATTGGAGACTTGCTTGTGCCTCCTACTGGATTGATGCCTTGGTTCTTAACTGAGGGAAACACTTATCTCAAGTTTGCTGCATCACCCTTTCCTCTTCAAGGGAAAAATAAATGCAAGCTCAAGAAGTAGCAAACTCCATAGGGGAAAGCACGGAAGTGCGTCGCACCACGAATGGGCAACGCGTCCACGTCCATCCGGGCCTTGCGTAGCCACGCTGAGTTGTCGGCGATGAAGGAGATCGTCCCGAAGCGGATTTCACCGCCGACTGACATGATGATGAAGAAATCCACTTACACCGTGAAACTTTGCTAGACACCTAGCCCCATGGTGGGTGCCAACTGTCGGGGTTATGATCCTGACAATGAATATTAGGGGTACAAATAAGGGGCAGAGACTAGCTACGACATAGGTGTATGTCACGCCCAATATGCGATACTATCCTAAAGAGACACGAAGGTCCCACCAAGGATAGAACCGCATATTGATACGCTTTTGCAAGGTGGATATCATTACATCAACATTACATAATAGACGGGGGTACATACAAAAGGCATACAATGCCACACGAATACAACATCATCTTACATAAGAGCACCATTCGACTACGGATGAAACACAAACAAAAACTCAAATGACATCCACCCTGCTAGCCCAGACTGCCGACCTGGAACCTATCCCCTGATCGAAGAAGAAGCAAAAGAAGAACTCCAAAACGAGCAAACACCGCTCTCGCGTCATGATCATCGCAAGCCTGTACCTGCAACTATTGTAGTAGTAATATGTGAGCCACGAGGACTCAGCAATCCCATTACCATGGGTATCAAGACTAGCAAAGCTTAATGGGTAAGGAAGGGGTAAAGTGGTGAGGTTGCAGAAGCGACTAAGCATGATATGGTGGCTAACATACGCAAATAAGAGCGAGAAGAGAGCAAACGGAACGGTCGTGAAGCTAGCAATGATCAAGAGGTGATCCTGAACTCCTACTTACATCAAACATAACTCAAAACCGTGCTCACTTCCCGGACTCCGCCGAGAAGAGACCATCACGGCTACACACGCGGTTGATGCATTTTAATTCGTATCTGGTGTCAAGTTATCTACAATAGGACATTAACAAATTCCCATCTGGCACATAACCGCGGGCACGGCTCTCGAAAGTTTATACCCTGCAGGGGTGTCCCAACTTAGCCCATCACAAGCTCTCACGGTCAACGAAGGATATTCCTTCTCCCACGAAGACCCGATCAGTCTCGGAATCCCGGTTTACAAGACATTTCGACAATGGTAAAACAAGAGCAGCAAAGCCGCCCGATGTGCCGACAAATCCCGATAGGAGCTGCACATATCTCGTTCTCAGGGCAACACCGGATGAGACTAGCTACGAGTAAAACCAGACTTCAAGTTTCCCCGAGGTGGCCCCGCAGGCAACTCAGTTCGGACCAACACTCGAAGGAGCATTGGCCCGGGGGGGGTTAAATAAAGATGACCCTCGGGCTCCGGAAACCCAAGGGAAAAAGGGCTAGGTGAGGCAAATGGTAAAACCAAGGTTGGGCCTTGATGGAGGAGTTTTATTCAAAGCGAACTGTCAAGGGGGTCGCATAAATCACCCAACCGCGTAAGGAACGCAAAATCAAGGAACATAACACTGGTATGACGTAAACTAGGGTGGCAAGAGTGGAACAAAACACCAGGCATAAGGCCGAGTCTTCCACCCTTTACCAAGTATATAGATGCATTAATTAAATAAGTGATACTGTGATATCCCAACATAATCATGTCCATCATGGAGCAATCTTCAACTTCACCTGCAACTAACAACGCTATAAGAGGGGCTGAGCAAAGCAGTAACATAGCCAAGCAACGGTTTGCTAGGAAGGGTGAAAAGGTTAGAGGCTGACATGGCAATTTGGGAGGCTTGATCAACAAGAGATAGGTAGCGTGGCAAAGCGATAGAACGAAGCAACTAGCATAGCAATGATAGTAGTGAGATCCAGGGTGACGGTCATCTTGCCTGAAATCCCGCAAGGAAGAAGAACGAGTCCATGAAGAAGATGAAGCCACGAAGACGAACCAAGCGTAGTCGAACGAATCCTCACGATCGCAACAAAACAGGAACTAATGAGAAGAAGCACAACCGGAAAGAAGCAAACAACAAGGTAAACAACCATCACATAAACATGGCATGATGCACAATCAAGTATGATGCATGTCCGGTTTAATGGGGCATGTCATGGCAAAATGCACAAACAATACTACAAATTAAGTGGAGCTCAATATGAAACGAGTTGCATATTGCCAAAATACCGCATCAATTATTTAGTTCTCTCCCGTTTAGGAACAAGACAAGATTAAATGTTGGTTAACATGGAAAGAGATGAATCATAATTAATCTAAATATTTAGGCAAGTTTAAATGAGGCAGGAAACATCGAACAATATTTCCGGAAAATCCCCATATGCATAAATAGCAATTTAAAGGAAACAACAATTATAAACATTTTTAAATGTTGTTATCATGATGCGGATGACAATGCAAGTTTTAAGCAATTTTATGGAAATGTTGACATGAGCATGATACGAGGCATTTGTCGCCATGGCGGAAGGAAAAGGGTGCCATGGCGGCGAATCCGAAAATGATGCCACGCAACATATTGGTTCCGGTAGCTCATTGAGATACCGGTGCAACAGGAAGTGTGCGGAAGCGAGTAATGCAACAAGGGTGGGGTGATCCCGGTTACCGGGTTCCCATGGGTCAACGACATGGCGAACGAGGAGGAACGTGCAATGACAACTTGGACACGGTGCAAACACGGGCATCTCATAAAACACATGCATTCGTTCACGGGCGTCGTCTCGGGGTTATACCTTTGAAGCGTGCATTTTTGAAACAAATCAAGTTTGCAGTGGAAGTAGACGTTCTCGCAACGGTCATAGTGGAAGTAGTTGTACATGGATCTTGTCGGATCCATGGCGACGGTAGACGTACACGGTTCATAGATGTTCGGGTCGACGGTAGAGGAACTTGGTGGTCCATGTAGTCGAACTAGGTGCACCCGAAGGGGTACTTGGTGAATCCGAAGTAGAGGTACACTTGTTGAAGTGGGACCTGGCGTTTTGGCCTGTAATCGTTCGGGCGTCGTGGAAGAACTTGACGTTCACGGGGTCTCGGTCTTGGCCATGGTACAGTGGCTCCATGAACACAACAGGGCCAGATGGATGCAAGGCCATGGCAGCAACGGGTCAGAGTGCTTGATAGTAACCGAAGTCAACAGGTGCTTGAGGACAGGGGCGTTCGGGGCAGTGGTGTGCAGGACGCAAATGGAGGGGTTGATGGCGACGGGCGGCGAGGTCGGCTGCTTGCTGGTGGTGGGGAGCTCTGGCAACGACGAACTGCAGGAGGTCGGCCTTGGAGCGTCGATGCTCAAGGCAAGGAGCAGGAGATGACGCAGACGAAGTCGTGGGGCGCGGGGACCTGCTCCGTTGAGGCGGGAGGGGGCCGGGGTTCATGCAGCGGCGACGGTCGCTGGAGGCGAGGGCGCGGGGTCGAGGCAGAGGCGACCGGCGGGGCAGGAGTAGAGCAGCAAGCGCGGCGGGACTTGCGCCTCGATGAAGAGCAGCAGCAGCGAGCGGCTCCAGGAGAGGGCGTAGAGGAAGGAGCTCCGGTGCGGTTCCCGTTCGTCTTGGTCGCCGGTCGACACCATGTGGAGGAGCAGGGGGAGTGGCGGTCAGGGACGGGGCAAGGGCGCGGGGAGCTCCTCTCCCTGGCGATGAGTGTGTTGCGGGCGACGACGCGAGGGAATGAGGAGGAGGGATCGATGGAGAGGAAGAGAGGACGGGTCGGCCTAGGGTTAGATAGGGGGCTGCTGGGCCTAGGGGAGGTTGGGCCGATCTGGGTAGGCTGCTGGGCTCTCTTCGCCCACTCTCTTATACTCTAAAAATAGAAAATAACAAAGAAGAAAAGGAGAATAAAGGAGGTGTTGGGGAAGAAGTTGGACGCACGGATAATTTTCCCGGACTCACCAAAATGTGCTTGTTCCGAGAAAATAGAAAAGGCCATGATTGAAAAATTTTAATTCAAACTCATTTGATTTAAATTCAAATGATTTGAATAGGAAGTGAGGTTTGGGAAGGTCCCAAAAATGTTCGGATTTTTGGTGGAGCTCCGGAATATGATGAAAGAATATATGGCAAGGTTGGAGACTAAGAATTAAGATAACAAATGCATTGGGATAATTTGCAAGTGTGTTATGGTGATTTCCAAATTAAAGGAATATTTAATATAGCTCCCTAACGTTGGGAGGATATGTTATAAAGAGAAGTCACCCTTCCCTCGATTTAAATAGATCAACCATCTATGCAATTTATTAGTTGAGTTGAGATGCAAAGATTAATGACATGATGGGATGATGACATGATGCAATGCAAAAATAAAAGAGCAAGCACAAAAGAAACACACGGTGATCACGAAAATATGGAAGTCTTCTGAAGCGTCGGTCTCGGGGCGTCACAACACTTCTCCACTTACAAGAGATCTCGTCCCGAGATCTAAGGATGGCGCCGGAGAGAAACGGAAGAGGAAGAGGTAAAACAAAGTTGCTTCTTCGACAAAAGAGTGAAACCAAAGAACCTCGAGAGGTTGAAAAGTTGAAAGAAAGAACATAACGGAGTTGAACACAATTGAGAGCACTGCGGTAGAAAATAGAAACAAGGAACACCATGTGAACCTTGGAGGTTGCAAAGCTATGAATGTCGAGTACAATGGACAAGAAGGAATTAGAACCACTCTGGTTGAAACAAGATAAACAAGGAACAAGGACGATCAAATTCGGACATCACTCCGGTTGAAAAGAGATGCAAGACTTGATAAGATGAAAAGAAAAGAGATGACATAACACTCTGGTTAAATGGATAAGCACGAAAAAGCCACGATCCTCACAATTCGAGATGATGAGTGAAAAGAGCAACATCATAATGCCTCCGGAAGAAAGAATAGAAGATAGATCATTGGAATAACAGAATGGAGAAGAAAAAAACCAACTTCTGCCACAAATGAGCTTGGAAAGCACCCTTCCAAGAAGGTTATAATGGAGTTGATGGAAAACCAACAACGAAACGAATAAGCTTGTAGTAGGCTTATGGAAAACTTCTCAAAATTATGAGGTGACAACCGGCCACTAACGGAAACAATTGCTTGCTTGAGATCAACGAAGAGATGAAAAACCTCTTTCGCCGAGAAGGATATGGAGAAAGCTTGGATCATTGATAAGCACCACAAATAGCAACATTCTCAAAGGAAGGCTTTAGGTGAAATATAACCCAAGATAACTCCAATGAAAAGATTGACGGGTTGCAAAGGCTCTCCTGGACGAAGAGAAAATGATGGGTTTAAATATCTCATTCTTAACAACTTGTGAACCTTGAAACATGAAGGAAAATTGTCAAAAATGACATAACACCATCTCAAAAGATAAGGTAGGAGAATTGCACTTCGGAATGCAAGATGAAGAATACTTGAACTCCTCAAAACAAAACATGTGTTGGGCACCATGTTTATTTTAGAGTATAGCTTGGCGGGTCATAACTTCGAGAGAAATCTTGAAGAGCAATTGAAGAATGAAGAGAATCCTTGATGAACCACCATGTAGGACATCCATGAAGAACTCAGGTAATAAAAGGGTGATAGAAAGGAAGAGAAGTTGAAAACACAAGGTGAAGCCTTGCAATAATTTAGGTGGAGCTTTGTGATGAGATAATGCGGAAAACTTGGAACTCCAGAAAAGAAAAGATGAAACATCTCAAACCGAGAAATGTGACATGATGAGCAACTCTGGAAAGAAGAAACTAGATCACTTCGATGAAACAATAATAAGAATTACGTTATGTGTATCCTTCACCAATTTAAATTGATGACAAGCAACAGATTTGGCATACTACTTTTTCTTCTTGAGGGATTGAAAAGAGATATAGTGCCACTTGAAGAAGTTATTGATGGGACCACCGGTGGGATTGGAAACAACGAATGAAATGATACGGCAAAGGAAGAGGGATCTTGAACGAACCACCGTAAGAATAGAAAATGAAAGTAGCAAAGGCACAATTCACCAGGAAGAATTGGAAAACGAATGAAGATACTTGAGGGGATTTAGATACATGAGAACGAAGAGGCCATGAACTGATTAGAGGTTATTTGAACGATGCACCGGTAAGATATGGAGAACGATAGCTACACACTGAGAATGAAGAATTATGACCTGATGGCTTTCGGAGGAAAAAATGGAAACAACTCATGTAATGCTCCGGATGGGTGAAAAGAATTCCCACAATCGAAAACAATTATGAGAGGATGGCATCAAACTTGAACTACGCATCTTTGGAAGAACGGGTAAGGATTTAAGAGGAACTCTTCTTCGATCTTCAAATGATGACGAGAAACACCACTAAAATTGTTGAGATACTCCAGGAGAATGAAAAGCGAAGAGGTTGAGCTAACAATGAAAAGAATTTGAAAACGATCTTGGAGAAGGCATGGGACTAATGGAATCCATTCTTACGTCGCACTTTGAAAAGAATTTGGGAATAGCTCCGGAATAATTAGAAGAGTCAGTCAAGATCCTGGGAAAAGACCTGTGGGTTAGGGCCCATTGAAAAGAAACACACCGTTGAACAATTTTAAAGAGAGGTTGCACCGGCTGAATTAAATGACATGAATGAGAAAACAACCTCGAAATAACTTGAACGGATTTTGAATGGAAACTAATCTTTCGAGATATCTTCGCACTCCGGAACAAATGAATAGTGAGAGATGAAAGATTAAGAGGTGCACTGGCAAGAGAAGACATTTGAAACAAGGAAAGGATATGATCGACAAAGCTTGAATTGAATCCATCGGAGAAGAAAATGTGACGAAGAATTGATAAACTTGAAGCTCCATTAGTATCTTCTTGAGAACCACCGCATAAGAATCTTGACGGAAAAGAATGGAGAGACATCCCACAAATAAAAGGATACATGATTAAGAAATCTGAGTCCTTGAAGAAAAAAGGGTGGGAGGGCGGGGAAACAAAGGCAACTTGGGGACGGATGAAACAGATACCGTTGAGAAAAACTTAGAATTGATCTCACAAATGTTGAAATGATCGGATCCACTTGAAGAGAAGCACACCGGTTGGAAAGAATTGGCATGACAATCTCAATGATCAAAACTTAGAACTCCCATAGAAATATGAGAACACCGTTTAGAAAAGGTATGGAATCAACACTTGACATTGAAGCAACTCGAATACCACAACTCAAAACAAAACAAAGGATTGGCTTGCAGAAATAAGCCGGAACAAATACATATGATAGAGATTTACCCAATCCCATATCAGGCATCTGTCGGAAAGATATTCTAGGAGCTACTTGAATTCCCACCTATAAACTCCCAAAACTTTCTCGTTATGCAATCTGGTGTTGGGGATACAGGGGAAGCAATATATCTCACCCAAACTAACAATCCCTACATCCAGCTGTATCCATCCGTCAACACATAACCAAGAAAACTCCGAAAATCGTGTACCTCAACCTTCGTAAAGCATCTGTTATACGAGCTATGGCAATACTCCCGAACTCCCTAGTACTGGGTGGCGTCGAGGTTATCTCACCAACAACTGCATAAAAGAGATTTTCGATGTCGGCAAAACTCAGGTATTCCAGAACTGCAACGATAAAATTGTGACGACAACACCTCGGAGCTCAACTCCCCGGGACACTGCCACAACCCCTAAATGTCAGGAGGCACCAAGAACAATGTTCTCGTCACAAGAATATCAGAACGATTCCAAGATACACGCGTGATCCTAAAAAAATTTAGTGAAATTTGAGAAGAGGAAAGTCAAAACATCTACGTCAAGAGACCTCACCAGAGAGACGAAGGGATTGAGGAGTAAAAAGAATCCTACTCTCCGATATATATAATCCTAAGACTCGACATAGTTTTCTTCTAGACTCAACAATGACCAACAATCAAGGGGGCTCCTAGGGTCGGTCAAGGCTCTGATACCAACTTGTCGCGCCCAATATGCGATACTATCCTAAAGAGACACGCAGGTCCCACCAAGGATAGAACCGCATATTGATACGCTTTTGCAAGGTGGATATCATTACATCAACATTACATAATAGATGGGGGTACATACAAAAGGCATACAATGCCACACAAATACAACATCATCTTACATAAGAGCACCATCCGACTACGGATGAAACACAAACAGAAACTCAAACGACATCCACCCTGCTAGCCCAGGCTGCCGACCTAGAACCTATCCCCTGATTGAAGAAGAAGCAGAAGAAGAACTCCAAAACAAGCAAACATCGCTCTCGCATCATGATCATCGCAAGCCTGTACCTACAACTGTTGTTGTAGTAATCTGTGAGCCACGAGGACTCAGCAATCCCATTACCATGGGTATCAAGACTAGCAAAGCTTAATGGGTAAGGAAGGGGTAAAGTGGTGAGGTTGCAGCAGCGACTAAGCATGATATGGTGGCTAATATACGCAAATAAGAGCGAGAAGAGAGCAAACGGAACGGTCATGAAGCTAGCAATGACCAAGACGTGATCCTGAACTCCTACTTATGTCAAACATAACTCAAAACCGTGTTCACTTCCCGGACTCCGCCGAGAAGAGACCATCACGGCTACACACGCGGTTGATGTATTTTAATTCGTATCTAGTGTCAAGTTATCTACAACCGGACATTAACAAATTCCCATCTGGCACATAACCGCGGGCACGGCTCTCGAAAGTTTATACCCTACAGGGGTGTCCCAACTTAGCCCATCACAAGCTCTCACGATCAACGAAAGGATATTCCTTCTCCTACAAAGACTCGATCAGTGTCGGAATCCCGGTTTACAAGACATTTCGACAATGGTAAAACAAGACCAGCAAAGCCGCCCGATGTGCCGACAAATCCCGATAGGAGCTGCACATAACTCGTTCTCAGGGAAATATCGGATGAGACTAGCTACGAGTAAAACCAGACCTCAAGTTTCCCTGAGGTGGCCCCGCAGGCAGCTCAGTTCGGACCAACACTCGAAGGAGCACTGGCCCAGGGGGGGGGGTTAAATAAAGATGATCCTCGGGCTCCGGAAACCCAAGGGAAAAAGGGGTAGGTGAGGAAAATGGTAAAACCATGGTTGGGCCTTGCTAGAGGAGTTTTATTCAAAGCGAACTGTCAAGGGGGTCCCATAAATCACCCAACCGGGTAAGGAACGCAAAATCAAGGAACATAACACCGGTATGACGGAAACTAGGGCGGCAAGAGTGGAACAAAACACCAGGCATAAGGACGAGTCTTCCACCCTTTACCAAGTATATAGATGCATTAATTAAATAAGAGATACTGTGATATCCCAACATAATCCTGTCCATCATGGAGCAATCTTCAACTTCACCTGCAACTAACAACACTATATGAGGGGCTGAGCAAAGCGGTAACATAGCCAAGCAACGGTTTGCTAGGTAGGGTGAAAAGGTTAGACGTTGACATGGCAATTTGGGAGGCTTGATCAATAAGAGACAGGTAGCACGGCAAAGCGATAAACGAAGCAACTAGCATAGCAATGATAGTAGTGAGATCCAAGGTGACGGTCATCTTGCCTGAAACCCCGCAAGGAAGAAGAATGAGTCCATGAAGAAGATGAAGCCACAAAGACGAACCAAGCGTAGTCGAACGAATCCGCACGATCGCAACAAAACAGGAACTAACGCGAAGAAGCAAACAACAAGGTAAACAACCATCACATAAACATGGCATGATGCACAATCAAGTATGATGCAATACCGGTTTAATGAGGCATGTCATGGCAAAGTGCACAAACAATACGACAAATTAAGTGGAGCTCAATATGCAACGAGTTGCATATTGCCAAAACACCGCATCAATTATTTAGTTCTCTCCCGTTTAGGAACAAGACAAGATTAAATGTTGGTTAAAATGGCAAGAGATGAAGCATAATTAATCTAAATATTTAGGCAAGTTTAAATGAGGCAGGAAACATCGAGCAATATTTCCTGAAAATCCCCATATGCATAAATAGCAATTTAAAGGAAAGAACAATTATAAACATTTTTAAATGTTGTTATCATGATGCAGATGACAATGCAAGTTTTAAGCAATTTTATGGAAATGTTGACATGAGCATGATACGAGGCATTTGTCGCCATGTCGGAAGGAAAAGGGTGCCACGGTGGCGAATCCGAAAATGATGCCACGCAACATATTGGTTCTGGTAGCTCATTGAGATACCGGTGCAACAGGAAGTGTGCGGAAGCGAGTAATGCAAGGAGGGTGGGGTGATCCCGGTTACCGGGTTCCCACGGGTCAACGACATGGCGAACGAGGAGGAACGTGCAATGACAACTCGGACACGGTGCAAACACGGGCATCTCATACAACACATGCATTCGTTCACGGGCGTCGTCTCGGGGTTATACCTTTGAAGCGTGCATTTTCGAAACGAATCAAGTTTGTAGTGGAAGTAGACGTTCTCGCGACGGTCGTAGTGGAAGTAGTTGTACACGGATCTTGTCGGATCCACGGCGACGGTAGACGTACACGGTTCGTAGATGTTCGGGTCAACGGTAGAGGAACTTGTGGTTCATGTAGTCGAACTAGGCGCACCCGAAGGGGTACTTGGTGAATCCGAAGTAGAGGTACACTTGTTGAAGTGGGACTTGGCGTTTCGGCCTGTAATCCTTCGGGCATCGTGGAAGAACTTGACGTTCACGGGGTCTCGGTCTTGGCCGTGGTACAGTGGCGCCATGAACACAACAGGGCCAGATGGATGCAAGGCCATGGCAGCAACGGGTCAGAGCGCTTGACAAAAACCGAAGTCAACACGTGCTCGAGGACAGGGGCATTCGGGGCAGCAGTGTGCAGGACGCAGGTGGAGGGGTTGATGGCGACGGGCGGCGAGGTCGGCTGCTTGCTGGTGGTGGGGAGCTCCGGCAACGATGAACTGCAGGAGGCCGGCCTTGGGGCATCGGTGCTCGAGGCAAGGAGCAGGAGGCGACGCAGACGAAGTTGTGGGGCGCGGGGACCTGCTCCGTTGAGGCAGGAGGGGGCCAGGGTGCATGGAGCAGCGACGGTCGCCGGAGGCGAGGGCACGGGGTCGAGGTAGAGGCGACTGGCGGGGCGGCAGCAGAGCAGCAACCGTGGCGGGACTTGCGCCTCGATGAAGAGCAGCAGCAGCGAGCGGCTCTAGGAGAGGGCATAGAGGAAGGAGCTCCGGTGCTATTCCCGTTCGTCTTGGTCGCTGGTCGGCACAGCATGGAGGAGCAGGGGGGAGTGGCGGTCAGGGACGGGGCAAGGGCGCGGGGAGCTCCTCTCCCTGGCGATGAGTGTTTTGCGGGCGGCGGCACGAGGGAATGAGGAGGAGGGATCAATGATGAGGAAGAGAGGACGGGTCGGCCTAGGGTTAGATAGGGGGCTGCTGGGCCTAGGGGAGGTTGGGCCGATCTGGGTAGGCTGGTGGGCTCCCTTCACCCACTCTCTTATACTCTAAAAATAGAAAATAACAAAGAAGAAAAGGAGAAGAAAGGAGGTGTTGGGGAAGAAGTTGGACGCGCGGATAATTTTCCCGGACTCGCCAAAATGTGCTTGTTTCGAGAAAGTAGAAAAGGCCATGATTGAAAGATTTAGATTCAAACTCATTTGATTTAAATTCAAATGATTTGAATAGGAAGTGAGGGTTGGGAAGGTCCCAAAAATGTTCGGATTTTTGGTGGAGCTCCGGAATATGATGAAAGAATATATGGCAAGGTTGGAGACCAAGAATTAAGATAACAAATGCATTGGGATAATTTGCAAGTGTGTTATGGTGATTTCCAAATTAAAGGAATATTTAATATAGCTCCCTAACATTGGGAGGATATGTTATAAAGAGAAGTCACCCTTCCCTCGATTTAAATAGATCAACCATCTATGCAATTTATTAGTTGAGTTGAGATGCAAAGATTATTGACATGATGGCATGATGACATGATGCAATGCAAAAATAAAAGAGCAAGCACAAAAGAAACACACGGTGATCACGAAAATATGGATGTCTTCTAAAGCGTCGGTCTCGGGGCGTCACAACTCGTGTTTAACGAGTTCAGGCCCCTCTCAGCGGAGGTGAAAGCCCCTGCATCTCGTGCCCTGAGGCTTGCTTTGATTTTATGGATATTGTTACAGAGATTGAACGTGTCGGGGTATGGAGAGGGGAGCGACTTATACAGAGTGCGCTGCAGCCCCATGTCTTCCATGCCGCCGAGGCAATTAATGTCGTTGAATGAGTTAATTACTAGTATAATGAGCCTCAACTACAGCAGGTATATGTAACGGTAGCTATAACTCAATTTAGTTGATGACTTAGGATTCCTCGACCGTTGCAGCTCCCATGATGCCCTCTTGTCCAATACATCCGAGTGGTGGTCCGTCCGCCGAGTGATGTGTGATTGTCCGAGTGTTACAAAGCCATCCGAGTGAACCTCCTAATGTATGCATCTGAATGTTGGGATGGTCTAGGGACCTACCTATGATGGTGATGGGCCCCATGTGGGTCCCAAATGATGGGTCCTTGACCCTACCTGTAATAGATGACCACATCATTTATTAAGACATAAAATGTGGATACTTTGAAATGTTTTAGAAGGTTTTTAGAATGAAAAAGAATTTATTGTAATAAGAAAATTATGTGTATTCAATTAGATTGCGGAAAGGAGTATTTGAGTTACAAGTTTAGCGGATGCCTGATGAGTTGTATTTTTGTAAGCGGACGGCAAAGACCTTCTTTGCCGTCAGCAAGCCGACGACAAATAACTGGCTGATAGCAAATTCACTGATTCCAGTAGTGTGAGAGCGCGCTTCTTGGCAACATACTATAACCACGACCTCTTCAAGCGACTACAACTCCTCAAGGAAGGGACAAAGAGCATTGACGAGTACTATAAGGAAATGGAGATTGCCATGATAAGAGCCAATGTCACAGAAGATGATGAGCAAACTATGGCACGTTTCTTGAATGGCCTCAATCACCCTATCAAGAAGATTGCCGAATTCCAACCTTACTCCAACCTCATTGAGGTAGTGCATCAAGCCACCAAGGCGGAGCGACAAGTGCAAGATGACTTCAAGTATGCGAAGTACTCTTCCAAGACTTACGGCTCCAACAACCAAGCTTCAATGACTCAACCGACTTCTACCTCAACCAAACCTTCTCTAAGCAACGACGACAAGTCAAGTTACAAGAAAACTTTGACAACCTCAAGTCATCCTCCTACTACAAGTAACTTCAAGCTGAGAGCTTCATCATCCCTCTGCCGGATGAGACCATCAAGACAAGTTCCATCAAATGCTTCACATGCGGCGGCTAAGGCCACAAGTCCTTCGAGTGTACCAACAAGCGTACCATGATTCTCAATGATGACAGTACATACGACTCCATGAGTGAAGGAGAAATGGAAGCCCTTGAGAATGTGGCTATGCCCGGCAAGTGAATGAAGATGAAGATGATCAAGTCTTTTGTGACGAAGATTCGTGCCCCGCTCTTGTTGTCTCCAAGGTCTTAACACTTCAACATCAACATGAGGAAGACCAAAGATGTCGTATCTTCCACACCAAGGCAGGCATCAATGGAAGGTCTATGAAGGTCATCATAGACAGAGGAAGTTGCCATAACTTGGCGAGTGAAGAACTATGCTCCAAGCTCCAATTGGTCAAGATGAAGCATCCCCGCACCTATAAGGTCCAATGGCTTAGCGACTCCAGCACTATTCAAGTGGAACACATGGTGCAAGTTTCCTTCAAGATAGGAGTATACGAAGACACTTTGGAGTGTGGTGTTGTTTTGATGTCTGTTTTCCATCTCCTTCTTGGACGACCATGGCAATTCGATCGAGGCGTCATCCACGACGTACAAATCACTATAGCTTCAAGATGAAGGGAAAGGAGTGCATGCTACGACCTATGTCACCAAGTCAAGTGATCGCCAACAACCAAGCCACACATCATGGAGAGAATAGTGAGAGAGTGAGCCACCCAAAAGGGAGTGAGTGCCACAAGCCCAAATTGAGTGCCTCCACAATGAGCGACAAGAAAAACTTAGTGTTACTTGCCACCAAAAGTGAGATGAGAGAAGTGTGTGAGAACCCATCAAGTGTTCTACACTATGTCCATTTGTGCAAGGACGAGGCACCCAAAACTAACACCTCTCACAATCTACCTTTAGTGTTATCTTCTCTTTTGCAGGAATTCCAAGATGTATTCCCCGACGAGCTACCTCCAGGTCTACCTCCTCTTCAAGGCATCGAACACCGCATCGACCTCATCCTCGGAGCACCCCTTCCTAACAAGGCACCATACCGCATCAACCTCGAGGAAACTAAGCAGATCCAACGACAAGTACAACAACTTATCGACAACAGACATGTACGAGAAACTTGGGCCCATGTGCCATATTGGTAATCCTTGTTCCCAAGAAAGATGGTACATATCGCATGTGTTCCGATTGTCGTCCTATCAATGCTGTCACCATTATTGCTACCCCATTTCATGCCTTGATGATATGTTATATGAGCTTAACGGAGCCAACATTTTCTCTAAGATTGATCTTAAGAGTGGCTATTACCAAATTCGCATCCAAGAGGGTGACGAATGGAAAACCGCATTTAAGACCAAATTTGGCTTATATGAATGGCTTGCTATGCCAATGGGCTCATCTGAAGCACCAGGTACTTTCATGCAAGTCATGCACTTTGTTCTCTACCCCTACATTGGCGTATATGTTGTGGTCTACTTTAACGATATTCTTGTATTTAGCAAATCTCTCAAAGATCATGCCACCCATCTTAGAACCGTTTTGCAAATATTTGAAAAGAGCGCCTTTATGCTAATATGGATAAATTCTTTTTTGGTGTTGATAAGCTTGTTTTCTTGGGTTTCGTTGTGCCTTATAAGGGTGTTCATGTAGATGAATCTAATATCAATGCTATTACAACTTGGCCCCAACCAACCAACTTGCAACAAGTGCGTAGTTTTCTTGGCTTAGCTGGTTTCTATCATAGATTTGTGAAGGATTTTAGCACCATCGCTTTACCTTTACATGCCTTGAGTAAGAAGAATGCACCATTTGTTTGGGGACCATCCCAAGATACCGCATTCAATGAGCTTAAAATTTGCTTACACATGCCCCTTTGCTTCGGAGGGAGTCCTGGACTAGGGGGTGTCCGGATAGCCGGATTACCACCATCAGCCGAACTATCATCGGCCGGACTATCATCATCGACCGGACTCCAAGACTATGAAGATACAAGATTGAAGACTTCGTCCCATGTCCGGATGGGACTTTCCTTGGCGTGGAAGGCAAGCTTGGCGATACGGATATGTAGATCTCCTACCATTGTAACCGACTCTATGTAACCCTAGCCCTCTCCGGTGTCTATATAAACCGGATGGCCCTAGTCCGTAGGACATACATTACAACAATCATACCATAGGCTAGCTTCTAGGGTTTAGCCTCCTTGATCTCGTGGTAGATCCACTCTTGTAAACATCCACTATATGAATATCAATCAAGCAGGACGTAGGGTTTTACCTCCATCAAGAGGGCCCGAACCTGGGTAAAACATCGTGTCCCTTGTCTCCTGTTACCATCCGCCTAGACGCACAGTTCGGGACCCCCTACCCGAGATCCGCCGGTTTTGACACCGACATTGGTGCTTTCATTGAGAGTTCCTCTGTGTCGTCACCGATAGGCTTGATGGCCTCTTCAATCAACAACAACGCGGTCCTGGGTGAGACTTTTCTCCCCGGACAGATCTTCGTATTCGGCGGCTTCACTGCGGGCCAACTCACTTGGCCATCTGGAGCAGATCGAAAGCTACGCCCCTGGCCGTCAGGTCAGGTTTGGAAGCCTAAACTTCAGGCCGATATCCGCGGGGACTTGATCCTCGACGGATCCGAGCCACAGCCGAGCGTGCCGCACTGTCACGATGGGCACGACCTAACTCTGCCGCCGGACAGCGCCTTGGAAGCGGCACTCGAATCCGCTCCGATCAATAGTCCGGAGCCGATCGCGCAGATCGAGGACGGGTGGCTGGACACCGCCTCGGGGGCTGCAACTTCTATGGCGATGGAGCCGAACACTGACCTTGTCCCGCATAAAGCTCATGACTCCGAGGTGCCGGACTCTCTACCGGACTCCGACCCTCCTACGCCCGCGCCAGTCGAATCCGATTGGACGCCGGTCATGGAATTCACCGCTGCGGACATCTTTCAGCACTCACCCTTCGGCGACATCCTAAATTCGCTGAAGCATCTCTCGTTATCCGGAGAGCCCTGGCCGGACTACGGCCGGGATGGTTGGGACGTGGACGGCGAAGAAATTCTGAACCCTCCCACCACCCACTTTGTAGCCACCGTCGACGATCTAACCGACATGCTCAACTATGACTCCAAAGACATCGACGGTATGGACGACGATGCCGGAGACTATCAAGAACCAGCGCCTACAGGACACTGGAAAACCACCTCATCATACGACATATACATGGTGGACACCCCAAAAGACGGGGACGGCGAAGAAGCAGCAGAGGCAGATTCCCTAAAGAAACAGCCCAAGCGCCGACGTCAGCGGCGCCGCTCTAAATCCCGCCATAGCAAGAATGGAGATTCCGGCACAAGAGATAACAACACCCCAGAAAGTGTCGAGGACAACCCCCTCCAGCAAGATTCAGCGCAAGAGGAGGCAGAAGCAAGCCCTCACGAGAGGGCGGCAGACGAAGAGGTCGAGGATGATAATTACATACCTCCCTCCAGAGAGAAGGCAAGCCTCGACGACGACGAATTCATCGTGCCTGAGGATCCCGTCGAACAAGAGCGTTTTAGACGCAGGCTAATGGCCACAACAAACAGTCTAAAGAAAAAGCAGCAACAACTTCAAGCTGATCAAGACCTGTTGGCCGACAGATGGACCGAGGTCCTCGCGGCCGAAGAGTACAAACTCGAACGCCCCTCCAAAAGCTACGCAAAACGCAAGTTGCTCCCCCGACTAGAGGAGGAAGTGTACAATCCGGCATCACCATCGCACAATACGGCAGACCGACCACCTCGTGGCCGCGACAGAGAGGCATGCAAACCCTCCACCAAAACCGTCCCTCGGCACCGCTCAAAAAGCATGAAGCCGCGGGGGAACGCGCCGGACTTGCGAGACATATTGGAGGATAAGGCAAGACAATCCAGATCTATCTATGGATCATGTAGGCACCCCAAGACCCACGACGAATACCGTCGCGCTGGACATAACCACTCCGGCCGGGCCGAACACAGCGGACAATGCTCTCTCGAGCTACGTCGCGATATTGCTCAATATAGAGGCGCCGCACACCCACTATGCTTCACTGATGAAGTATTGGATCATCAAATCCCTAAAGGGTTTAAACCCGTTAACATCGAATCCTATGATGGCACAACAGACCCTGCGGTTTGGATCGAGGATTATCTCCTTCATATACACTTGGCCCGCGGCGACGATCTTCACGCCATCAAATATCTCCCGCTCAAGCTTAAAGGACCAGCCCGGCATTGGCTTAACAGCCTGCCAGCAGAGTCGATTGGATGCTAGAAGACCTGGAAGCCGCATTCCTCGACAACTTCCAAGGCACGTACGTGCGACCACCGGACGCAGATGACCTAAGGCACATAGTCCAGCAGCCAGACGAATCGGCCAGGCAATTCTGGACACGCTTCTTGACAAAGAAAAATCAAATCGTCGATTGTCCGGATGCAGAGGCCCTTGCTGCCTTCAAACATAGCATCCGCGACGAGTGGCTAGCCCGGCACCTAGGACAAGAAAAGCCAAAATCCATGGCAGCCCTAACATCACTCATGACCCGCTTTTGCGCGGGAGAGGATAGCTGGCTAGCTCGCAGCAACAACCTGAGCAAAAATGCTGGTAGTCCGAATACCAAGGACCGCAATGACAGGTCGCGTCGATACAAAAACAAACGCCGCATTAATGGCGACAGCAATGAGGATACGGCAGTCAACACCGGATTCCGAGGCTCTAAACCCGGTCAATGGAAGAAGCCATTTAAAAGAACTACTCCGGGTCCGTCCAATTTAGACCGAATACTCGACCTCTCGTGTCAAATACATGGAACCCCCGAAAAACCAGCTGACCACACCAACAGAGATTGTTGGGTATTTAAGCAGGCAGGCAAATTAATTGCCGAAAACAATGATAAGGGGCTACACAGCGACGACGAGGAAGAAACCCGGCCGCCGAACAACAGAGGACAGAAGGGATTCCCCAATCAAGTTCGGACAGTAAATATGATATACGCAACGCATATACCCAAGAGGGAGCGGAAGCGTGCACTAAGGGACGTATACGCGATGGAGCCAGTCGCCCCAAAATTCAACCCATGGTCCTCTTGCCCGATCACTTTCGATTGAAGAGACCATCCGACTAGTATCCGCCATGGCGGACTCGCCGCATTAGTTTTAGACCCAATCGTTGATGGTTTTCACCTCACGAGAGTCCTGATGGACGGCGGCAGTAGCCTGAACCTGCTTTGTCAGGATACAGTGCGCAAGATGGGCATAGACCCTTCAAGGATTAAACCTACAAACACGACCTTCAAAGGCGTCATACCAGGTGTTGAAGCCAGCTGCACAGGCTCAGTCACACTGGAAGTGGTCTTCGGATCCCCGGATAATTTCCGAAGCGAGGAGTTAATCTTCGACATAGTCCCGTTTCGCAGTGGCTATCACGCTCTGCTCGGACGAACCGCGTTCGCAAAATTCAACAAGGTGCCGCATGATGCATACCTTAAGCTCAAGATGCCAGGCCCTCGCGGAGTCATCACGGTCAATGGAAACACGAAACGCTCCCTCCAGACGGTGGAACATACAGCGGCTCTCGCGGCAGAAGTACAGAGCAGCCTTTTAAGGCAATTTTCGAGTCCGGCCGTTAAACGGCCGGACACGACCAAACGCGCCCGGAGCAACATCAACCAAGACCACCTGGCACATTCTGAGCACGCGTAGCAATGCGGCCCCGACCCCAGCCCTCGAATAATTGTAAGACAGACTCTCCGCGTACATAATTCCGCCCTAGAGATACCATGGGTCCAAGGGAAGGGGCACGACCACAACAAACCCAGTGTGCGGCTCGACCACACCAGGGGCTCCCATGTGTGTCGCTCTTTTCTTTTATTTTTTTCTTTTTTTACAGGACTCTGTCCGGCGGCGGACCTGCCGAACTCATGATGCAGCAGCCAGGGAGAGACAAAGGCCGCGACGAACACTCAGGTGGTCTCCATTACGAGCATTAAATTTGCACACCATTCCGTGGCCTACCCCTGGAGGGAGACGCCTTTAATTCGTCCAATCCCTTGCTTTCCGCACTATTTGTATCATTCCGCACTCATAGCAGAACTTCTTGAATAAAATGCAGTACCTTCTACCCATAAATGCATTGCTTTATATATATGTTCATTTACAACATGTTGCATCCGTATATTTTGGTACGGCCGAATACACTAGGGGCTTATGTTCCCCGCATTATGGTGTGATAAGTCCGAACACTTTCACAAGTGCGGCACCCCGAACTTATAGCATTATATGAATCGGCTCCGAATCATGTCTTGGGTCAATAGTTGGGTTTGCCCGGCTCCCATGTTTGGCACCTTACGTTTCCGTTCTATCGGCTAAGGTAGCACTGGGAGAACCACTGCGATTGCGCCCCGGTTGAGCCAAGTTAACGCCTCAGTGGAGAAAGCTAAAACTGACCGTCATGATAAGGCGAGAGACTGGTCGCTATTCGAGAGGTTTTTTTGGGTCCTTAAAGGCCTACGCCGCTTCGAGCGAAGTTCCGGATAATGTCCGATGAAGGCGTGGATAGCGCCCCAAATTCGATCTTCCGAATACTAGGGGCTTCGCCGAAATTTAAAATTATAGAATTCTATGGCTAAGTGAGAGTGTTCAAGCATTATAAGTCCGGTTGCCTTGTTCGTCGTGTTGAGCGCCTCCCTAGATGGACCCAAATATGGGAACAAGAGTGCTCAAGTTTATCCCGAACACCCCAGCACTAGTGCCATGGGGGCTGCAGCCAACGACTTGCCATCTCTCAGATTTTATAAACGGCCGCACAGAAGGTAATATTTTAAATTAAAACAAGCGTTGCTTAGCGCGTATGAACAACGTTTTCAAGCACACAGGATACTACATAGCGAGTTTACTCAATAATTACATCTCGGGGGCACTCATCCGCAATCTTGCGGGCACCCTTCAGGACAGTCTTATAATACATTTCGGGCGTACGATATTCCTTGCCCGTTGGTGGCGCGTCAGTGATCAGCTTCTCTGCATCCAGCTTGCCCCAATGCACCTTTGCACGGGCAAGGGCCCGACGAGCACCTTTAATACAGGCGGAGCGCTTGATGACCTCCACCCAGGGGCACGCATCCACTAGCCGCCGTACGAGGCCGAAATAGCTCCCGGGCATGGCCTCTCCAGGCCACAGCTGGACTATGAGGCCCTTCATGGCCTCCTCGGCTACCTTATGGAGTTCGACCAGCTGCTTCAGCTGGTCGCTAGGAGGCACCGGATGGCCAGCCTCAGCATACTGAGACCAGAAGACCTTCTCCGTTGAGCTTCCCTCCTCACCACGGTAGAATACGGCGGCATCAGATACACTACGAGGCAAATCTGCAAACGCCCCTGGAGAGCTCCGAATTCGGGTAAGTGTCAGGTAGTTTACATTAACATGCTTGCTTTGCATGAAAAATGCCTTACCCGCCGCTATTTTCTTCACATCTTCCACCTCCTGAAGGGCCTTATGGGCCTCGTCCTTGGCAGCTTTGGCACTTTCGAGAGCCGAGGCAAGCTCGGACTCTCGAGTCTTGGAGTCACGCTCCAAACTCTCATGCTTTTCCATGAGAGCCTGGAGCTCTTGCCGAACCACCGCCACCTGCGCCTCCTGCTTTTCTCGCTCCATCCGTTCCGCGGCCGCATTGTGTTCGGCCGCGGACACGGCCTCCTTCAGGGCTGCCACCTCGTTCGTGGCCCCTGCAGTACCCATGTTATATATCCTTGTTATTCTTTTATTGCAACCTAAATCCTTTTCTGTAAGGTAACTATTCAAAGTGGTGTTACTCACCTTCTTTGTCCTGGAGCTGCTTCTTGGCACGGCTGAGCTCTTGCTCGGACCGCTCAAGCTCCTGCTTCAAAGCACCGACCTCCGCCGTCAGTGCGGCAGAGGTCAGCAGTGCAGTCTGCACACCCATATTGACATAATTTTTTAGCAACCCTGCGTATATCTTTTTAGATCCTCAGTCCGGCTTTTCTTTCCGAACACCGAACCGAGCATCAGGGGCTACTGTCTATGCGGTATTACATTACATAATTCTAACTTCTTACCTCAAAGCCTGTTAGAAGGCTACTACAGGCTTCGGACAGCCCGCTCTTGGCGAGCTGCACCTTCTGAATCACCGCACTCATGATAGTGCGGTGTTCTTCCTTGATGGAAGCGCCTTGGAGCGCCTCCAACAAACTGTCCAGCGCCTCCGGTTGGACGGAGGCCGCCGGCGTCACGGTCTTGCCCTTCTTACGAAGGGGCCGCCGACCGGATGTCAGGACCCCGACTCGATGACACATCGATCTAGCCTGTAACACCTCATATCACTTTGCGGCCTCACGCACGGTATCCCCACGGGTGTCGCCTTACCTTTGCCCGGGACCGTTTCGCCTTTTGGCTCACGTATATGATAGTGTCGCTAGCATCCATATGTTAAGGAGCCCGGGCTGACATGACTAGTTGTAAACCCAAAGTGGCACAGACTTACAGGGACAGGCATCCATGACCCAGCTTCGAACGTGTCGGTCATCAGCAAGAGGGTCCGGGCTGTAGCACTGGGCTAGCAGGACTCCGGTAAACCGGGCTGTAGCGGGCTAACAGGACTCCGGTACTCAATGCGTGACATTTCCCTGAAGGGACAGACACCGGAACGAAGAAGGACACATGCCGGCCAGCCTAAGTGTTCCTGAGCAGTAGCAAGCTACCATGGCTCAGTGGTAACACTAGGAGACATTTCCCGGTAAGAGAGGCTACTAAAGATAAACAACTAGATAGTCAGATCCCACACATACCAAGCATTTCAATAACATACACACAGTATGCTCGATATGTGCAAATACAACATGGCATCACAACATGACTCTATGACACAAGTACTTTGTATAAGGCTCAGGAAGCCATACATAATCATACACACAGGTACGGGTCACACGACCCAGCATTCAAGTCATACAGTCATACAAACCAGCAGCGGAAGTAACTTGTCTGAGTACAGACAACTAGTAAAATAAAAGAGGCTTGGAAAGCCTAGCTATACTACGTGGTCCTTCACAAGCTCAGGATCACCACCTGGGCCTTAGCCTACTCATTGATGTCAACGTCTACGTAGAACCCATCAGAAGTGGTTGCAGCGTCTTCTGTAAAAAGGTAAATTATAGCAACATGAGTACAAAGGTACTCAGCAAGACTTACATCAGATCCTACATACATGCATATTACCAAGAAGGGTTGGTGGAGTTGTTGCAGCAAGCCAGCTTTGACTCTTGGCTAGGCTAACCTACGAGACTCCAACTTGAAATGGTTTTGCGTACACGAGTCCACTACTCACCACTTCAATACACTACCGAGGATCCACCTCCGTCTTCCTACGGAAGAGCCATCCTCGGCACTCACACTTATCTTGAGGCTTTTAGTAGTTTCCATTTACTTGTCTATGAACTGTATAGGCAACCAAGTAGTCCTTTACCGCGGACGCGGCTATTCGAATAGATCATGATAACCTTGCAGGGGTGTACTTCTTCATACATGTTTCCACCACTTAGCGTCTGCACACGACATGTGCTCGGCAGACTTCAAGCGAAAGCCGACGTGGGTGTAGACCACGACCTACCTAAACACCTAAGTCTCTAGTCCAGGTTTATCGCCTATCCAGGTTCCATCCGCAGGGAGTCCGGCCGAGGTTTCCCATACGGCCCCGAACAATGTGAACAGGGTTCCCGAGATACCTAACGGGTATTCGGTACACCGTGCCACGTACCTACCGCATCACAGCCCACCCCTACGGTCAGCGCTGTCCACGGCCTCCAGTAGGCTACAAACACCAGAAACTACTTGCAACTCCTGGACAGAGAACTAGGGTGGATAAGAAGTCGAGCGGGGTCATATTTCAGGGCCCAATGCATGGTAGTAGCTGTATCTTAAATCACACATACAGATCTCAGTGCTTAAGGTCGGTTTCAATGAAACAACCCACCATGTACTCCTACATGGCCTCTCATCGATACCTTTACCAAATCGTGTTTACCACACCATTCTCATTACCGACATAATCATTTCACTCTAGCCCATCACCCAGATGAACCAGACCTGACACGACTCTAAGCATAGCAGGCATAGCAAGGTAGCAACAACACATACATATGGCTCAATCAACTCCTACACATGCTAGTGGGTTTCATCTAGTTACTGTGGCAATGACAGGTCATGCAGAGGAAATGGGTTCAACTACTGTAACACACAGCAGTTTGAAACGCGTTGTCTTAATGCAATAAAAGAGAGCAGGAGCGAGAACATGGGATTGTATCGATATGATCAAATGGTTGGTTGCTTGCCTGATGATTCGATGCACTGATACGGTTCTTCGTTAGGGTAATCACGGTACTCCTCAGAGGCAGAACCTGCCGCAAAGAACACCGATACACAACCATCACCAAACAATGTGCAACAATATGATGCATGCATGAAACATGGCAATATGAGTGAGTTGGGCTAATGCAACTAGGACCAGAAGGGTTTGAACCAATTTGAATCGAAGATTCAAATTTTAGACCCAAAAATGGCCCTTTAAAGTGTTTTTCCTTGTTCTGCATTAAACATCAGGTTAACTTGTTTAATCATGCATGAAAATAGTACAGATGGATAGATTGGATTTTTCTGATCATTTTTCATATATAATTTGTCTGATTTGGAGTTACAGAATAAAAGTTATGAATTTTTTAAAGTTTAAACTATATTCTGGAATTTCCTATATTAGATTAAATCCAGAAAATCAATTATTGCGTCAGCCTGACGTCAGTGTGACATCAGCAGGTCAACAGGACACGTCCGGGTCAAACCTGACAGTGGGTCCCGCGTGTCAGTGTGATTAATTAAACTAAAATTAATTTAAACTAATCCTAATTAGTTAACAGGGCTGGGCCCCACCTGTCATTGACTCAGGGGAGTCAACCAGGGCCCACCCGTGGTCAAACCCGGGTCGGCTGCACCGGCGTTTAGCCACCGGCGAGCCCGACGCGGCGGCGGAAGTGATTTTTGCCGTTCCGGCAACCAAACGAACCACGGAGGCCACCGGAGAGGAGCTGAGGTCGAGCCGCAGCTCTTGGTGGAGTCCGTTGGGGTCGGGGTGGCCGGAGTTGGCGCCGACGACGACTTTGGCGGCCACCGGAGTTCGGCCAAAGTCGAACTTGTCGCTAGGGGGATCGGTGAGGTGCGTGGAGTAGCTAGTTAGGTGCTACGTGACGCGGTGAGCATGATGGACACCGTGGAGTGGCCGGAGGATGACCGGGAGCACGTCGGCGACGAGCTTCACGGCGGTGGGTGCGGTTGAGCTCCGGGAGGTCGCTACACGGCTCGGGAGCAAGAACGGAAGGGAGGGGAAGATGGCTAAGCTCACAGTGAGTGCGACGAAGCCCTTGGTGCGGCCGGGGATGGACCGGAGCGACGACGGCGTTGAAGGGGATCTCCGGCGACAGCGGACTCGGGCGAGGTCGGTGCGGTGGACTCGGGCGTTGCGAGCGCTCGGGGCTCGTCTTGCTCGATGAAGTGGACAGCGGCGGAGCTCCTGGACACCACGATAGGACGCACGGGCGGCGGGGAGCACGGCTACGACGTAGGCACGGCGGTGGTGGCGTCGGTCATGGCGGGGGAGCGCGAGGGGGAGGAGCTGGAGAGGAGAGGGGGTGTCTGGGGGGTTCGGGGGAGAGAGGGAGGGCGATCCACGACGTCACCGGGCGAGGGGAGCGGCGAGGCGGCGAGCAGGTGCATGGCGCGCGCTGTGGTCGTCGTCGGGCACCTGCCTGCCTGCCTGGCCGGCAAGCAGCTCGCTGGAGCGGCGCTGGGCTGGGCCGGCAGGTGGGCCGGGTGCTGGCGCCAGGTAAGCTTTTCTATTTTTCTCTGTTTTCTGTTTTTTAATACTTCTGCAACTTTGTTGAATTAATAAAAATACTTAGGCAACTCCTAAAATCACCAAACTACTCCTGGTCCATAGTTGGATTATTTCCAACATGAAACATTTTAGTTTGGGGATATTTGAGCATCTGAATATTTTATATAATTTTAAATGCCCAAACTCAAATATCTATGATTTAATTCAAAGACCCTAAGATGACCTAGGAAAATGTGCATCACTTTTGGCAGAGGTTCTGAACCAAGACAAAAATGGTGGGCATTTTAGAAGGGCATTTCAGGTTCATTGAAAAAGTTTTTAGTAAACCCTAATTGGTTTCAGAGGGGACTAGGGGTTCTGTCATCCCCATTTCAGGTTTCTGATGCAAAAATAAACATGATGCAACACTCAAATGCATGACTAGCTAGGGTGTGACACCGGACTCCGGAGCCCTTGCGGGTTCCGATGTGGAGTCCGGCGCAAAGTCCGAGAGGCTGCCTTGTGGCCCCTCCGGAGACTCCCCCTGATGGGTCCCTCCTTGGGACCCCACCTCGGCATCCTCAGTGGCGCGAGGGGTAGAGGCCATCGGGATGGAATCCACATCCGACGGAGCCAACAACCCGATTGAGGAAGCGGGAAGATCATCATCGGCCGGACTGCAGGCAGTATGCGGCGTTAGAAGGATGCTATGTGACATAAAAAGAAACCATAAATCATTCAGGGATTCGTATACTTACGATCTTGCCGGAGGCCTGGCCCTTGAAGGCCATTCTTCCTCGCCAACGTTGATGTTGGCGGAGCTGTCCGGGGGGATAGTCCTTCCCCTCTTGGACCCTTCGGCCTCCCCTGTTGGGGAAGCCTTCCTCTTCCTCTCTCCCTCCTCTGGGAGAGAGTCCTCTTTCTCCTCCTCATTTTCGGGGGAGGAGTCTGCCTCGGAGTCATCGGACACCCGTGGCCTCCTTCTTCGCCTTCTTCTCCGGCACCACGTGCGGTGCCGGGACCAGCAGCCTCGCTAGACGGGTGTCTACTGGGTCTTCTGGCATGGGAGCCGGGCAGTTGATCTGCTCCGCCTTCCTCATCCAGTCCTGTCAAAGGAAAGGGGGAAATCAAAACCCACATAGAGTCAAACTATGAAAAGCAAGTGTCCCATAAAGGGGTAGAATCACTTACCTCGTCAGCTTGGCGCTGCGAGCGAAATCCGCGATCTTCAGTCGCGGATGTGGGGGCTTCGGCGCCCTTAAACAGCACCCTCCAGGCGCCTTCGTACGTCGTGTCGAAGAGCCCGCTCAACGCCTGGTGCTGTTCCGGATCAAACTCCCACAGATTGAATGCCCTCTCTTGGCATGGGAGAATCCGGCAGACGAGCATGACTTGGACCATGTTAACCAGCCTGAGATTCTTCACCAGCTTCTGGATACAGGCTTGGAGTCCCGTCACCTCCTCCGAACTACCCCACAGCAAGCCCTTCTTTTTCCAGGAGGTGAGCTGCGTGGGGATACCAGATCTGAACTCGGGGGCCGCCGCCCATGTAGGGTCGCGCGGCTCAGTGATATAGAACCACCCCGATTGCCATCCCTTGACGGATTCCACGAAGGCCCATTCGAACCACAGGACGTTGGGCATCTTGCCCAACATGGCGCCTCCGCACTCCGCTTGAGTGCCCTTCACTACCTTCGGCTTGACATTGAAGGTCTTGAGCCATAAGCCGAAGTGGGGCTGGATGCAGAGGAAGGCCTCGCACACGACGATGAATGCCGAGATGTTGAGAATGAAGTTCGGCGCCAGATCATGGAAATCCAGGCCGTAGTAGAACATGAGCCCCCGGATGAAGGGGTGAAGTGGAAAGCCCAGTCCGCGGAGGAAATGGGGAAGGAAAACGACCCTCTCATGGGGCCTGGGGGTGGGGATGAGCTGCCCCTCATCAGGCAGCCGATGCACGATGTCGCCGGACAAATAGCCGGCGCCGCGCAGTCTTTCGATGTGATCCTCCGTAACAGAGGAGGTCATCCACTTGCCTCCCCCTCCGGACATGGTTGGAGAAGGTCGAGGCAAGATGCGCGAACTTGGGTGCTGGAGCTCGAGTGCGCGGAGAGGAATAAGCAAAGGAGGAAGAAGGCGTAGGTGAGAAGGTGAATCCTTATCCCTTATATATAGGCGGATGAATACTATGCGTCCCCGCTAGCCTGGTAAAACTCGCTTATCTCCCAAGAGCCACCATCAATGGCGCGGTTGGGTTACCCACGTCCGTATTGATGAGAATCCCAGATTAAGGGGAAACACGATCTCTGCTTCGACAAGACGTGCCAAGGGAACCGCTTCGCTAAATGCGCTTAGGTGGTATAATAAAAAACATAATGGCTTGGTAGTGGTGTGACGTCACACCGCAAAAAACGCCAGCAGATTGAACTTGTGTATATTTATATATTATTCTCTCTACGGTGGAATGTGGAATTTATTTTGCAGAGCCGGACACTATCCTGGTGTTCACAATCTTCTATGAATTATTCGGAGGAGGAACCCGCCTTGCAATGCCGAACAATATGCGCGCCGGACTCATCGTCATTGAAGCCTGGTTCAGGGGCTACTGAGGGAGTCCTGGACTAGGGGGTGTCCGGATAGCCGGATTACCACCATCGGCCGAACTATCATCGGCCGAACTATCATCATCGACCGGACTCCAAGACTATGAAGATACAAGATTGAAGACTTCGTCCCGTGTCCGGATGGGACTTTCCTTGGCGTGGAAGGCAAGCTTGGTGATACGGATATGTAGATCTCCTACCATTTTAACCGACTCTATGTAACCCTAGCCCTCTCCGGTGTCTATATAAACCGGATGGCCCTAGTCCGTAGGACATACATTACAACAATCATACCATAGGCTAGCTTCTAGGGTTTAGCCTCCTTGATCTCGTGGTAGATCCACTCTTGTAAACATCCACTATATCAATATCAATCAAGCAGGACGTAGGGTTTTACCTCCATCAAGAGGGCCCGAACCTGGGTAAAACATCGTGTCCCTTGTCTCCTGTTACCATCCGCCTAGACGCATAGTTCGGGACCCCCTACCCGAGATCCGCCGGTTTTGACACCGACAACTTCCTTTACCCAACTTTGATAAACCTTGCGGTTATGGCATAGGAGGTGTGTGGATGCAAGAGAAGCACCCCATAGCTTACTTTAGTGAAAAACTTTCCGGAGCGCAACTTAACTACCCCACCTATGACAAAGAGCTATATGATTTAGTGAGAGTCTTGCATGTTTGGGAGCATTATCTCCGCCCTCATGAGTTCATTATTCACATGGATCATGAAACACTTAAGTACCTTAAGGGTCAAACTATGTTGAACAAGCGTCATGCTAAGTGGAGTGAATTCATTGAGTCTTTTCCTTATGTCATCAAGTATATCAAAGGCAAAGAGAATGTTGTGGCGGATGCGCTTTCCCGTAGATTGATATGTATCCAACATATCTATAATTTTTTATGTATTCATGGCATGTTTATATTATTTTTACATGATTTTGGTATGATTTGGTTAGAACTAACCCGGACTGACGTTGTTTTCAGCAGAATTACCGTGGTGTTGTTTTTGTGCAGAAATAAAAGTTCTCGGAATGCGCTGAAAATCAATGGAGATTTTTTCTGGAAAATATAAAAAATGCTGGAACAAAAAGTTATTAGAGAGGAGTCCCGTGGGGCCCATGAGGGTGGGGCGCGCGCCCCTGTGCCTCGTGGACTCCTCGAGGGTCCCCCTAACTTGTTCTTGATGCCAAACCCTCCTATAAAAATAGAAACCCCCAGAAAATAACCTAGATCAGGAGTTCCGCCGCCGCAAGCCTCTGTAGCCACCAAAAACCAATCGGGACCCTGTTCCGGCACCCTGCCGGGGGGGGGGGGGAATCATCACCAGTGGCCATCTTCATCATCCTGACGCTCTCCATGACGAGGAGGGGTTAGTTAACACTCGGGACTGAGGGTATGTACCAGTAGCTATCTGTTTGATCTCTCTCTTGTGTTCTTGATTTGGCACGATCTTGATGTACCGCGAGCTTTGCTATTATAGTTGGATCTTATGATGTTTCTCCCCCTCTACCTTCTTGTAATGGATTGACTTTTACCTTTGAAGTTATTCTATCGGATCGAGTCTTTAAGGATTTCAGAACACTTGATGTATGTGTTGCGTGGGATGCCCATGGTGACAATTGGGTATTCTATTGATTCACTTGATGTATGTTTTGGTGATCAACTTGCGGGTTCCGTGCCCTCAGAAATCTATGCATACGGGTTGGCACACGTTTTCGTCTTGACTCTCCGTTAGAAACTTTGGGGCACTCTTTGAAGTTCTTTGTGTTGGTTTGAATAGATAAATCTGAGATTATGTCATGCATATCATATAATTATGCCCGCGTATACTTGTGGTGACATTGGAGTATCTAGGTGACAATAGGGTTTTGGTTGATTTGTGTCTTAAGGTGTTATTTTACAACAAACTCTAGGGCTATTTGTGACACTTATAGGAATAGCCCAATGGATTGATCGGAAAGAATAACATTGAGGTGGTTTCGTACTCTACAATAATCTCTTCGTTTGTTCTCCGCTATTAGTGACTTTGGAGTGACTTTGTTGCATGTTGAGGGATTGTTATATGATCCAGTTATGTTATTATTGTTGAGAGAACTTGCACTAGTGAAAGTATGAACCCTAGGCTATGTTTAGAAGCATTACAATACCGTTTTCGCTCACTTTTATCACTTGCTACCTTGCTGTTTTTATAATTTCAAATTACAAAAACCTATATCTACCATCCATATTGCACTTGTATCACCATCTCTTCACTGAACTAGTGCACCTATACAATTTACCATTGTATTGGTGTGTTGGGGACACCAGAGACTCTTTGTTATTTTGTTGCAGGGATGTTTGAGAGAGACCATCTTCATCCTACGCCTCCCACGGATTGATAAACCTTAGGCCATTCACTTGAGGGAAATTTGCTAATGTCCTACAAACCTCTGCACTTGGAGGCCCAACAACGTCTAGAAGAAGAAGGTTGTGTAGTAGACGTCAAGGTCTTTTCTGGCACCGTTGCCGGGGAGGTTAGTGCTTGAAGGTATATCTTTAGATATTGCAATTGAATCTTTTAGTTTCTTGCTTTATCACTAGTTTAGTATATAAAAGAAAACTACAAAAAAATGGAATTGAGGGTGCCTCATATGCTTCACCTTTTTAATGTTAGAGGAAGAATGCATTAAAATGTTTGGCACTAAATCTTTGAATGATGAGCATGATTGCAATGTTGGTAGTATGAATTCCTTGAATATCCATGATGCTAATGATATGCAAAGCCACAAGCTTGGGGATGCTATATTTGATGAATATGGTATTTTTAGTCCCCCCAAGTTTTGATTAGCAAATTAATTATGATGAAAGCATGCAGCCTATCTATGGTGATTATTGTGATGACATATATACTATAAAGAATAATTATAACCATGAAACTTGTCATCTTGATCTTAATTTTCAATCTCATGATAGTTATTTTGTTGAGTTTGCTCCCACTATTCCGAATGTGAAGAATTTTGCTTATGTGAAGAGTAATAAAATTTCTATGCTTGTAGATCATGAAAAGAATGCTTTATGCGATAGTTATATTTTTGAATACATTCATGATACTACTGAAAATTATTATGAGGGAGGAATATATGCTTGTAGGAATTGCAATAATATCAAGTTTCCTCTCTATGTGTTGAAAATCTTGAAGTTTTGCTTGTTTTGCCTTCCTATGCCAGTTGATTCTTGCTCCCATAAGTTGTTTGTTCACAAAATCCCTATGCATAGGAAGTGGGTAAGACTTAAATGTTCTAGTCATATTCTTCATGATGCTCCCATTATGTTTCAATTCTTATCATTTATGTGAGCATCATTGAAATCATCATGCCTAGCTAAAAAGGCATTAAAGAAAAGCGCTTGTTGGTAGACAACCCAATATTTACCCCTACTGTTTTTGTGTGTCCACATGATTAATCTACTGTCTTAATCATCTTTTATAGCTTTTGTTTCAATAAAGTGCCAAGTAGAACCTTTGGGAAGACTTGGGTGAAAGTTAATGTGATCTTGCTGTAAAAAACAGAAACTTTGCACTCACGAGATTAGCTGTAATTCTTTACAGAAGAGTGATTTTAAGTTGATTACTTTTTCAGAAGATTAATAGACAAATTCCTCATGTCCACCAATTTATTTCAGAATTTTTGGAGTTACAGAAGTATTCGAGAGTAACATATTACTACACTGTTCTGTTTTTGACAGATTCTGTTTTCATTGTGTTGTTTGCTTATTTTGATGAATCAATGAGTAATATTGGAGGGTATTAACCATACAGAAGTTGTAATACAGTAGATATTACACCAATATGAATTTATAATGAGTTCACAACAGTACCAAAAGTGGTGATTTATTTTCTTATACTAACGGAGCTTACGAGTTTTTTGCTGAGTTTTGTGTTGTGAAGTTTTCATGTTTTGGGGAAAGATTCGATGGACTATGGAATAAGGAGCGGCAAGAGCCTAAGCTTGGGGATGCCCAAGGCACCCCAAGGTAATATTCAAGGACAACCAAGAGCCTAAGCTTGGGGATGCCCCGGATGAACTCCCCTCTTTTGTCTTCGTCTATTGGTAACTTTACTTGGAGCTATATTTTTATTCACCACATGATATGTGTTTTGCTTGGAGCGTCATTTTATTTTATTTTGTTTTGCTTGATGTTTGAATGAAATACCAAGATCTGAAATTCTTAAATGTTAGAGATTCTTCACATAGTTACATAATTATTCGACTACTCATTGATCTTCACTCATATCTTTTGGAGTAGTTTGTCATTTGCTCTAGTGCTTCACTTATATCTCTTAGAGAAGGTTTTATTTTGAAGAAATAGATGAACTCTCATGCTTCACTTATATTATTTTGGGAGTCTTTTATAACAGCATGGTAATTTGCTTGGGTTATAAAACTAGTCCTAATAGGATGGGCATCCAAGAGGGATATAATAAAAGCTTTCATATAAAGTGCATTGAATACTATGAGAAGTTTGATTACTTACGATTGTTTTGAGATATGAAGATGGTGATATTAGAGTCATACTAGTGGAGTAGTTGTGAATTTGAGAGATACTTGTGTTAAAGTTTGTGATTCTCGTAGCATGCATGTATGGTGAACCGTTATGTGATGAAGTCGGAGCATGATTTATTTATTGATTGTCTTCCTTATGAGTGGCGGTCGGGGACGAGCGATGGTATTTTCCTACCAATATATCCCCCTAGGAGCATGCACGTAGTACTTAGTTTTGATAAATAATAGATTTTTGCAATAAGTATGTGAGTTCTTTATGACTAATGTTGAATCCATGGATTATACGCACTCTCACCCTTCCACCATGCTAGCCTCTCTTGTACCGCGCAACTTTCGCAGGTACCATACACCCACCATATACCTTCCTCAAAACAGCCACCATACCTACCAATTATGGCATTTCCATAGCCATTCCGAGATATATTGCCATGCTACTTTCCACTGCTCCGTTTATTATGACACGCTTCATCATTGTCATATTGCTTTCCATGATCATGTAGTTGACATCGTATTTGTGGCAAAGCCACCGTTCATAATTCTTTCATACATGTCACTCTTGAGTCATTGTACATCCCGGTACACCGCTGGAGGAATTCATATAGAGTCATATTTTGTTCTAAGTATCGAGTTGTAATTCTTGAGTTGTAAGTAAATAAAAGTGTGATGATCTTCATTATTAGAGCATTGTTCCAGTGAGGAAAGGATGATGGAGACTATCGGTGTACAAAAGTAGGGGCCCTGCTTTTGACCCCTTTTCTTGTGCACGTGCAGTTAGAGCCTCCCGCCACGGCCACGCATCACCGGGCAGGAAAGGGGAGCCAGGGAAAAGACGAAGCCATAAGGCAAACAGAGCAACGACAAGAACCAAGGCCACGAAGATCAGATGGACGGAGCAGGTTTCCCCGGCAAGGACTCTTGCCGGAGGAGCCTCAGCGGCCCCGGCAATACCCTTGCCGTGTGAGCCCGCCCCCACCAGCCGAGCAAGCCACCTTTGAGCCCACCAACGCTAGACGAATGCGTTGGGACAGGGCTCGGGAGGCACCTCCGTGGTGGCATGCAGATCTTTGTGAAGACATAGAATGCTCAAGATCAAAAGAGGATAGGGAGGCAACTATCCTCATCGAAGGAACCCGCAAGACCCCCGGCAGGATCCTTGCCGGGGAAGCCAGCGCGCCACGGCAAGACCCTTGCCGGGACACCCGGCAAAACCCTTGCCAGGCCACCAGGCAAGACCCTCACCAAGCGCACCGGCAGGGCCACTACCAGGCCCGAGGCAGCCAAGTCTTCGCCGCCGTCCGCATGCAGCTGCCGACCCAGCCAGCTGGGCAGGCACTTGCATGGCAACATGCAACCTTCGTGGAGGCTCCACCACCGCGCCACCTCAGCTGTCTGCCTACCAACATGGCACCGCATGCATTGCTGGCCAGGGCGCATGTCGAAGCGAGAAGGGGCGGCGATGGACGGGACGGGCCTCGCCCCCATAACCAATAAAGCAAGAGGACACCTAAGCCACGCATTAAATGCGCCTTGTCCTGTAATACCAGCGATAAGCTCGTGACTCTGTAGCACTTTCCACCTCCTGTGTGCCACTATGGCAGCCCCTTCCGCCTATAAAAGGAGGCCCATGGCATACGGGGAAAGGGTTCGGCTCTTTAGAACCACACAACACCCAGAGCTAGTTCAAGAGATCAAGAACACTAAATACATCCACCAAAGCAGGATCGTAGGGTTTTACGCATCTTTGCGGCCCGAACCTGGGTAAATCCTTTTGTGTCGTCTGTTAGTCCCGCTCTCCTCACGATCCCCGCGCCTCGCAACTGTAGAAGGGATTCCAGTGAACCCATAGGTGTCGTTTCCCACCGACATCTTTGGTGCACCAGGTAGGGGGCGCAATCGTGAGGATCTGGTCTAGCAGTTGACCTAGCTGTCCTTCATCGCCATGGCTCCTAAGAAGAAGACGACCACGGCGATCGGTTCGTCCGGGACCGGGTTGGTACCGACGTGGACCGGCAGCGGGCCAGTCGCGGAGAGAACCCGTGGCGCGGCCCATGAACATCTACATCACCTCGATGGTCCCGGCTTGGGAAGTGGCGTCGTTCGCACGCCAGGCGGCGAGCTGCCAGTCGCGGGCTCCGAAGGTGGAGTCGGGCCCCCCACAAGCGACGCGGGGGCCTCCAGGGGTGCCGCCGTCCCGCCCGGCGGTGGCACGACGACCTCCAAGACGCCAACACCGGCGCCCACGGCGCGCTCTTCTCAGGTTGTGCATGATGAGCAGCATCGCCCTGCCAGTGGCCCTGCGCGCCTCCCTGGGAAGAGTCACGTGCGTCCTCACATGAAGAAGAGGGCCAGCATGCGCGCCGAAGTGCTGATGCAGGTGGCGAACGGTTGTGGAGCCGTGACACGGCTCCTTCTAACGCGGTTAGAAGTCGAGGCGCATCGCGGTCCACCCAGCTCTCGCCGCCACCCAAGCCAGCGGAAGCCCTAGCGTGCTCACAGCTGCTCCTTGATTTTCCTCCCGCCGCGGAGAAGCTCGATGAGTGGAGGGCCACCATGCGGAGCCTCATCGGCATCGCCAACAATGATGAGTTGCGGCCGGCGGGACCCGTAGGCCGTCGCTCCACCGAGCCACCGCATGCCAGCGGAGACCGTGCTAGAGGCGATGCAGCCATGGTGCACTCCCCTCCTCCGTCCCGGCCACCCTGGGCGTCGATTCGTCGTGACAACGCTCGAGACGATATCTCCATCGCGTCTTCCGACCCGCGAACCAACCGCGATCAACGTCAAGTCCTTCGGGAGCGGGCTCATGAGGACGCTCGAACTACGATCGAGCGCTGACGTGACGCATGCCACCAGTCGGACAGGCGGGCAGGGCCCGCTACGGACCACCCAGCGCCGGGAGGCTATAGTGGCCTAACTTATGAGGTGGGTTGTCTGGCTTTCACCCGTAAGCTGCGGTAGTTCCAGTGGCCCTCCCACCGTACGTTCAAGCCCGACGTTGGCGAGAAGGACAATGGCAAGACTCACCCATCAGAGTTCCTCAGCATCTACACCATCGCGATGCAAGCTACTAGGGCCCGCGACGATAAGGTGCTTGCCAACTACTTCCCGTTGTCACTCAAGCCTAATGTTATGTCATGGTTGATGCACTTGCCGGTGGATTCCATCTCTTCTTGGGCAGATCTGTGCCATGAGTTTGTTGGTGCCTTTACCGGAGATCACCAAGCTCATGGCCAGGAGAGTGATTTACACATCATCCCCCAGAAGGAAGGAGAAAACCTGCGCAAGTACATCCAAAGGTTCAGCCGAGTGCAGCACAACATCCCCGACGTTCACCCTGCCGCCGTGATCAGTGCGTTCCATCAGAACATGCACAATCGCAAGATGCGTGAAGAGCTGGCGATGAACAAGGTTAAGGATGTGGCCGAGCTCTATGTTTTGGGCGATTGATGAGCCCGTGTGGAAGAGGGAAGGAAGTACCCCGACGAAGACACCGGTGCGGAAACCGACTCCACGGATGACACCGCCACCCCTGCAAAGAAGGGTCGGCGCCGTAATAGGAAGCACAAGAGCAAGACCGTTCTTGCCGTCGAGGGATCCGACAATACCGGCGCCACCAAGAAACCCAAGGTAAGCAACCCCGGCAAGGAGGCTGCCGGGTGTGCCGCTTGCCGGGCCTTGGCAGCCGCCGATAAGCTAGGAGGCTCCGACAAGCAGTATTGCAAGATCCACCGCACCAAGGGCCATGATCTCCAAAACTGCCGGCAGGTAGAGCTGCTCGCCGAGAAGCAGAAAGCCGAGTATGAGTGGCGGGACAAGGAGAAAGGCCCAGATGGCGCCGAGGGATCCGGCAAGAAATGTGGCGGCCAAGGAGGCTGCCACAGCAAGGATAATCAGCAAGAGAGGCCTATCCAGGGCCGCAACAAGAAGTAGGAAGACGATGATCATGACGAGGACGAAGAGTCCGGCGACCACGAGTTTCAGAAAGCCACAGAGGCCATGTGCGTTGATAATGGCGCCTCGCTGCATACGTCCCACCGCCAACTCAAGCAATGGGCGCGTCAGATCACAGCGGTGGAGCCATTGTTTGATGCACGGAAGCCGCTGAAATGGTCCAACACGCCCATCATCTTCGACACCGAGGACTACCCAGACCACACCACTGCGGTCGGGTGCTTGTCGTTGTTGGTTTCACCAACAATCCGCAACCTCAGGGTGACAAAGATGTTGGTTGACGGCGGGGATGGCCTAAACTTGATCTCGCCCGTTGTGGTCAGAAGGCTGCAGATCCCTGATGGAGACCTCGAGGAGACAGGTACGTTCCAAGGGGTTAACCCGGGGAGGAGCTAGCCAAAGTGAAAGATCACACTGCCCGTGACATTCGGAGGCGAGCTGAACCACAGGACAGAGAGGATTGTTTTCGACGTAGCCGAGATCCCCTTGCCTTACAACGGGATCCTCGGCCGTCCGACGCTAGCCAAGTTCATGGCGGCTTCACACTACGCCTACAACATGCTAAAGATGCCCGGGCCGATGAAAATCATGACCGTCCCCTCCGACAAGAAAGATGCACTAATCTGCGCCGACCAACTCTACCGGGGAGCAGTTGCAGCAGCTGCCGCTAAGGCACCTGCTCCTGTCGACGGAGCCCCGGAAGAGAAGAAGACCGGTGAGACCCCTCGCACCCACTCCGGCAAGCGCACCTCTTAGGGGTGTTGTGCGTCCGTTGAGAACGTGCCAGAGAGCTTTGCCGGCAAGAGCAAGAAGTACAGAGCCACGCCACCAGAGACCAGGAGGGTGCTCGTCAAGGAGGACTGCACGGGGGGGAACCTTTACTATAAGCTCCACCCTCGACGGCAAATAGGAAAGTGAGCTCTTCACCTTCCTGCAGGCGAATGTTGATGTGTTTGCATGGCAAGCCTCGGACATCCCTGGCGTTCCCAGGGAGGTGATTGAGCACCACCTTGCTGTCTGTCCTCATGCGCGGCCCATCAAGCAGAAGGTCAGGAAGCAAGCTCTGGAGAGGCAGGAGTTCGTCACGGAGGAAATCAGAAAGCTAGAGGCGGCAGGCTTGGTGAGAGGAGTACTCCATCCGACGTGGTTGGCCAATCCGGTAGTGGTGAGCAAGGCAAATGGGAAGTGGAGGCTATGTATTGACTACACAGACATCAATAAGGCATGTCCAATGGATCCCTTCCTGTTACCACGCATCGACCAGATTGTTGACTCCACGGCTAGCTGTGACCTGTTATCATTCCTTGACGCCTACTCGGGATACCACCAGATCTTCATGACGAAACAAGACAAGGAAAAGACAGCATTCATCACCCCATGTGGTATGTACTGCTTTTTACGGATGCCTTTCGGGTTGAAGAGTGCTGGCTCAACCTATGCAAGAGCAGTCCAAATTGGTTTTGTACCCTAGCTGCATAGAAATATGGAAGCCTATATGGATGACATAGTGGTCAAAACCAAGGACAAAGCAACACTGGTGCAAGATGTGGAGGAAACATTTGGGAATCTACGCAAAATCAACCTCAAATTGAACCCTAAGAAGGGTGTCTTTAGTGTCCCGTCCGGCAAGCTTCTCGGGTTCTTTGTGTCCCAACGCGGGATTGAAGCAAACCTAGATAAGATCAAGGCCATCGAGCAGATTGAGGCACCCAAATGGATCAAGGACGTGCGCTGGCTAACTGGTTGTGTTGCTGCCATGAGCTGGTTCATCTCCAAATCCGCGGAGTGTGCCCTTCCTTTTTTCAAGATCTTGAAGAAGGCCGTGGAGTGGACCCCAGAGGCCGAAGCAGCGCTACAAGACTTGAAGAAATACCTATCCTCTACCCCAGTGCTGGTTGCGCCCAAACCACAAGAACTGTTGCTGCTTTACCTAGCGTTAACAAATCAGGTGGTTAGCGCCGCACTAGTGGCGCAGAGGGAGGTTGATGAGGAGGCAGCAGCAGCAGTAGAGTCATTGGTTGGTGGGCCGGAACCCTCCTCGGCAGGGCTCAGTCCCGGCAAGATTGAGACCCCGGCAAGGCTCGGTCCCGGCAAGACTGGCGCCAGTACGATAGGACCCATGCGGTCGGGTGAAGAGGCGCAGAAGAAGAAAATGGTACAACACCCAGTTTACTTCGTCAGCTCCCTCTTGCAGGGGGCTAGGTCGAGGTACTCAGGTGTGCAAAAGCTGCTCTTCGGCCTCCTTATGGATTTGAGGAAGCTGCGCCATTACTTCCAAGCGCACGAGATCACGGTGGTCACCCGCCTCCCGTTGCAACGGATACTGCATAACCCAGATGCAATGGGGAGAATCGTGGAATGGGCCCTGGAGCTGTCAAGTTTCGGTTTGAAGTTTGAAAGTACCTCGAAGATTCAGAGCAGAGTCTTAGCGGAGTTTGTTGTGGAATGGGCCTGGACGCCTGACGAAGAGGTATAGGAGACAGCTCTCCTCGGTGAGGAAATGAGCCACAACTGGATCATGTACTTTTATGGTGCCTTCTCGCTGCAAAGCGCCGGTGCTGGTGTACTGCTTGTCGCACCCACCGGAGAACACCTCAAGTATGTCATCCAGATGCACTTCCCCCCGGATATGTCGACCAACAACACCGCCGAGTACGAGGGTTTGCTTGCTGGTCTTAGGATCGCGGCAGACCTCGGAGTGAAGAAGCTCATCGTCAGGGGCAACTCACAGCTTGTCGTCAGGCAGATCAACAAAGATTATCAAAGCCCGTTGATGGAAGCTTACATAGATGAGGTGAGGGAACTGGAGGAGCACTTTGACGGTATACAGGAGGAGCATGTCCCTCGAGCGGAGAACGACATCGCTGACTACCTGTCAAAGCGCGTTGCCCTCAAGCTACCTATGGAACCAGGTACTTTTGTGCTTCAGTTGACCCAACCATCCGTTGAGCCGTCGACCGGGAAGAACAAGCGGAGGAAGCTAGGCCCCGGCAAGTACTTCCCCACCGAGTTCCCTGGAGCCACCAGCGATGATGTTGCCGTGGATGCCGATCCTGCCGCAGGACAACTGACTCTGGCAGGACCTCAGGTCGTAGTCGTGGAGGCGGCCACTCCCGTGGCAGAAGATATGCCTTTGGTCCTTGTCATCGAGCCATAGGCTCCGGCATGGGCACATCACACCGTCTGATTACTTCAGCAAGGAGAGCTTCCTGAGGAGCAGGAAGAGGCAGAAAGAGTAGCCCGCCGGTCTGCTCTGTAACAATTCGTTGATAACTTATTGTACATAAGAAGACCGAATGGGGTGAAATTGATGTGCATCTCCCGGGAGGAAGGTCTAAAGCTGTTGGCAGAGATACATGGAGGCATATGTGGCTCCCACATAGGGTCGAGGGCCCTTGCCGGCAAGGCTTTCCGGCAAGGTTTCTTCTGGCCCACCGCCCTCCAGGATGCGACGGCACTAGTAACCAGGTGTGAAGCGTGGCAGTTCCATTCGAAGAAGCTCCATCAACCAGCTCAAGCCCTTTAGACTATTCCTCTCTCCTGGACCTTCTCGGTCTGGGGCATCGACATATTGGGCCCTTTCCCCCGTGCTGTCGGGGGCTTTGAATACTTGTACGTCGCAATCGACAAGTTCACAAAGTGGCCAGAGGAGGAAGCGGTAAGGAAGGTGACAACGCAGTCAGCCATCAAGTTCTTCAAGGGGCTAGTGTGCCGTTTCGGGGTACCCAACAGGATCATCACCGACAACGGCACACAGTTCACGAGCCATGCCTTCATGCAATACATTGAAGATCTCGGCAGCAGGGTCTGTTTTGTTTCCATGGCACACCCACGGAGCAACGGCCAAGCGGAGATAGCAAATGCTGAAGTCCTGCGAGGCTTAAGGACGAAGACTTTTGACAGACTGCGCAAGAGTGGAAGGTGCTGGATTGATGAGTTGCCGGCGGTTCTTTGGTCGATCAAAACGACGCCAAATCGACCCACCAGCCAGACACCCTTTGCCCTGGTTTACGGGGCAGAAACAGTTCTCCCCACAGAACTCATATACGGGTCACCTCGAGTGCTTGCTTATGATGAGCTTGAGCAAGAGCGATTGCGGCAAGATGACGCGACGCTCCTTGAGGAAGATCGTCCCCGGGCGGCTGTGAGAGCAGCACGCTACCAGCAAGCTTTGCGCCGCTACCATAGCCGCAAGGTTCATGCCAGGAGCTTTGAGGAAGGCGACCTTGTTCTTCGGCACGTTCAGTCGGCCAAGAATTCCAACAAGTTGACGGCAAAGTGGGAAGGCCCTTATCGGGTAACACGAGTCACCAGGCCTGGCGCAGTCCGGCGGGAGACCGAAGATGCCATTCCAGTGAGCAACTCCTGAAACATCGAGCATCTTCGAAAGTTTTACCCATAAGGTGTGGCCGCCGGGCCTCCCGGCAAGCCACCCTTTTGTACAAGCATTGCCGGCAAGGCATGTAACCCTTTGTACAAAGCCAGGCGTAGACCCTGAGCATAAATAAACGAAGCGCCGGCGCCCTAAGTTATAGCATGCATGCTAGGTTGAGTCTCTTCCTTGGTTAGGGTTGATAGTGCTTAGCGGCGGCTAACCCCTAGCTTAGAGGTCGAGTGTGCGTCTCTCTGTTTTTCTATGTCTTCCTTGGTTCGCAGGACACACGAATATCCTTGCCAAGCTATTTTGGAGAAAAGGGGACAGACTGGTGTCTGGACCCCGGCAAGCCAGAGTTGCCGGGGGCTGCAAGAACAAAGATCCATCCGCGGCAAGCCAAAATTGCCTGGGGCTGCAGATCCAGATAAGTCCTCTATCCCCTGTCGTGCATTTCGTTACGGACTGGGATACATGAAGCCCCGTTCTATCTCTGAGCTATCGTGCTCCCCCTTTTTCGGCACCCAAGGATTATCCCCTAGCTCTGGATTTGGTCGTAGCCACGGCAGCAAGGAAGAGGAACGAGGGGCCTAAGCCCACCTCATCCCTGCCTCCGCCAAGAGCGCGAGAAAGGTCGAGCAAGGTGGGGAAACGACAAGGCCTGTTGCCGGGTGAAAAAGCGTTTGTCTTAAAGACAACAAGGAATCACTCCTTGTCGTGGATTCCTCCCGCGAACGAAAATCCCGGCAAACATCCCTTTTTCATTAAAAAACATCCCGTACAGGTATAGTTCAGACGAAATGAAAAACATGAACAAGGGGATTACAAGTTCCAAAGCTAACAAAGGCCCGAAGGCTTACAAGGCTAAAAAGATATAAGGTGCCCGTAATCCCTTTCTTGTCCCTCTCCTCAGGAAATGGAACAAGAAAGCAGAAGGGCAAAAGGGGCGCTTATGCAAGCTACGAGTGGCAGAAGACACCAAGAGAACATCTCGGTGGCCGTCCAAGGGCTGGATGGTGGTGGCGGCGCCGAAGGTAGAGCTCGAAGACGAGGCGACAGGACGTCAACATGTGATGAAGGTGTCGGTGCCCACGTACTCTGACTTGACGGCCTTGCCGCTCGCCCTATTCTTCTTCCGCAGCCTCCCTACACCAGCTGCCCAAGGAGACGACCTCGAGAAGTTCAAGGAGCCGGTGACATGAATGATGGGGTCGCCGGTGCCGCCCGGAGCGGCGCCCGACACCTAGTCGGACCTGTCATCCTGCCGCCCGCTTCCCTCGTCATCGCTGCCGTTGTCTTCCTCGCCACTCTTGCTTGAGGAGGAATCTTCATCATCGGAGGAGCTCTCCACGCAGCACCTCACACGGGTCCCGAAGTGCCCGAAGATCTTGACGGAGAGGAGGCCACCCTCCATTAATTTGAAATGCAGAGCGAGCCCATCCATCAAGCTGTGGAGGCGAGCGAAGGTCTTCCACCCTCGGTGAAGATACATGACGTGAGGGGCGAGGAACTCGACGTCAGCCCAGGTGCCACTGTTGCCACAACCCCTCATGTGCAGCCGCAGCGCCCGCGGCGGATCCAGCTCCATCTCCCGCGCAAATGGAGTCGGGAGGCGGAGGCGACGGTGCGGTGGATGGCGCAGCCTGACGAAGAATTCACAGGGGTTGTCCCCGGCGTGGCCCTCCATCGGAGGAGGGGCCGCTGGAGGAGGCGAGGCTGATCTGCCGCCCCGTCCTCCTGTCCCTCGGGCACCACGACAGCCTCGACCTCGCCCCCTCCCCCTTCCTCTAGTGGCCGTCTCCGTCGCTACGAGCTCTTGGGGACGAGCGATGCGCTGCCTGGACAAAACCCACGCCAACACCGATGAAGCGTCGCCACGCCCCCTCGCCATGGCAGAAGAAGAAAGAAAGCAGGAATGGGGAGAGGCAGATGGCGAAAGGATGAGGGGCACCGTTCCTCCCGCTACCCTCTTTATAAAGGGGCGGGGGCGAGGCTCGGCCGCCCCCTCTTGGCCAATCCAGCTTCGCGAAGTGACAGCAAGCAGGGCCGTCAACCGCCCTCCCCGCTCCATTGAAGGCGCGTGGGAATCGACCCGCACGCGCGCGACTACCCACGTCCCGTGCGCCTGTCATTCGCTCTGGGTTATGCATGCAACGAACTTGGCGCAAGGGGTGGGCGCAGTGAGATGCATGGAACGATGGTTCCCAAGCAAGTGCAGTAAATGGGAGGCGGCCCTGCGGTCTCGAAGAGACACGCAAGCCACCTCTTTGCTTGCCACCACAAGGTGACGCCAGCATACTCACGTCATGCACACGCACGACCACCACGTCGCGCGTTCAACGCGGGTCATGGGGAAGCGCATCGGACGAAACAGTGGCTACGGTAAAAATCCGCCCCAACTGCCCGTGCACCGTTCTGGGCCTGGCCCAACAACGTGATGCGCTTATGTATGGCCCAGGCCCGGGGGCTCCTATCGGTGTACAAAAGTAGGGGCCCTGCTTTTGACCCCTTTACTTGTGCACGGGCAGTTAGAGCCTCCCGCCACGGCCACGCATCACCGGGCTGGAAAGGGGAGCTAGGGAAAAGCCGAAGCCACAAGGCAAACAGAGCAACGACAAGAACCAAGGCCACGAAGATCAGATGGACGGAGCAGGTTTCCCCGACAAGGACTCTTGCCGGAGGAGCATCAACGGCCCCGGCAAGACCCTTGCCGGGTGAGCCCGCCCCCACCAGCCGAGCAAGCCACCTTTGAGCCCACCAACGCTAGACGAATGCGTTGGGACAGGGCTCGGGAGGCACCTCCGTGGTGGCATGCAGATCTTTATGGAGACATAGAATGCTCAAGATCAAAAGAGGATAGGGCGGCAACTATCCTCACCGAAGGAACCCACAAGACCCCCGGCAGGATCCTTGCCGGGGAAGCCCGCACACCGCGGCAAGACCCTTGCCGGGCCACCCGGCAAGACCCTCGCCAAGCGCACCGGCAGGGCCACTGCCAGGCCCGAGCCAGCCAAGTCTTCGCTGCCGTTCGCATGCAGCTGCCAACCCAGACAGCTGGGCAGGCACCTGCGTGGCAACATGCAACCTTCATGGAGGCTCCACCACTGCGCCACCTCAGCTGCCTGCCTGCCAACAGGGCACCACATGCATCGCTGGCCAGGGCGCGTGTCGAAGCAAGAAGGGGCGGCGACGAACGGGACAGGCCTCGCACCCATCCCCCATAAAGCGAGAGGACACCTAAGCCGCGTACTAAATGCGCCTTGTCCTATAATACCAGCGATAAGCTCGCAACGCTGTAGCACTTTCCTCCTCCTGTGTGCCACTATGGCAGCCCCTTCTGCCTATAAAAGGAGGCCCATGGCATACGGGGAAAGGATTCGGCTCTTTGGAACCACACAACACCCAGAGCTAGTTCAAGAGCTCAAGAACACTAAATACATCCACCAAAGCAGGATCGTAGGGTTTTACGCATCTTTGCGGCCCGAACCTGGGTAAATCCTTTTGTGTCGTCTGTTAGTCCCGCTCTCCTCACGATCCCCGCGCCCCGCAACCGTACAAGCGATTCCAGTGATCCCATAGGTGTTGTTTCCCACCGACAGAGATTATGATTCCCCCACAAGTCGGGATGATACTCCAAACAAAAAATAAAAAAAAGAGGCCAAAAAAGAGAAAGGCCCAAAAAATGAGAGAAAAAGAGAGAAGGGGCAATGCTACTATCCTTTTACCACACTTGTGCTTCAACGTAGCACCATGATCTTCATGATAGAGAGTCTCCTATGTTGTTACTTTCATATACTAGTGGGAATTTTCATTATAGAACTTGGCTTGTATATTCCAATGATGGGCTTCCTCAAAGTGCCCTAGGTCTTCGTGAGCAAGCGAGTTGGATGCACACCCACTTAGTTTTTTTTTGAGCTTTCATACACTTATAGCTCTAGTGCATCCGTTGCATGGCAATCCCTCCTCACTCACATTGATATCTATTGATGGGCCTCTCCATAGCCCGTTGATATGCCTAGTTGATGTGAGACTATCTTCTCCTTTTTGTCTTCTCCACAACCACCATTCTATTCCACCTATAGTGCTATGTCCATGTTCACGCTCATGTGTTGCATGAAGATTGAAAAAGTTTGAGAACATAAAAAGTATGAAACAATTGCTTGGCTTGTCATCGGGGTTGTGCATGATTATATACTTTGTGTGATGAAGATAGAGCATAACCAGACTATATGATTTTGTAGGGATATCTTTCTTTGGCCATGTTATTTTGAGAAGACATGATTGCTTTGTTCGTATGCTTGCAGTATTATCTTTTTATGTCAACATTAAAGTTTTGTTTTTAATCATATGGATCTGAATATTCTTGCCACAATAGAGAAGATTACATTGATAAATATGTTAGGTAGCATTCCACATCAAAAATTCTGTTTTTATCATTTACCTACTCGAGGACGAGCAGGAATTAAGCTAGGGGATGCTGATACGTCTCCAACGTATCTATAATTTTTGATGTATTCATGCCATGTTGAGAATATTTTTACATGCTTTTGGTATGATTTGGTTAGAACTAACCCAGACTGATGTTGTTTTCAGCAGAACTATCGTGGTGTTGTTTTTGTGCCGAAATAAAAGTTCTCGGAATGTGCTGAAAATCAACAGAGAATTTTTCTGGAAAATATAAAAAATACTAGAACAAAAAGTTATCAGAGAGGATTCCCGTGGGGCCCACAAGGGTGGGGGGTGTGCCCACCCCCTGGGGCGCGCCCCTGTGCCTCATGGAATCCTTGAGGGTCCCCCTAACTTGTTCTCGACGCCAAACCCTCCTATAAATACATAAACCCCCAGAAAATAACCTAGATTGGGAGTTCCGCCGCCGCAAGACTCTATAGCCACCAAAACCCAATCGGGACCCTGTTCCGGCACCCTGTCGGAGGGGGGAATCATCACCGGTGGACATCTTCATCATCCCGGCGCTCTCCATGACAAGGAGGGAGTAGTTCACCCTCGAGGCCGAGGGTATGTACCAGTAGCTATGTGTTTGATCTCTCTCTCTCTCTCTCTCTCTCTCTCTCTCTCTCGTGTTCTTGATTTGGCACGATCTTGATGTACCACGAGCTTTGCTATTATAGTTGGATCTTATGATGTTTCTCCCCCTCTACCTTCTTGTAATGGATTGAGTTTTTCCCTTTGAAGTTATCTTATTGGATTGAGTCTTTAAGGATTTGAGAACACTTGATGTATGTCTTGTATGGGATGCCCGTGGTGACAATTGGGTATTCTATTGATTCACTTGATGTATGTTTTGGTGATCAACTTGTGGGTTCCGCGACCTTGGGAATCTATGCATAGGGGTTGGCACATGTTTTTGTCTTGACTCTCCGGTAGAAACTTTGGGGCACTCTTTGAAGTTCTTTGTGTTGGTTTGAATAGATGAATCTGAGATTGTTTGATGCATATCGGTTAATCATACCCGCGGATACTTGTGGTGACATTGGAGTATCTAGGTGACATTAGGGTTTTGGTTGATTTGTGTCTTAATGTGTTATTTTACTACGAACTCTAGGGCTCTTTGTGACACTTATAGGAATAGCCCAATGGATTGATCAAAAAGAATAACTTTGAGGTGGTTTCATACCCTACAATAATCTCTTCATTTGTTCTCTGCTATTAGTGACTTTGGAGTGACTCTTTGTTGCATGTTGAGGGATTATTATATGATCCAGTTATGTTATTATTGTTGAAAGAATTTGCACTAGTGAAAGTATGAACCCTAGGCCTTGTTTTGAAGCATTACAATACCGTTTTCGCTCACTTTTATCGCTTGCTACCTTGCTGTTTTTATAGTTTTAGATTACAAAAACCTATATCGCTGAACTAGTGCACCTATACAATTTACCATTGTATTGGGTGTGTTGGGGACACAAGAGACTCTTTGTTATTTGGTTGCAGGTTTGTTTGAGAGAGACCATCTTCATCCTACGCCTCCCACGGATTGATAAACCTTAGGTCATCCACTTGAGGGAAATTTGCTACTGTCCTACAAACCTCTGCACTTGGAGGCCCAACAATGTCTACAAGAATAAGGTTGTGTAGTAGACATCATATATGCATGCTTGTTACCCAACTATAATTGCATGTCATTGGCTTTGAGCACATAAAAGACTTGTGTGCGCATGATCGAACTTTTGCTATTCCATGTGCCAAATGTTTGATGCATAAATCTTGGGAATGCTATTACATCAAAGAGCATTATCTTATGAGGGCTAACAAACTATGTATTCCCGAGTCTTCTCTTGGTTTGTTACTTTTGCAAGAATCTCATGGAGGAGGACTTATGGGACACTTTGGACGCGACAAGACTTCTGCTACGCTCTCAAAGAACTACTATTGGCCCAAGAAGTTCCGCGACATCTCACGCTTCACCAACCGATGCTCTAAATGTCACAAAGATAAGTCTAAAGCTCAATCCCATGGTCTCGATATGCCACTTCAATTCCATATCATCATTGGGAAGATATTGGTATGGACTTTGTGCTTGGTTTGCCTCGAACTCGAAATGGCAAAGATTCCATGTTTGTTGTTGTGGACCGATTCTCTAAAATGGCTCATTTCATCCCGTGCAACAAGATAGACGATGCTTCACATGTTGGAAATCTCTTTTTTAGGTAAATTTTACGCCTACATGGAGTGCCAAAGACTATTGTCTCGGACCGCGACATCAAGTTCCTAAGCTACTTTTGGAAGACCTTATGCGCCAAGCTCGGAATCAGGCTCTTGTTTTCTTCGGCATACCATCCCCAAACCGACGGCCAAACGGAGGTCACGAACTAGACGCTATCTACGCTCCTACGCATGTTGATCAAGAAGAACATCAAAGAGTGGGAGGAGTATCTACCCATCGCCGAGTACGCCTACAATCGAGCACAACACTCTACTACCAGCAAGTCCCCCTTCGAGGTCATCTACGGCTTCAACCCGTTGTCCCCATTGGACATTCTACCCCTACCACTACAAGAGCACATCAACATGGGCGCAAGTGCACGAGTGAGCTACCTCAAGAAAATGCATGAAGATACACGGCACACCATCGAGCGCCAAGTACAACGACTCGCGACCAAGCTCAACATCAACAAGCAACCCATGATATTCAACATAGGAGATCTTGTGTGGCTACACCTTCGCAAGCACCGCTTCCCCAACAAACGCAAATCCAAGCTTCTACCCTGAGCCGACGGACCCTTCAAGGTGCTAGCATGGTACAACAACAATGCTTACAAGATCGATCTCCCGCATGACAAGTACAACATGAGCGACGTCCTTAATGTCAAAGATCTCTCTGCCTACCATGGTGATGAGGCTTTCGATCCGAGGTCGGATCTTTCCCAAGGGGAGGAGATGATGCGGAGCATCCCACGGTCATCTCCATGGACCTACCTACGTCTCTCATGACACCAGTTGGACAAATGACAAGAGCTCGAGCAAAGGCTATTGAAACTTAGGTGAACTCGCTCCTCTCTGTATTGCCACTTTATTCATATGAGACATGGCTACTACCTCAAGCGGAGACCCTATGTGTGATCAGGTACTTGGAGGAGGGCCACAGAGCTACCGCACCCAACGGACAAGACGACGAGGACACCAAGTACAAGGACCAAGAGAACGTGCTGCCAGTAGTTCTACAGCCACCGGACGACCGGATATCACCGGACGTCTAACGCTTGAAGCACCATCCCGCCAGCCAAGTCTCAGCTTGCGACCGATACAGCGGCCGAACGACCGACACAGACAAGACATCTGACACACCCTAGCGACCGAACGACCGAGCCCCTCCTGACATCCGGTGTCACACAAGGGAAATTAACGGAAATTCGAGACCCCAGACGACCGACGATCGGAGGACCAACGGCCTTCGGATGTCCGATGCCACCTGATGAGAGCCAAAACACCGGACATTTGACATCTACCGTACAACCAGACCCTCGCGAGCCACTGGACATCCGGTAGCTGCCGAACGACCGACGCCTATCTGTGCACAACGTGTTGGGCCGAGGCCCATGTACCCTTTCGCCCCCTAGACTATATATACTTGATGTAGGGCGGATCCCTATATGGCCGATCTTTCACGTTTGGAGTGGATCCTATGGGGAAACATGAAGAACGCGCGGAAAACAAAAGGGAAAACACGGGGAGAAACGAGAGAATCACTCAACCGACAAGTAACTGATCACACAAGGGCTAGATCACCGAGCACACGAGGTAGCACAAGATTCAAAATCAACAAAGGAAAGATACAAAGGTAGCCGTTCTTCTCTGTGAGGAGGTCTTGATTGTCTTCCCTTGAAGGGGTCTTGAATCCACTTGGGGGATCTTCTCCGAAGAGGTCGTGAGCTCCGAGGAGAAGTAACCAAGTGGATGAGCAAGGCTCTCACACAAAATATGAGCTAAACCAATGCTAACCCTAACTAGGAGGAGGTGGGGGAGCATATATAGGCCTTAGCCTCGAAGGGGTAAGTGAGAGGGATACATGGGCCCTTGGCCCGTTCACTGTGTGTAGACAGGCGCCGGATATCCGGGCTGGGGGCCGGATGTCCGGGGCTTCACGACGGGCCGGATGTCCGGGCGGGGAGGCCGGATTTCCGGGCTGGCCTGGGTGCCCTGCGGTTGCTCTCTGGACACCAGGGGCCGTGTTTCCGACGAGGAGGGCCGGATGTCCGGGGCTTCGGGAGGAGCCGAATGTCCGGGGCACGGGACCGGATGTCCAGACTGTCAGGGTTGCCTCTAGATGCATTCTGTGATGGAGGTCGGATTTCCGGTGGTTGGGTTGGATGTCCGGGCAGGGCCGGATGTCCGGGACATGGCCAGATGTCCGGCTGCTGTAGCAGCAGACTCTTCTTCCTTCTTCTTCCTTTGCTCCCGCGCACACTTGGCCTTGGTCCTTGGGCTCTCCATGGTCTCCTCGGGTGTACCTGAGTATGCACAAGGTTCGCGCTTGAGGTAGCATCCATATCTTGCATGCGGAAAGTGACGGTTCGAAGAGGAGTGAATTCACCTTGTGTGAAATGGTGCATAGTCGAGGCCTCGTCTTATGTATCCTTGGGGCTTGGAGAGTAGTCGGAGTGTACATGGGGATGAACATGGGATGCTCCGCATCATCTCCCCCCCCCCTGGGAAAGATCCGACCTCGGATCGTGATCCTCATCACCATGGAAAAGGTTGTTGTGGACGGACTTGTAGTTGGACGAAGTTGAATGCATGGCGTAATCCAAGTATTCCAAGGTGTCGCCGGAGTGGTATACATGCAAAAGGAGCAAACACAAACAACACTCGGAAATACAATGGTTAGCGCACACAAAGTGTCCATCATGTAAGAATGAGTCCGTGCGGCAAGATAGTTCGTGACAAAGCGCATGAAGCTTATCAAGATGATCTAGAATTGTATGCAAAGCATTCATGGGAACAAATGCAATCATTGTGCACACAATTGTGTTATGAGTATGAGCAATGCAACCACAGTGCAAAATGATGTCATAATGGAATGGTGCATCAAAAGCATGAACATAGCAATGGATGCTCAATATGTGAATGTCATCATGCAATTGATGGAGGACCATATGATCATGATGTATGAAAATGCCATCAAGGAAGATCACAACAAATTTGCTAAGGAAGTGAACAAGCTCATATATCATGGATGACATGGGAATACAAGATGCAACAAGGCAATCATAATGTGAGTCAATCCATGCATAGGGTGCAAACTTGTGGTGACTATGATATGTCCATCGAGCATGACATGTATGAGCACAATCAACAAATATGGATGTGTGAGTGCAATGTGTCAAAGGAGTGTTGATGTACCAATGCTCGATGTCGTGGCATGAGTGGAATTCCGAAGCATAAGTGCGAGCGCTCCTCAATGTGAAGGTCCATGTAGCCAATCTCCAATGTCGCTCCTCCGGTCGCGAGATGTATCATGTAGACAACAAGAAGGAAACAACAATAAAAGAGTGACCCATCCAATATGCAAACTTGAGGATGGCTCAAAGGGAAGGAGTTCACCTTTAGTAGATTCTCGCAAATGTTGGTGTTGCACATCGTGTATGCCTTCGCATGACCAAGTTATCGCATAACGGCATCGCCTTGTGAAACCTCCAAAATGAAAGAACATGACAAACACTCGGAAAAACAAATGAGGTTAGCGGAAATGCAAAACCTATCATTCGAGTGGTAAGATATCCAACAAGTGTATGCATCATGCTCATCATAAGAAAGTACAAGGGAGCGTGTCATAGTATGGAGGCATATGATGCAAGAACAACCAAGTACAATAGGCTCAATCAAACAAGCATGCATCACAAGTAAGGTGCCAAAGTCTCCAAGATCAATAAGCATAGTATGGTTGCACTCAATACAAGTGGATATGAAAGAGGCAACTAATGGACACAAGAGACAATGATCAAGATATATCATGTGAGAGGCATGAGCATATATGTCATCAACCCAAGAAAGCAAGTAATATTGGAACATGGGTGATGCAACATAGGAAGCAATCATAGCGATCAAGTGAAGCATGCTAGTAGTGCGATGATGCAACATACTAGAAGGAATCATGGCAAGCATGTCATGTGTGCAAATAGTGGGCATGAATAATGCACATGACATATCACAAGCGTGAAAGCAAGATATGAGAAAAATATCATCAATGTATTGGTGAGAAGCCATATGTAAATAGCAATGGGTCATCATGACTCTCCCAACACAACAAGCATCAATAGCATGGGGCACATGATAAACATGGCAATAGCAACAAGGATCTCCACCAAGCATGCAAATACACATAGGAGTATCATAATGGTGAAGCATGGGTATATGCAAGCAAGGGTCACAATTGCATCGTAAAGGCATAGAAGCAAGCATAACATGCAAAGTGAACACAATAGTATGGGCATAAGGTGACAAGTGGTAAATAGCCCATAGCCATGTGAGAGCCAAGTAGAAGAGATGCGCGTAGTCCTTGCGCGAAGGGAACAGTGATAAGGATAGTCCACGGGATCCCAAGTCGTCGTTCCTCTCAAGAGCTCATTTCGTCAACTCTTGGGATTGAAAGGTTGACGAGTATATGTGAGTACCTACACAAACAATGATAAACGAAAATTGTGCGTGTGGTATATGTACACATCATCCATCATGATGCGCACGTGCTTGTGTTGGTTAGCACTAAATAGCCAATGCTCAAATAAATGAGATGCGTCATATAGAAACATGTCATTCATCATGAGAGGTTGTTATTATGTATAGCATAATGGAGACTCAAATTGTGTAATGCATCATGAGAAATATCTAGAGAATTGTTGTTCATGGAATGCATATGGTGCATGCAGTCATGGGAATCATGCAAAGTATGGAATGCATCAAGATCTCCTAATATGTATGAGGAAACTATGGGGATCTCCTCATGAGCAAGAGTAGAAACATCACGTGGAGAATATTGGCAACATCCAAAACAATGCATATTTGGAACAATGTGATCATGGCATGACATAGTACATGAATTGCGCAAATCATGTAAAGGAAGCATGGAAATATCATCACAAGAGAAGCAAAAGCCTATGACCATCATCTCGTCATCTATGCCATAAGTGCAAATGGGATTTATTTTAATGGGGCATGCATAGTTACTATGTTGAGATTGAAATGAGGCAATATGGGAGATCTCACTCATAGCATATGACAAGTTCAATGGATTGTCAAACATGAAGTGACCAAAAGAATTTTCACATGATATCCTATGAAGCATAGCATCACAACTAGGCAACTCAACATGCTCATCATCATATTCATCATATATAGGTAAGTCAAGGCATGAAGAAGTCTCACTAGCATGAAGCATGGAAATAGGTGGGTCAACATCATGTGAGCAATCAATGTCAAGAGAGTCCACTAGTGGGACAAGAGAAGCACCATCACCTATGTTACCTTTGGAGCATCGCTCATGTGTTGTAGGTGAGGTGTTGAAGATCCACTCATTGTCATCTTCATCTTGATGGAACCATGTGGGGGGTGCATCATCGTCCAGCATGGTCATCGGTTTTCCCATTGGAGGGATGGACTCATCGAGGGTAGGCATGTCGTCATGTAGGAGACCTAGCACCAAAGAAGAAAACACACTAGGAGTAGAGGTTAAGTCGTTAGAAATCCTAGTGGCCTCACATGCCGTCTCAACTACCTCACTCACTATGTGTTGTGGCTCACTCACTCCCTCAAGAATGCACTCACTCATATGGTTGGTGGAGCACTCAAATTGCTCTCAACCTCACATAGGATGTGTGGCATGCTCTCATGTGTGGGGCTAGTGGTGGTCACACTCATCCTCTCATAGGAAATGCTCTCAATGTCATGTATGGTGGAGTCACTCATGTCACTCATGGGGTGGTGGCTCTCCTCACATGGCAAATTGGGCATCTCAACATATGTGGGTGTTGGAGAGGTGTAGGTGCAAATGTCTCCATGAGCAGTCTTGTAGCTTGACTCGGAGTATGAGTACAATATGGGCGCCGTCTTCATGTTGTTGAAGAGGTTCACGCTCGGTGCCACGGTCGAAGGGGATGGCCCTTGCTCGACCTTCTTGTCACCGTCTTGGTGTGGGAGGCCCATATGATGTGGCACCTTGTATCTCGTCTCCATGACCAAAGGGAATTTCCCATGCTCGGCCATCTTCCTTGAGGGGCTTCCGAAGATGGAAGTGTCGCCCTCGCTCATAGGTAGTCGCCTTGGACTTGATGAAGTCGATGTAGGCGTACATGTGGGAAGTACGCGAAGATGCCGTACGTCCAAAGGTGAAGATGCCTTGAGAACACTTGGCGAAGATGCTGAAGTGGTTGATGTAGCCGTAGCGCCATCTTGGTGGTGGTCGTCTCGCGGTCTTCTTTTGTGCTCTTGAAGCTTGGACTTGGCGTGAAGTAGGTCTTGTTGGGACTTGTGAACTTGTGCTTGTGGAGCATCTTCATGATGATGATGTTGTTGTCGTGCTTGAGCTCGTAGTAGATGTCGTTCGTCGTCGTCATGCACATGACGCTTGGAGGTGACTTGCCCTTCATGACGATGTTGATCACGAACGTGATGGTGGTCGCCATGTAGATGTGGACGAGGACGATTTGCACTTGCATCTTTTTCGTGCTCCGAAGACTTGTGGCTTGAACGTCGCCGCCTAGAAGATGACGAAGGGAAAGAAGACTTGATCAAGGCTCTAATCTCCTCCATCCTTGCATCTTGCTCCTCTTTATGTGCGGAAAGCTTCTTGTCGATGTAGTCCCTTTTCCTTGCTTCGGAGTGACGAATGTCGATGGAGATGTTCTCGATGCGCTCTCGCAATCTTGACTATGCGCCTTGTATTTGTCGTTGTAGATCGAAGATGGATGCTTTGTTGATGTAGTTGTTCATGCCGTCGTTGTTGTTATAGACCGGAGATGAAATGCCTTGCCTATCCATCACAAGACTCGAGCAAATATGAGTGGGAGAAAGAGAAGAAACTTATACCAATGTACCTTGACCGCTGTTGACAATGAATCAAGTTCACTCAAATGCGGACAATGAAATAGCACTATTGGTACCAATCCTTGTCGGTTCTCACACCTACACAAGTAAAGCTTATGGAGGATCTCGGTGAGGATAGTGGCACAAAAATTTAATGCAAAATGTTAGCAAGAGTCAATAATGTTGAAAGAGATTCACAAATTTGCAAGCGAAACAAGTAGACCAATAGCAATGAAAGGTACACGGAAACGCACACACGGATAGATAAATGGGGTCGTGCAACCAAAGAATGAGCACAAAATGTGGAATCCACGGAAAACGCCCGTGTTGCACAACTCAAGAGAGACAGTAACACGATTGCTCAATAGGCGGATACGACACTTGTGCACAACCTATAAGATGCAAAATGTAGCAACTTTTATCCCGAGTATGCTATGTATGTACGATTCCCGGTGTTTCTCTCAAGATGATCCAAGATGATCGGATATGTCTTATATGCAATGTGGTATGATGCTATGGCACTTGCTTACAAGCTTCTTTGCTCTCTTTCTCTTTTGCTTAAAAGCTTTTTTTGTATGGCCATTTTGCACAATGCACAAACCAAGATAGCAATTGTGTATATGCGGGAACAAACTTGTGACACAAGATATGATACCAATATATGAACCACGATGGTATGGTATGTATGCTATGGGAAGTATGATCACTAATGTGCACAAGTAACGTTGCCGACAATACTCAAATGGCTAGTCTCGATAGGCAAGTAACGCAAAATGGGCTAGGGGTTAACAATGCAATGGCAAGGGGAATATACAATGGAGGGATACCACGATACCAAGATGATATGGAGGTTACCGTCCGGCGATGATGAGTAGCGGTGTTCTTGATGTAGAAACCAAGATGATGGAATCTCGTCCCTAAGTAGCCGAAACACCTTAGGAAACGGAAAAACCGCGAACTCAAAATCTCAAACGTCAAATGTCAAAATGGTGGAAGCAGAAAGCGGTGGTGGTTTGCACTTGGCAATTCGGACGTGAAATGAATGGGCTATACACGTGTCGGAGTTGAAGTTGCCGTCCCTAAGTAGCCGAAACACCTTAGAAGACACAAGCCACAACTCAAACAAAATTGGGTTAAGTTGGGGTGGAAATGTATGGTGGGCACGTCTATGCGGAAGAGGTGGGGGTGGTTGATGAAGAAGCAACCGTCCCTAAGTAGCCTAAACACCTTAGGAGACTCAAATCACAACTCAAACAACCACTAATGCTATATGGAACAAAATGGGTTAGGATGCGGAAGTCGGTGGTGGTTATGCGGATGATGTGGTGGAGGGCCTAGGCAAACTTGCCAAATTTTCGAAAATTTGATGGAGGCAAATGATATTGGCGGTATTTTTGTGGGAAGGGGGATGTCAAGAGCTTCAAAACGAGCTAAAGAACATCAAAATCGGACGCCGGTTGAATTAGTTATGGCCGAAACGGTGAAACGGGAAAAGCTGAAATGACTAGGGCCGGACATCCGGGGCTCGGGCCGGATTTCCGGGACCTGATGTCCAGAACCACGCGCGAAAATGCGCTCCAGGAGCCAGATGTCTGGGCTAATGGGCGGATGTCCGGGCTGCCGGATGTTCGGTGGTCGGGCCGGATGTCCGGGCTCCAAATCCGAGGATGCACTCGAGGAACTCGATTTTGGGGCGGAAATTGATGATTTCGGGGGCAGAATTAGAGAGATTTTGTGGATGAAAGATGGGAAAACATGGGGAAATGCTAGATTCACTTGAAACCAAACAAATCCATGGATCAAAATCAATGAAACATCATCAAACCAACAAATCACAAAAAAAATTGGGGGCTATTTTTGGTGGGGATTTTCGGATTTAGGATGAAATCAACAAAATCAAGCTAGAAAACACGGGGTAGGGGCTCCAAAAACGTGATCAACGTGGCTCATGATACCAAGATGATGTAGGGTGGATCCCTATGCGACCGATCTTTCACGTTTGGAGTGGATCCTACGGGGAAACACGAAGAACGCGCGGAAAACATAAGGGAAAACACGGGGAAAAACGAGAGAATCACTCAACCGACAAGTAATTGATCACACAAGGGCTAGATCACCGAACACACGAGGTAGCACAAGATTCAAAATCAACAAAGGAAAGATACAAAGGTAGCCATTCTTCTCCGTGAGGAGGTCTTGATTGTCTTCCCTTGAAGGGGTCTTGAATCCGCTTGGGGGATCTTCTCCGAAGAGGTCGTGAGCTTCGAGGAGAAGTAACCAAGTGGATGAGCAAGGCTCTCACACAAAATATGAGCTAAATCAATGCTAACCCTAACTAGGAGGAGGTGGGGGAGTGTATATAGGCCTTAGCCTCGAAGGGGTAAGTGAGAGGGATACATGGGCCCTTGGCCCGTTCACTGTGCGCAGACAGGCGCCGGATGTCCAGGCTGGGGGCCGGATGTCTGGGGCTTCGCTACGGATCGGATGTCCGGGCGGGGAGGCCGGATGTCCGGGCTGGGCTGGGTGCCCTGCGGTTGCTCTCTGGACACCAGGGGCCGGATTTCCGACGAGGAGGGCCGGATGTCCGGGGCTTCGGGAGGAGCCGAATGTTTGGGGCACGGGACAGGATGTCCGGGCTGTCAGGGTCGCCTCCAGATGCATTCTGTGATGGAGGCCGGATTTCCGGTGGTTGGGCCGGATGTCCGGGCAGGGCCGGATGTCCAGGACATGGCTGGATGTCCGGCTGCTGTAGCAACAGAATCTTCTTCCTTCTTCTTCCTTTGCTCCCGCGCACACTTGGCCTTGGTCATTGGGCTCTCCATGGTCTCCTCGGGTGTACCTGAGTATGCACAAGGTTCGCGCTTGAGGTAGCATCCATATCTTGCATGCGGAAAGTGACGGTTCGAAGAGGAGTGAATTCACCTTGTGTGCAATGGTGCATAGTCGAGGCCTCGTCTTATGTATCCTTGGGGCTTGGAGAGTAGTCGGAGTGTACATGGGGATGAACGTGGGATGCTCCGCATCAATACTCCTCCTCCTCCCTCTGATTAGGTCAGAAATGTGATAGCTCATTTGAGAGATAGAGCTTTTCTCATCCACTTGATTACTTCTCCATCGGAGTTCACAACCTCTACGGAGAAGATCCCCCAAGTGTATTCAAGACACCTCACGGGAAGACCCCCTCAAGACCTCCTCACGAAGAAGAACTACCGCCTCGTGTATCGTCCTTTGTTGCGTTTGGATCTTGTATCACTCTGTATGTTCATGGATCTAGCATATGTGTGATTGGATCTCGTCAATTTGAGTGTTTTCCCCTCGTGTTTCCTCTCGTGTTCTTCGTGTTCATGGTAGGATCACCTCACAAATCGTGAAAGATCGGCCCTAGGGTTTCCACCCTACGTCATCCCTTGTATCGAATGAGGCCGGGCTCCTTGGCATTGGCCACCCCTGGTCCAGGACCCTGTCAGGGCATATCGATGAACTTAGGCATTCTCACCTCGGATGGTCGCCCGGAACATCCGAAGCATAGAACCAACTCCGTTCCCATGATTTCATCTCAGCATTGGTCTCCAACTCGTAGCCCTTGGAGTCTGGGCATGGCTAGATGATAGCTCCCGGCGGGACGAAACCTTGCCCTCCTTCAGGCAGGGAACCCCCTCGAAGAAGAACTTCCAGAGGCCAAAATATGGGAGGACTCCTAGGAAGCACTCGTAGAGGGTCATGAAGCAGGATAGATGCAGCACCGTGCTTGGGGTCAAATGATGCAGCTGCAACCCATAATGAGTCAGAACTCCCCCGGTGAAGGTGCTCAACGGAAGGTGCAGACTATGATAAAATGAAAGCCACGTGCACCACAAGGTTCCAAAGTAGTGGCCGAGGAACCTTGTCCTTGTGATGAGGCACTAGCCAAGCCTGTAATTCGACAGCAGGCTGACTTCCACCAGTTGATCCAGATCATGCATGGTGAGGAGGGACCCCTTCCAATCGCTAGCCCACTCCGGCGGGTTGGCCAGGACCGAGGAAGGCAGCAACTATGGATGACTCGCTGATCGTTTCTGACATTGGCTCTAGCCAGAAGGCTCGGAAGATGAAGCCATTGGGGGTTCCATTGCGCGGTTCCTGGAGTTTGGTAGCAGCGGGCAAAGACTTTATGAGGAAGGAGAACAAGAAACCAAAACGGTGTCCCTTGTCTCAAATTTATGGCAAAGATCCCCCACAACTCGCTAATGACAGTAAGGACACATGGAGCACCGATAATGGATTGTGTCGCGATGACGCTTGGTTTTTCAACGAAAAGCCTGGGCTCGGCGGGCTGGCCCATAACGGCCCAACCCTTCTGCCTGAAGAAGAAGCGTAATCCACACATGCCTGCGAGAAGGCCTTGGGGAATTAGGGAGGCCACAACTAGAAGATAAGAGCCTGTCGGAGGTCTAGGAGGTCTCCCCCTTCAGCATACCGCCATGCTTAGGGGCTACTAACGGGGCTATGCTTTGGGAGTGGCTCACTAGGATGGCCTAAGCTGGAGGTGGGATCAAGGCTTGTGGCCCCCAGCAAAGGGGTGAAATGACTTACAAGCATCTTGCTCCCTAAGCCATAAAGTGTGGCGGCCTAGATTGCATCTCCTCCCTGTAAACGCTGACATTCACCGCCTATGTAAGGGTAGGTTGGGGAGCACCCACCACATCTAATCTTAGAGGAAACAATAAGGTTGAACATGTATATAAAAATGTTCTTGATGGATATAAAAATGTACAATGTGTTGGAGAAAAGTAGGCATCAAAACAATATGCCCCCTTGCATTTGTGATTCCATCACCATGAATAATAAGAAGAAGCAAGATGTATTACTCTCCGGAGGCCCAAACCTGGGTAACTTGTGAATGTGGGCTTCGCTCTGATACTTTTGATCTTTTCAGGAACCCTACCAAGGGATCTGACTATATTTTGCATCGTCACCGGGCTCGTAGATAGATAACTTACAATCTCTTAATACTTCATACTTTTGATACACCCCAACACAATAAAACACAAGAATGACATAGTGTATTATTCGTCTGCCGGATTTAGGTGACACACTGAGAATCATTACCAGCAATATATAGCTCTAGCGCGACCCGTTTAGCTATCGGGCACGACACGATCCATTTATAAATGGGTCGCCATGAACATTGGCGTGTCAGGCATGTTCAAGGGCGCCGACCCATGTCGTGCTCGTTGGATAGGTTTGCCTCCACCTACGCCGCTGCAGACCAAAGGTGGCCAAATGGACCGATCCTAGCGTGCTGACCCAATAGCACACGTACCCGACCCATGGTGGGCCTGGCCCGATACATTTATAATCAAGTCGTACCGACACGTGGCCCACCTACGGTCGTGCCTACACTGCAAAGCTGGGTATGACACAACCTGTTTATTTTTCCAGACTTATATATTTTGAAGAAAAAAATATATATTATCCCCTATCCCCAACAGCCCAGATAGGCCCAAAATAGGCCAAAATCAGGCGGGGCTGGTGGGCTAAATGTGGAGGTGAACCGCCTCGTTTTCTTGGGAGCCCCTAATCAGGGATCTCGACGTCGGTTCCTCGTGGCGCCCGAAGGCGATGCGACTAGACCTGCCCAGCAAAAAATTAGCGGATAGAGCTCGTCTGCACGAAAAAACACCCAAAAATGTTCTACTAGGGGTTCAAACTCGCGCCGTCCAGCAGCGACCGAGCGACCGAGTAGGGCTAAACCACCAGGACTACCTCGCGCTACTGACCAATTCCATGGCAAATTGGAAAAGGACATTTGTAGTTGCGCAAATTATTACACATGTAAAATGTTTACTGTAGCGCTTTGATTTTTAAATTATTTGAAAACATTTGGAAAAAAATTCATGAATTATAGAAAAGTCCATTGGTTTTCAAAAAAAGTGTATTTCGAAAAAAGTCCATCGATTTTGATAGAGGCAAAGTTGTCTCGCCTTTCGATGAGAAGGTGATTATCGTTTTCTATAGGAGTAGACTTTGTGATCTGACTACGAACATGCAAGACGTCGTGCCTTAGCAATCGCTAAACCAACTTCCGAGGGTTATTGACCACACCGGAGCATGATCAACCTGACCATGAGGGTCTATTTCCTGTGAAGAAGAAGCAAGAAACTGAGATTGCAATCTGAAATTGCGAATATAAGAGGAAAGCTTTATTGATGAAACTGGGGTTCTATGACGTCTTGGTCTTGTCACTGAACACAAACGAAGTACACCAAGTTGCAGCTATGGCGAACTTTAATCTAAACAAAACCCAAGAAAAAAGGTCCTAGATTGATCTACTTATATAGGGGCAAGGGGTGGCAGCCAAGGAGGTGGGAGGACGTCCTAAGGCAGCCTAGAACTAACCCTAGATCGTACAGGGCTTATGGGTCCAAGTGGAGGTGATGCAACACATTTGGACTTGTAGTGTGACTCGGATTCTACTGCAGCGTCAGATTGTTTTGTCAATATCTCAATGCTCCGGACGAATTTGAAGGTGAATCCAATTGAGTTGGAAAGAGCACGAATTCTACTTTCCAACAAAAAAAGAATCACCCAATTCGGAATCCGGATGAAAGAGATATTGGCGTTTTGAGTCAAGTATGTCTGTGCAGTCCGAATCTAAGTCCAGAACGTGAGAGACTTGGACTCTATCTTCTCTTGGCCCAAAAGTGGCATGAGAGAACTTTTTGAACAACACTCAAACTTCTCTTTTTCTCTTATCTTCATATGTGGATTCTGCAAATGTCCCATAAACATGTAATTAGACATGGAACAAAAGTCTGTCAAGTATTTTTGTCCTGGATAACATAAATAAATTAGTGCATAGTTTGCATGAGAAATCACCTCATCATCCTCCCCTTCTTGAAAACAAAGCCGTCCTCGGCGTTGCTTAATCTGAAATGTGGCTAACAAAATAGACAAGGTGTATGTTGTATATGTATATGTCATCCATTGTTACTTTCCTTGGTTTTTGCACGTATGACACATGTAAACATGAGTAACTTTCATTGTTCCTAACATATAAAGCCAAAATATTATCACAAGAAGTAGAAGGCATGAAAATATTGCAACTCAGTTCGCACATATAAGTGAAGCTCTTATTCATATCAAAAGATTGACAATGTTGATCTTTAGACCATCCCAACATTGGTGAATAAACCTTACTTGCATCAAATTTACATGCTACAACATGCTTAAATAAGCAAACATGCAATAAGTCATTTGACATAGAATAATAAGTTCATATCAAAATGATTAAACATTTGTTCTTTTGCATCAACAGTTAATTCAGTGGGTGCACTCAAAATTGTTGGTATTTCAGCTATTTGATCACATGACGTAGTCATCACACTAACACGATTCTCTAAAATAGGTGGTGTATTCAAATCAACAGGTAACTCAACACATGATGTATTCAAGTTAACTAGGCAAGCATCATTCTTATGTGAAGTTATATCATCAATACCTTTACTGTTACCTTGTCGCAAAGACGTAGCTGACCTAGGTATGGATGATGACAATGCACCATACTTGATGCGGAGCATCGTTCGGTCATCCCCATGGATCTACCATCGTCTCACCAAGCACCAAGAGGACCCATGACAAGAGCAAGAGCTAGAGCTCTCGAGACCGAGGTGACTTCTTTCTTAGTGATATCTCATATGACCCTCTCGAGACATGGCTACTACCTACGTCCGGAATGTTGTGCATGATTAGGTACCAAGAGGACCATTCCGAGGATGCACATGAAGATGGTCAAGACCCCAAGTCCATGGAAGAAGACAACCAACGGGAGAAGGCGAGAACAGCTTCCAGGCACCGGACATCTGGCCATGGCCCCAGACATCTGGCCCCTGGAGATCTACATGGCCAGGAGTCTGCAGAAGAAGCTACAGGGCCTGGACATCCGGCGTCCAGCCCGGACATCCGGCCCTCCTCACCGGAAATCCGGCCTCCAGCCCAGACATCCGGGCACGCCGTCGAGGGAGCACAGAAGCATTCCCAGACAGCCCAGACATCCGGCCGTCATCCCGGACATCCGGACCCTCCTGAAGCCCCGGACATCCGTCCCCTCCGCCCGGACATCCGGCCCCGTCCATCCTGAGAGAAGCAGGGCCAACTCCACCAGCCCGGACATCCGGCCCATCAGCGAGCACCCGGACATCTGGCCCGATGCCTGGACATCCGCCCCCTCCTGCCTGCGTGCAGTGCCTCCGGGCCGCGGCCCATGTACACCTTCGCCCTTTAGACTATATATACTCCCCCTCCACCTACGTTCTAGGGTTGGCATTGGTTTAGCTCATTTGGATAGAGCATTGCTGATGTAGGGCGGAACCCTAGGGTGACGATCTTTCATGTTTGGAGTGGATCCTATAGGGAATCACGAAGAACACGCGGAAGCACAAAGGGGAAACACGGGGAAAACAAGGGGAATCACGAAACCGACAAGGAATCAATCACACAAGTGTTAGATCACCGAACACAAAGAGTAACACGTGATCCACAGTCAACAAAGGTAAGGATACAAAGGAACCGTTCTTCTCCGTGAGGAGGTCTTGATGGTATTCCCTAGAAAGGGGTCTTGAATCCGCTTGGGGGATCTTCTCCGAAGAGGTCGTGAGCTCCGAGGAGAAGTAACCAAGTCGATGAGCAAGGCTCTCACACTACTATGAGCTAAACCAATGCTAACCCTAATACGAAGCTAGGAGACAAGTATATATAGTGCTAAGCGACGAAGGGGTAAGTGGGAGAGGATACATGGGTCGTCTACCCTTTCTTTGCGCACAGGCAGGTCGGTGGTACCGGTCACGGGGGCGGTTGTTCCGCTGGTAACTCATGCAGGGCGGAAGTACCGGACGGGGAAGGCAGTACTACCACTAGGAGGTCAGGCACTGGCTTCTGTAGATGGACGTCGAAGGGGCCAGTGGTTGTACCGGTTGTCGTGGCGGTTGTTCCGGTCTTTGGGCAGAAACCGGTAAAACCGGTGCAGCACCGACCTTGCTCCGCTCGATCACAGAAGGTGGGCCGGTTGTTGGGCGCTAGCTGGCCGGTTGTTCCGCCCGGGCGGTGGTCGGGCGGTTGTTCCAGTCCTTCTGGGCTGGGCCGATTGTCTACATGCTCTCGATGTCCATCTTGCGTCGTAACTTCTCCTTGGTTACTTTCTCGGTACTTAAGCACACAAAGCATCTCCGTTTGAGGTAGTAGCCATGTCTCAAGTGGGTCAAAGGGAAGTTCAACAAGGAGAGAGTTATCCTCGGATTGAATAGCACGTGCTCGAGCTCTCGTCATGGGTCCACTTGGAGCTTGAGTAGTCGAAGTAGTGTCCATGGGGATGACCATAGGATGCTCCGCATCATCTCCCCTCCCTTGGGAAAGATCTGACCTCCGATCGAAAAAATCCTCATCACCATGGTACGGGGAGAGATCGGAGACGTTGAAGATGTCGCTCACGTTGTATTTGTCGCGTGGGAGGTCGATCTTGTAAGCATTGTTGTTGTAGCGTGCTAGCACCTTGAAGGGTCCATCGGCTCGAGGGAGGAGCTTGGACTTGCGTTCGTTGGGGAAGCGGTCCTTGTGAAGGTGTAGCCACACGAGGTCTCCAATGTTGAATGTCTTGGGTTGCTTGTTGACGTTGAGCTTGGACGCTAGTCATTGTACTTGGCGCTCGATTGTGTGCCTTGTATCTTCGTGCATCTTTTTGATGTAGTTCGGCCATGCACTCGCATCCATGTTGGTGCGTTCTTGTAGAGGAAGGGGTAGAATGTCCAAAGGGGACAACGGGTTGAAGCCGTAGACGACCTTGAACGGGGACTTGCCGGTAGTCGAATGTCTTGCACGGTTGTAGGCGTACTCGGCGATGGGTAGACACTCCTCCCACTCCTTGATGTTCTTCTTGATCAACACGCGAAGTAGAGTGGAGAGTGTATGGTTCGTCACCTCCGTTTGACCGTCGGTTTGAGGATGGTATGCGGATGAGAACAAGAGCTTGATTCCGAGCTTGGCGCATAGGGTCTTCCAGAAGTAACTCAAGAACTTGACGTCGCGGTCGGAGACGATTGTCTTTGGTACTCCAAGGAGACGCAAGATTTCCCTACAAAAGAGATTTGCAACGTGTGAAGCATCGTCTATCTTGTTGCAAGGGATGAAATGTGCCATCTTACAAAATCGGTCCACAACAACAAACACGGAATCCTTGCCATTTTGAGTTCTAGGCAAACCAAGTACAAAATCCATGCTAATGTCTTCCCAAGGTTGATAAGGAATAGGAAGAGGCATGTAAAGACCATGGGATTGATCTTTAGACTTAGCTTTGCGATATGTAGAGCATCGGGTGGTGAAGCGTGAGACGTCACGGAACATCTTGGGCCAAAAATAGTTCTTGGAGAGCGTGACGAATGTCTTGTCGCGTCCGAAATGTCCCATGAGTCCGCCTCCATGAGCCTCTTGCAAAAGGAGCAAACGAAAAGAAGACTCGGGAATGCATAGTTTGTTAGCTCTCATAAGATAACCATCCTTGATGTAATACTGTTCCCAAGAAGTATGCGTCAAACACTTAGCATAAGGAATAGCAAAAGATGGGTCATTAGCATACAAGTCTTTGATGTGCTCAAAACCAATAACATTCAACTCAAGTTTAGTCACAAGCGTGCATATGCGTGAAAGTGCATCCACAACGACATTTTCCTTACCCTTAATGTACTTGATCACATAGAGGAAAGATTCAATAAATTCACTCCATTTGGCATGACGCTTGTTCAACTTAGTTTGACCTTTTAAGTACTTAAGCGTTTCATGATCTGTGTGTATGACAAACTCATGAGGTCTAAGATAATGTTCCCAAACATGTAGCACACGCACTAAAGCATACAATTCTTTGTCATAGATGGGATAGTTAAGTTGAGCACCGGAGAGTTTTTCACTAAAATATGCAATGGCTCGTTTTTCTTGCATCAAAACTCCGCCAATTCCGGTACCACTTGCATCACAATCAACCTCAAAACACTACAGGAATCCAGTACTTTGCCATCTGCCATGGCGGACGGCAAAGGCAGGGACGGCTGACGGCAAAGCACTTTGCCGTCCGCCGTGGACGGCAAACACAGACGGCAAAGATAGGGTCGGCAAACAGGTCCTTTGCCGTCTGCTTTCCAAGGCGGACGGCAAAGAGCCCTTTGCCTACAGCGGCGGACGGCAAAGAGGGGGGACGGCAAAATGTGGCACGTCCGCCATTGTCACTCTGTTAGGCGGCTAATGGGGCCTTTGCCGTACACCAGCGGACGGCAAATTAGTGCGCCTCTTTGCCGTCCGCCAGGTGACATCAGCAATACCTCAGCGCCCGTTTTTTTTGCCGTCCGCCCGGCGGACGGCAAAGGCGAAGTCTTTGCCGTCAGCGAGGCTTTGCCGTCCGCCACTGTCGGCAAATTGGCCAAATGGTCCACCCCAGGAAGCACAGGTGGGCGCCACGTGCCCCCTTTGCCGTCTGCCACAGATGGCAAAGGTATCTTTGCCGTCTGCCGCGGACGGCAAAGAGCCTGCACTGCCTCTTTTTTTCCTGTTTTTCTTATATCCAACAATTATCACAACAAAAATTTCACAGCACATATATATCCATCACATCCATCACATAGTTCCATCACATCACATATATATCCATCACATATATATCCATCAAAAATTTCACATCACATATATATCCATCACATAGTTCCATCGATCCATACATATTACAATATGCAAAGTTTCTTCATAGCAAGCCAGCAGAATACAAGTGCATCAAAGGAAAAAACAGGAAAAAGCAAGCAATCCATCATAGGAAGCTGGCTTCCGTGAAGTGAATGAAACCTGCAAAATGACAAATAAGAAAGTTAGAAAAAGAAGACTAGAAGAAGAATTAGACTAGAAGAAAAAGAATAGAAGAAGAAGAAGTATATGCCATATATTAGCTAACTTAGGTGAGATGTATCGTATATGAGCTAACCTAGGTGAAATGGGTAGTTTATGAGCTATCCTAGGTGAAATGGATCTTTTTGGAGCTAAGTTAGGTGAAATGGGTCGTTTATGAGCAAACATAGGTGAAATGGGTCATTTATGAGCAAACCTAGGTGAAATGGGTCGTTTATGAGCTAACCTAGGTGAAATAGGTTGTTTATGAGCTAACCTAGGTGAAATGGGTCATTTATGAGCTAACCTAGGTCAAATGGGTCGTTTATGAGCTAACCTAGGTGAAACTCCACGTTTTTGAGCTAACTAAGGTAAAATGGATCGTTTTTTAGCTAACTTAGGTGAAATGGGTCATTTTGGAGCTAACCTAGGTGAAATGGGTCATTTTGGAGCTAACCTAGGTGGAATGGGTCATTTTAAAGCTAATGTAGGTAAAATGGATCATTTAGGAGCTAATCTAAGTAAAATGGGTCATTTTCGAGCTAACTTGGATAAATTTGATCACTTGCAAGCTAACTAAGGTAAGATGAGTCATTTTAGAGCTAACTTAGGTAGAATGGATGGTTTATGAGGTCAGTAAGCTTATTAAGTCATTTTGGAGGAAAAGAAGCTAACTCTAGGTCATTATGGTAAGCATATTGGAGGAAATAAAACTAAGTCTAGGTCTTTATGCATTTGTTAAGCAAAACCCTAGAGAAACTTACCGTGATCACGGAGGTGTAGGAGCGGGCTGGCTCGTGCCGGTAGCTGAAGAAGGAGTGGGCTGGCTCGCGCCGGTAGCTGGAGAAGGATCATGCGATGTGTTTCTGGAGTTAAGCTGCACCAAAGATCATTTCCAATGTCTCGTTAGCATTATGACACTCAAATGTTAAGACAAGCAAGTAATGTCCATTCAAATTAAACTCACCGTGCTCCCAGGAGCAATCACTGGCATCGGCGGAGCGGTCTGACCGGACTTCTCGCACACAGACTGCACATTTGGTTTTCACAACAGAGTCATACTAGCTAGTTAGTAATGAGACTCAAATGTTAAGACTAGCAAGTAATCTACAGAAGAAACTTACCACAAGGAGCTCGTACATGGCCCTTGCCTGCATGTCATTCCGTGCCCTCTCCTCCTCCAACATCTTTGTCGTGTTCTCCTCCAACTCCCGCTGCCTCTCCGCCGCCTCCGCCAAAAGTTTCTCCGTTCTATTCTCTCACTCTATATAGCAGCCTGCAACACCACTCACGTGACCATTTGTAATCATTGATGGAAGCGCACACAATGTAATGGAGAAAGATAGCTGAGTACGTATAAGTAACCTTGATGGCGAATTGGACTGGCCGTTCACGAGGCCTTATCTCAGGAGCGGAGCTCGACTGGCGCGCCTTGATCTCCGGGAGAGTGCTAGGACAACGGATAAGTCCATCTCCCATGGCTATGGAGCCATGGGACCTCCCGCCACCAGATATCATCAGCAGCTCTGTATCAATGGGACCCTGGCTCGGGTTAAAGTCCTCCCCTTTCCTCGCCTTCCCCTGATCTCTATATTGCACGAGCTTCTCGTGGGCGGAGATGTTGGTGAAGTTATTTGGATCATTGAGGTCAGACGCAGAGAATGCCTTGACTTTCTTGTAAGGGCCAGTGTGGGCCATGGCATACAGGTCATACACCTCTGGCACCTTATCCGCCTTATTGTAGCGTGCCTGAAAGAGAGAAACAGAGTAAATTAGTAATAAAGGGCTAAAGCTAGCATGATGAATGAATTGCATGAATCATGAAGCAAACCACATACCCAGTTCTGCCCGTACTGAAATAAGTTGGAGCTGCCTTGGTGGTGTGGAACACCTTCCATTTGGGCATGTTTGTCCTTGGCCTCTTTGTGGGTGGCCAGCCATTCTTCTGAGCACCACGCATTGACCAACACCTCCCAACAATCCATCCGATCCGCACACCATTTCGGAGGGGCCTAAGTTAGCAAATAGAAACTTGAGCGCTAAGGCTATGAATTACTAAATGAAGGAAGTAAGTACAAGGCCTTAAGAATTACCTTCATGTACTTCTCCTTACTCAAGAACTTATCGCGGCACTCTTGCTTGGGCTTCTTGATACCACGCCCGGCGTAGTAGTCTCGAACAGCCTGCACCCGAACCTCATGCCGTAAGTTCTGAAATAGGCGCTTGCACTCCTTGTGGATAACATGATCCGCCTCCTCCTCGTATCCCTCCTCACACCTGTAGAATGTCTGCAATCAAATGAGACAATATTGATTAGTACAATTAATAACTAGCTTGTTAAAGATTTTAAATTACGTAAAGGAGCAATTACCCAGAACTTTCTGATCACAACGTCTGCCCTCGTCTTGCACAAGACACCGTCGATAATCTCACCCGGCGGGGCCGGGGCAGCCAAGTAGTGCTCCCAAGTCAATCCAACCTCTGGAAGCCGACCCACACTAGGCAACGTGACAAACCCCGGGAAGTTTTGCCGAATCAGAACTCCAAGGACGGAGTTGGGCCGGCGGACACTTTCATGGTGGTCCCAACCCCTGCAGCATGACAAGGCCAACACATCAGTTATTTGAAGAAACGTGAATGCAGAAGGTACAAAAAGATTTACCTCTCCCCATCAGGGAAAATCAACCACCTTTGCTCGCGGGTCACCGGCACGGACGGGAACCGTGTAGCACCACGCTGGTAGACGTTGCCCCCCTCCTCCCCCTCCTCATCAGTCGGCTCCCCGCCATCATCAGCATGGCCACTCGGCTCCCCGCCATCCTCAGGCTAACCCGACCAGGTACCCCATCCAGACGTGTGCTCCTCTGGGGTCTCGTGGGCCGAAGGCCCGTCGACCCGAGGCTCGTGGGCCGAAGACCCGTGGACCGGAGGCTCGTGGACGGAGTCCGTGCAACCTCCTCCTCAGCCGAGTCCACCCTAGCAGTCACGTGCTCGGGTGAAACAGCTGGGGGGCGGCGAGGAAGGCGCCGTAAGAGCCACCCTACCTCCTCTCCCGCGACCACGTGCTCCACCTCGGCCCTTCTTCTTACCTCGTCCCCTGCTGGGCACCGCAGTCGACGAAGAAGGGCCCGGCGGTGTCGCCATACTGTCCAGCAACGCTCGGCGGAGAGGTGCGTGTGGAATGGAAGACCTCACACTACGCACCGACGAAGAAGGGGCCTCGGCGCGCTCCCGACCAGCGCCCACCATCTTTCAACACCTGCCATGACAAAGAATAAACGAAATTAGTACAACATAAAAGAAAGTACCAACATGAATAATAATATGTATATCACTTAAGTGTATCATCATCAAGTACAACATAAAAAAATTGAATACCTGACACTACTAATAATCTCGATCAGTATCATCAATAAATGCATAGTCATCATCATCACTATAATCAATGATGGGCTCATAGGGTTCATTGGCATCAACATGTGCAAGGCCACCTTGACGTAATCGGTCAAGCATTGACAGGTCATCCGCAGCAGTAACCTCTTCTTGTTCCGGCTCTTCTTGTTCCTCCTCTGGGGTGATGTCGGATTCATTGTCGTTGTCTACTTCAATGTTTTGGGGTGAAGTATAGCGGTTCTTGAAACGCTTTTTGGAAAGACGTGTCTCTTGGAAGAATTCTCCTTCATATGTGTCTGGGTTAATGTGAGGTTCATAATCCTCTTCCTTTGGGGGAGAAAGTCTAGCACGTGGCGGCACTTCATAAACGACATCACAACCTTTCAGATTTGGATTAGTTTGGCAGGCCCACGGTAGATAGAATACTTGGGTCGCCTGTTGAGCCATAATATAGACATCAGGAACATCTAAATGAGTTCTTTGGTTGATTTCAACTAGCCCTATATGTTCATGAGTCCTTCTAGTCTCCTTCGGCTGAAACCAATAACATTTGAAGACTACGACATTCGGTGGGTTTTCACCATAGAACAGAAGTTCATAAATTGCTTCAACTCTCCCATAATACTCGGTACCTCCTTCGCCGATAGCAGATACACAACAATTTGTAGACTTTCGGTCAGCCATAGATAGCTCTTTGCCATAGGTATGAAAGCGATACCCGTTGATGTCGTACTTGTCAAATGAACGGACCTTATAGTCAAAACCATTAGCGACTTGTCTCAATTCGGCGTCCATAGACTCTGAATTAGCCTACAAGTTTAATATGAAAGGGGATTGTTGCATTATGCACAAATTAGCGAATGTAATGAAATTGTCTAATAGAAATTACCGTTTGTTTGAACCAAGAGATGAAACCGGGATAGCCACCTCCTTGCTTTGCGAGAAGCTCATACTCTTCGACGGAATCCTTTTGGATCTCCGCTCCATACGAGAATATGGCGACATATCGACTGTATGACATATCCAGGAATAAGAGTAGTTCAAAGGAAATAGAAGTTGCAAAACAATGTACCGAGAACTTACTCGATGTACGGCCGCACTTCTATCAGGTTGTTGAAGATATACAACGAAATGGTCCGCCATTCTTCGTTATCCAAAGATACTGGATGTGAAACACTAGCTGGTGCGAGATTCCCTTTGAATAGGCTGAGGTTGGATCCACCCTTTTTAGGCTCATCAGCATTGTACCGAGGCTTCGGATTATGCAAATGACGATTTTTGGCTTCGTAGTGCGCTGTTACGAAGTTTGCCGCCTCCTCTGTGATGAATGCCTCAGCCATCGATGCTTCAATTCTACGTTTATTTTTACATTTTTCTCGAAGCGTCTTCTGCATCCTCTCAGTTGGGTAGCACCAACGATTTTGCACGGGCCCCCCCAATCTTGCCTCGATCGGGAGATGCAAAATCAAATGCTGCATTGGATTAAAGAAGCCCGGTGGAAAGATCTTTTCTAACTTGCAGATCAACTCCGGCGCCAACTCTTCCATTTCTTCTAGCACGCCAGATGATAGTTCTTTCGCACAAAGAACACGGAAGAAATAGCTGAGTTCTGCCAGTACTAGCCATTCATCCTCAGGGATGAAGCCACGCAACATCACCGGCATTACCCGCTCAATCCATATGTGCCAATCATGACTCTTGAGACCAAATATCTTCAGTTTATCAAGATTCGCTCCCCTCTTTAGATTCGCTGCATACCCATCGGGGAACATCAACTGCTGTTGCACCCACAAGAGAATTTCCCTCATAGCTGGCCTTCCAAGATTGAACCATGCCTTTGGCTTTGTCCAGTTCTGCTTTCCTTTCGGTTCTTTCATGTTTTGTGACGGCCTATCACATAGCGCCTCCAGATCGACTCTAGCCTTAGTATTATCCTTTGACTTCCCATCTATGCCGAATAATGTACCAAAAAGTGCCTCGGCGATGTTGTGTGGGCAAAGGAGGTCTTTGAAGTAAGGCAGATCCCATAAGCATGTTTTGTGAGTCCACGCGTGCTTAGTATTATACCCCTTGAAGTACCCTGGACGCTGTGGATCTGGCTCGAGAGCGTTTAACTGATCCAGGGTCTGTTGGCCTGTCAATGCAGGTGGTGCAGAGTTTTTGACAACTCTACCCCTGATGAAGTTCTTCTTGTCTTTCCTGAACTTATGGCGAGGATCCAGGAACTGTCTATGCATGTCGAAGCAAGAAAACTTGCGACCGGCCTGAAGCCAATGAAACTCAAGAGCTCCCTTGTATGTGGGGCACGGGAACCTTCCATGCACACACCAGCCAACGAATAGCGCATACGCCGGCAAGTCATGCGTCGAATACATGTACCAGACACGCATTATGAAGTTTTGTTTGCTAAAGGCGTCGTATGTCTTGAACCCATAATCCCAGGCTTCTTGCAATTCGTCCTTAAGCGGCTGCATGTACACATTCATATTTTTGCCCGGATAGTTGGGTCCTGGAATTATCAACGTCAGGAAAATGTTCTTTCTTTGCATAATCTGTCCGGGGGGGAGATTGAGTGGAAAGACAAATACGGGCCAACAACTGTATTGGGCTGCCGTCATACCAAACACACTGAACCCATCCGTGTTGATGCCGACTCGAGGATGCCTCGGATCTGCCGCTTTGTCAACATGTAATTCATCAAACTTTTTCCATGGAACACCATCCGATGTGTGTACCATCATCAGATTCCCATCTGCATCTAGTTCGGTTCGTTTGCCTGTTTTGTGCCATGTCATCTGTCTGGCCGTCTCTTCGACCATGAAAAGACGTTGAAGTCTTGGTACGATTGGCATATACCGAAGAACACTAACGGGGATTTTGGTCTGTGTCTTCTCACCCATACCGTTGTCTACCACAATATACCTGGAAGACTTGCAAATGGGACAATAGTTCAAGTCCGCGTAGTCAAGCCTAAATAAGGCACATCCTTTCTCACAGGCATGTATCTTCTCATAGGGCATCTTTAGTGCACGGAGGATTTTGTCCGACTGGTACAGGTTTGCAGGCATTACATGGCCTTTGGGTAGAAAGCGTCCAAATACTGTCATAATTGCGTCATAGCATTCTCTGCCCAAGTTGAACTGAGCCTTCAGAGCCATTACTTGTGAGATGGCATCCAACTGACAAAGCTTAGTGTGCTCGTGGAGAGGACGTTTTGAAGACTCCAACATTTCATTGAAAGCCATTGCAGATTCCTCCATCTCCTCGTCCGAATCCCGAGCATCATCATAGCCTTGCACCATGTTTTCCATCCCGGTACCATGCTCGTCGGTGCGACGATGATCCACCTCAGCTCGGTCACGTTGGGCAGACTCACCATGAAATGTCCACACCGTATAATCGGGCGTAAAACCACTCTTCTGCAGGTGTTTGCCCATTTCAGCCTCTGTCTTCTTTTCCCAATTGCCGCACCAGAAACAGGGGCACCAGGTTTTCTTTTGGCCATTTGCAAATGCGGCTTGCACAAACCCCTTGGTTTTTGTGAACCATTCAGCGCTCCATTTGTTCTGACCAGTGTGACCGGTATACATCCACGCACGGTCACTCATCTTGACTTTCAGAGCTACTGGACACACAACAATTATATATGTAATTCACCATGTATATATTCATCAGTTTATCTATTTTGTCAATTTTATTACGTCCATGCAACCTACACTATAATAGGTAATGATAGGTCCTAATCCCACCCGTGTATGTGTAGATTGAGTTCATTTTCCCATGCTATGCTCCGGATCCGGCGCAAAATTTCGGCAGCACCTCCCCGCTGTTCTCCTGATACACGTCTCTGCAATAAACAGAGAGGATGTGTACCCGGAGAACAACAGGGGAGGCACTGATAAAATTTATGCGTCGGATCCGGAGCAAAGCATATGGGAAAACGAACCCAATCTACACATACTCGGGCTGTCCATGGATAGCGTTGGACAATTCGAAAGAATCAAGGTTATAAATATGCAAATGCATGCATATTTATAACTATGACGCTTTCGAACGGGAGACACATATTGGTTACGCATACTGATGATTCAAGACACATATATAGCTTGCTATCAAGTTTCATCGGAATAGATCAAATAATTAATGGGGGAGGAGGATTTGTCATTTGTGCTCACCCACGAACGAAGGGGCAGAGCTCGTCAAACGCATTTGTGCCCGAGGGGTGCCGTGTCGGGGTCGGGGTGCT
>NC_041389.1:226509497-226510032 GCF_002162155.2 Triticum dicoccoides | reverse complement strand
GGGGTCGGGGGTCGGGGTTGGGGTGTTGGGGTGGCGCGTCGGGGTCTTCTTCTTCTTCTTATTCTTTCTTCTTCTTTCTTCTTCTTCTTTTCTTTCTGCTTCTCACTCGTCCTCTTCCTCCTCCTCCTCCTCTTCTTTCTTTCTTTCTTCTTCTTCTTCTTCTTCTTCTTCTTCTTTCTTCTTCTCCTTTTTCCTCTTCTATATTGTTATATTTTTTAACTTTCTTCTTATTCTTCTTCCTTTTTTTTCCTTTTTCCTCTTCTTCTACTTCTTCTTTTTTTCAACTTTCTTCTTCTTCTAATAATCTAAACCTATATCTAGCACTAACCTAAACCAACCACTAACCTAAACCTATCAATAACCTAATTAAACCTAAACAGCAAAGAAAAACAGTAGAAAAAAACAAAAAAAATGCTCACCTTGGCTCGTCTCGATGGAGTTTGGAGGGGGCGGCGCGGGCGCAGGGGCGGCGGCTAGCCTGGCTCCGGGGCGGCGGCGAGCCTGGCTCCGGGGCGGGGGGCGCGAGGCGGACGCA
>NC_041389.1:226478742-226509202 GCF_002162155.2 Triticum dicoccoides | reverse complement strand
CGGAGAGTGTTTGGGATGGTGGGGCGACGGGGCAAGGGGGCGGCGGTGGGCGGCGGGGGCGGCGGCGGGTGGTGGTGGTCGTCGGGGAGGAGAGGACAGATCGAACAGAGAGAGATGGGCGGGGTGGGGCGCCGTTAGTAACCTAAACGTTTGCCATCCGCCCCACTTTGCCGTCCGCCCCACTTGCTCTTTGCCGTCCGCTAGCGGACGGCAAATAGGGGGGGCGTTAAGTTTTTTTAAACCAGCTCGTCGGTGGGGCCCCTCCCTCTTTGCCGTCCGCTAGCGGACGGCAAAGATCTGGCTGATGGCAAAGAAGTACTTTGCCATCAGCCAGTTCTTTGCCGTCCGCTTTTGGGTAGCTGATGGCAAAGAGCTTCTTTGCTGTCCGCTAGTGGACGGCAAAGAGCTGGCAGATGGCAAAGTAGCTGTTTCCAGTAGTGAAAGTTTTGTCAAAATTGGGCAAAGCAAGAATAAGAGCATGAGTAAGCAAAGACTTGAGCTCATCAAAAGTCGTGGATTGCAAAGATCCCCAAACAAAAGGAGTATTCTTCTTACTCAAGGCATGCAAAGGAGCGGCAATAGTGCTTAAGTCTTTCACAAAGCGACGGTAAAAACCCGCAAGAGCAAGAAAACTACGCACTTGTTGCAAATCGGTGGGTTGGGGCCAAGTTTTAATTGCTTCAATTTTAGATTCATCAACATGAACACCCTTGGATGATACAACAAAACCCAAGAAAACCACTTTGTCAACACCAAATGTGCACTTTTACATGTTGGCATAAAGACGTTCCTTGCGAAGGGTTTGAAAAACAGCCCTAACATGATTAAGATGCTCTTTCATGGTTTTGATAAACACAAGAATATCATCGAAGTAAACCACAACAAAGACTCCAATATAAGGGCAAAGCACATAATGCATGAGACGCACGAAAGTACCGGGAGCCTCCGATAAACCCATAGGCATGACTAACCACTCATATAGGCCAAATTTGGTTTTGAAAGCAGTTTTCCATTCATCACCCTCTTGTATGCAGATTTGGTAATAGCCACTTTTAAGATCAATTTTTGAGAAAAAGTTGGCTCCGCTAAGTTCATCAAGCATATCATCTAAGCGAGGAATGGGATGCCTATAGCGAACGGTAATAGCATTCATAGGTCTACAATTGGAACACAAGCAGAAACTTCCATTGGGCTTAGGCACAAGTATAACCGGAACGGCACAAGGGCTTAAGCTTTCATGTACATGACCGTTGTCGATTAGTTGTTGTACTTGCCGTTGAATCTCCTTGGTTTCTTCGGGATTGACACGGTATGGAGCTTTGTTTGGAAGTGGTGCTCCGGGGATGAGGTCGACTCGATGCTCAATGCCTCGAAGAGGAGGTAGACCCGGAGGTAGCTCATCGGGGAAAACATCTTTGAATTCCTGCAAAATAGATTGAAACACTAAAGGTAGCTCGTGAGAGGTGTTAGTTTTTGGTTCTCCATCCTTGCACATAAGGACAAAGTGCATAACACTCGATGGGTTCTCACACACTTCTCTCATCTCACTTTTTGTGGCAAATAATATGAGGTTTTTCTCTCTAGGCGAAGAGGCGCTCAAGTTTGGCTTGTGGCTCTCACTCACTTTTGGGTGGATCACTTTCTCACTCTTCTCTCCATGATGGGTGGCTTGCTTGTCGGCTATCACTTGACTAGGAGACATAGGTCGTAGCACATATTCCTTCCCTTTCATTTTGAAGCTATAGTGCTTGGTACGCCCATTGTGGATGACACCATGGTCGAATTGCCATGGTCGACCAAGAAAGAAGTGGCAAACGGTCATTGGGACCACATCGCACTCCAAAGTGTCCTCATATGCTCCAATTTTGAAAGAGACTTGGACCGTATGCTCAACTCGTATAGTGCCGGAGTCACTTAGCCATTGAACCTTGTAGGGGTGCGGGTGCTTCCTCTTGACCAATTGAAGCTTGGAGCATAGTTCTTCACTTGCCAAGTTGTGGCAACTACCTCCATCGATGATGACCTTGACGGACCTTCCATTGATGCTTGCCTTTGTGTGGAAGATGTGGCATCGTTGGTCTTCTTCTTGTTGATGTTGAAGAGTCAAGACCTTGGAGACAACGAGAGCGGGGCTCGAGTCCTCATCACAAAAGACTCTATCATCTTCATCCTCGTTCACTCGCCGGTGCATGGCCACTTTCTCAAGAGCTTCCATCTCCTCATCACTCATGGAGTCGTAGGTGCCATCGTCGTTGAGGATCATGGTGCGCTTGTTTGTGCATTCATAGGACTTGTGGCCTCGGCCGCCGCAAGTGAAACACTTGAAGGAGCTTGTTTTGACGGTCTCATCGATCGGAGTAGATGAAGAAGCACGCGGCTTGAAGTTGCTTGTAGTAGGAGGAAGACGACTTGAACTTGATGAAGTTTTCTTGTAACTCGGCTTGTCGTCGTTGCTTGGAGAAGGTTTGGTTGATGTAGACGTAGAAGGGGTTGTTGAATCTTGGATGTTGGAGAAGCCGTATGTCTTGGATGAGTACTTGGCGTACTTGAAGTCATCTTGCACTTGACGTTCCGCTTTTGTAGCTTGATGCACGAGCTCGATGAGGTTGGAGTAGGGTTGGAAGTCGGCGATCTTCTTGATGGGATGATTGAGTCCATTCAAGAATCGTGCCATTGTTTGCTCATCATCCTCCGTGACATTGGCTCGAATCATGGCAATCTCCATTTCCTTGTAGTATTCTTCAACACACTTTGTTCCTTGCTTGAGTAGTTGTAGCTTCTTGAAGAGATCGTGGTTGTAGTAGGTTGGCACAAAACGTGCTCGCATGACATCCTTCATTTGAGCCCAAGTGGTTATTGGAGGTTCACCTCTAGCTTGTCGGCGCTCAAGGACTTGTTCCCACCATATGAGCACATAGTCTTGGAACTCAAGTGATGCCATTGCGATCTTCTTCTCTTCCTCATAGTTGCGCAAACGAAAGATTTTGTCGCCCTTCAATGCCCATGAGAGGTATTCTTCCGGATCATTGCTTCCATTGAACTTGGGCATTGTGAATTTGAGCTTTCCATAGCGTTGCTCTTCATTGTGTTGTTGGCGATGGTGATGATGACACCCTTGACGTGGAGGGTAATCATCCTCATATTGCTCTTGGCGTGGAGGAAGTCCATGATCAACGTGGTCTTGTTGAACTTGAGGTTGAGGTGGAGCTTGACGAGCTTGTGGAGGAGCTTGAGGGACTTGATGGTGCACACATGGTTGGTAGTTCCTCTCTTGGATTTCTTCTCGAAGGGCTTCCTCTTTATTGCGTCATTCGCGATTGCGGTTTGCGATTGCTCGACTTGATTCTTGAAGGGCACGTTGCGCCTCAAGAGCTTGCGCTTCTTGTTGTTGTTGTTGAAGATGTTGGGCCTCTGCGTCTTGCTGCTCTTGGTGTAGACGCGCTCGTTCTTCTTCTTCTTGATGACGAAGACATTGTCGTTCTTGAGCTTGAGCAAAAGCGACTTGGTTTGATTGAGGACAAGGAACTTGCTCATCGACTTGCTCTTGTGAATGCTTGACGTGTAGCGGGTTGCGAGATGCATGACGGTCTTGCCGCACAGCTCGTCGAAGGGTGTTTGATGACGGTGTACTTGAGCTGTAGAAGGAGTCGTCGGAGTGTCGACTTGAGTGGCTCCGTCTTGAGTATGACGAAGTTGAAGGAGGATGGTTCACCAACAAGGCGCGGATCTCGTCCATTCTTCCATCATTCCCTTGCTTGTGCGCGTCGAGCTTGTTGTCGAAGTAGTCTCGTGTACGTTGGTCGGAGAGTCGCAAGTCGGTGGCGAGGTTGTCGATGTGGTGGTTCATTGGTTGTTGCTCTTGATGCAACGCTCGTTGTGCACCAAAGAGGTGGATCTTGGTGACGTATGATGACATGTCGTCGTCTTGCTCAATGAAGAGTGGGTTGGTAGAAGTACTTGGCCTATCCATCATTTGAAGCAAAAATGTGAGTGGCAGAAGGAGAAGAACTTATACCAATGTACCTTTGACCGATGTTGATGATGAATCAAGTTCACTCAAATGCGGACAATGAAATAGCACTATTGGTACCAATTCTTGTCGGTTCTCACACCTACACAAGTAAAAGCTTATGGTGGAGTTTGGTTAGGATGGTGGCACAAAATTGATTGCAATCATTAGTTTGACTCAAAGATGTTGAAAAAGATTTGCAAATTCGTAAATGCAACAAGTAGACCAAGCAAGTAGTGGTACACGGAAACACACACGCAAATAGATAAGTGGGATTGTGCAAACCAAAAGTGAGCCAAAATGTGGAATCCACGAAAATGCTCTTGTTGCACAATACTAGAGAGACGCTAGCACGATTGCACAATAGGCGGATACGGAGCTTGTGCACAACCTACTAGGCAAAAATGCAACGATCTCTATCCCAAGTATGATATATGTATGGTATTTCGGTGCTATGATCCAAGATGATCTTATGTGACAATCTTAATGTAGTATGATGCTATGGTTCTTGCTTATAAGCTCTTTTCTTATCTTTCTCTTTTGCTTAGCTTGATTGGCTCTTTCTCTTTTGAGCTCTTTTCTCATGCAAAATTACACGAACCAAGATAGCAATTGTGTATGCGATGACAACTTTGTGACACACAAGTTTATGCCAAAATATGCACCACTTTGGTATGGTATGTATGCTATGGAGTATGATCACTAATGTGCACAAGTCACGTTGCCGGCAATACTCAAAGGCTAGTCTCGATGGGTAAGCAACGCAAAAGATGGGCTATGATGGTTATCAATGCAATTGCAAGAGATGACAAAGATGTCGTCGAGGTTACTGTCCTTGGCGATGATGAGTCCTTGGCGAAGGTGAGCGGTGGTGATGTTGACGTCGAACCGTACCTATATAGCCGAAACACAATAGGACACAGGAACGACAACTCAAATTCTCAAAGACCAAACACAACAATGGTGGTAGCGGAAAGCGACAGTGGTATCGCGGATGATGTGGTGAAAGACCTAGGCAAAGATACCAATGTTCTAAAAATTAGATGGTGTCCAATGGTGTGGTAGCCTATCTTGGTGTATGGGGGATGTCAATAGCTTCTCAACGAGCTAAAGAACGCGAAAATCAGACTCCGGATGTGGAAGTTATGATGAAAATGGTGAAACTCTGAATGCTGAAACTGGCATGGGCGGTAGTACCGCTCAAAAGGGCGGTAGTACCGCTTGTGGTACTCAGCGGTGGTACCGCTTGGAGGGTCGGTTGTACCGCTCGTGTCGGGATTCGTCACAGATCGAATCGGGGCGGAATTTTGGGGCGGAAATGGATGATTTCGGGGGCAAAATTGGATGGATTTCGTGGATGGAAAGAGGGGAAACTTGGGGGAATGCTAGATCCACTTGAAACCAAGCAAATCCATGGATCAAAATCAACAAAACATCATCAAAAAAATTGGGGGCTATTTTTGGTGGGGATTTTCGGATTTAGGACGAAATCAACAAAATCAAGCTAGAAAAAGAGAGGTAGGGGCTCCAAAAACGTGATCAGTGTGGCTCATGATACCAAGATGATGTAGGGCGGAACCCTAGGGTGACGATCTTTCACGTTTGGAGTGGATCCTACGGGGAATCACGAAGAACACGCGGAAGCAGAAAGGGGAAACACGGGGAAAACAAGGGGAATCAGGAAACCGACAAGGAATCAATCACACAAGTGCTAGATCACCGTACACAAAGAGTAACAGGTGATCCACAATCAACAAAGGTAAGGATTCAAGGCATCCATCCGGAGAAGACAATCAAAACCTCCTCACGGAGAAGAACGGTTACTCTTGTATCGCCCCTTGTTGACTTTGGATTTCGTGTTACTTTGTGCCTCGATGATCTAGCACTTGTGTGATCAATTTCGTGTCGGTTGAGTGTTTCTCTTGTTTTCCCCCGTGATTTCCCTCGTGTTCTTACGCGCGTTCTTCGTGTTCCCCGTAGGGATCCTCTCCAAACGTGAAAGATCGGCCCCATAGGGTTCCGCCCTACATCATCTTGGTATCATGAGCCACGTTGATCACGTTTTTGGAGCCCCTACCCCGTGTTTTCTAGCTTGATTTTGTTCTTTTCGTCCTAAATCCGAAAATTACCCACCAAAAATAGCCCCAAATTTTTTTGTGATTTGTTGGTGTGATGAAGTTTTGTTGGATTTGATCCACGGATCTGCTTTGCATCAAGTGGATCTAGCTTTTCCCCATCTCTCCCGCGATTTCGATCCACCAATTCGTCCGAATTTTGCCCCAGAGTTGCCCTTCTTCCCGTGGAGTTCATCGAGTTCGTCCCCGATCCAGGCGCCCGGACATCCGCCCATATCCCCGGACATCCGGTGTCCCAGACATCCGGCAGCTGGCCCGGACATCCGGCTGCTGGCAGCACCAACTCCATCCCCCGCGCCCATTTCCGCATAGTTTTGCCAATTTTGCCCCGGTGCCCACGCTTACTTCCGCATACCACCACCGCTTTCCGCAAGCACCACCTCCTCTCACCGCTACCTCCTATGACAATTTTGACACGTTTTGGTCTTTGAGATTTTGGGTTGTGGTTCCCGTGTCCTATTGTGTTTCGGCTATATAGGTACGGTTCGACGTCAACATCACCACAGTTCATCTTCGCAAAGGTCTCATCATCACCAAGGACGGTAACTTCGACGACATCTTTTTCATACCTTGCAATTGCATTGATAACCACATGGCCTTACATTTGCGTAGCTTACCCATCAAGACTAGCCATTAAGTATTGCTGGCAACGTGACTTGTGCACATTAGTGATCATACTCCATAGCATACATACCATACCATAGTGGTGCATATCTTGGCATCATTTTTGTGCCACAAAGTTGTCATCGCATACACAATTGCTATCTTGGTTCGTGAAGTTTTGCATGAGAAAAGAGCTCAAAAGTGAAAGAGCCACCCAAGCTTTTAAGCAAAGAGGAAAGATAATCAACGAGCTTATAAGCAAGAACCATAGCATCATACAACATTAAGATTGTCATATCCGATCATCTTGGATCATATCACCGAAATACTATACATATAGCATACCTGGGATAGAGGTCGTTGCATTTTTGCCTAGTAGGTTGTGCACAAGTTCTGTATCCGCCTATTATGCAATTGTGCTAGCGTCTCTCGTGTATTGTGCAACAAGAGCATTTTCGTGGATTCCACATTTTGGCTCATTTTTGGTTTGCACAATCCCACTTATCTATTTGCGTGTGTGTTTCCGTCTACCTCCACTTGCTTGGTCTACTTGTTGCATTTGCAAATTTGTGAATCTTTTCCAACATTATTGAAGCTCACTTACAATTGCATCAAATTTTGTGCCGCCATCCTAACCAAGCTCCACCATAAGCTTTTACTTGTGTAGGTGTGAGAACCGACAAGAATTGGTACCAATAGTGCTATTTCATTGTCCGCATTTGAGTGAACTTGATTCATCGTCAACATCGGTCAAGGTACATTGGTATAAGTTCTTCTCCCTCTACCACTCACATTTTTCTTGGAATGATGGATGGGCCAAGTACTTCTACCAACCCACTCTTCATCGAGCATCACGACGACATGTCATCATTCGTCACCAAGAGCCACCTCTTTGGTGCACGACGAGCGTTGCATCAAGAGCAAGAAGCTATGAGCGACCGCATCGACAACCTCGCCACCGACTTGCGACTCTCCGAGCAACTTACAAAGGACTACGTCGACAACAAGCTCGACGCTCACAAGCAGGAGAACGATGCAAGAATGGACGAGATCCGCGCCTTGTTGGTGAACCGTCCTCCTTCTACATCTTCATACTCAAGACGGAGCCGCTCAAGTCGACACTCTGACACCTTCTCTGGCTCAAGTACACCGACATCAAACACTCTTCGACGAGCCGCGCGTCAATACCCTCATGCATCTCGCAATCCTCTACACGACAAGCATTCACAAGAGCAAATCGATGAGGAAGTACTTCGTCCTCCACCACACCAAGTTGCGTTTGCTCAAGCTCAAGAACGACAACGTCTACGTCCACAAGAGGAAGAACGAGCGCGTCTACATCAAGAGGAACAAGACGCCGAGGCTCAACGTCTTCGACAACAACAATGTGAAGCACAAGCTCTTGAGGCACAACGTGCCCTTCAAGAACCAAGTCGAGCCATTGCCAACCACAACCGAGATCGGCGCAATCAAGAGGAAGCACTTCGAGAAGAAATCCAATAGCGGAACTACCAACCACCGTGCAACGTCAAGTTTCTCAAGCCCCTCCACAAGCTCGACAAGCTCCTCCACAACCTCAAGTTCAACAAGAGCAAGTTGATCATGGACTTCCTCCATGCCAAGAGCAACATGAGGATGATTATCAAATCCGCATAGAAGAAGGTGATGAATGGAAAACTGCTTTCAAAACCAAATTTGGCTTGTATGGGTGGTTGGTTATGCCTATGGGTTTATTGGAAGCTCCCGGAACTTTCATGCATCTTATGCATTTTGTGCTTCGACCTTATATTAGAGTGTTTGTTGTGGTTTACTTTGTTGATATTCTTGTGTTTAGCAAATCCATGAAAGAGCATCTAAAGCATGTTAGGGCTGTTTTGCAAACGTTTCGCAAGGAACGTCTTTATGCCAACATGAAAAAATGCACATTTGGTGTTGGCAAACTTGTTTTCTTGGGTTTTGTTGTTTCTTCCAAGGGTGTCCATGTTGATGACTCTAAAATTGAAGCAATTAAAACTTGGCCCCACCCCACCAATTTGCAACAAGTGCGTAGCTTTCTTGGTCTTGCAGGGTTTTACTGTCGCTTGGTGAAAGACTTTAGCACTATTGCCACTCGTCTGCATGCCTTGAGTAAGAAGAATGCTCCTTTTGTTTGGGGATCTTTACAATCCACCGCTTTTGATGACCTCAAGTCTTTTCTTACTCATGCTCCGATTCTTGCTTTGCCCAACTTTGACAAAACTTTTGAGGTTCATTGTGATGCAAGTGGTACCGGAATTGGCAGAGTTTTGATGCAAGAAAAATGAGCCATTGCTTATTTTAGTTAAAAACTCTCCGGTGCTCAACTTAACTATCCCATCTATGACAAGAATTGTATGCTTTAGTGCGTGTGCTACATGTATGGGAACATTATCTTAGACCTCATGAGTTTGTCATCCATACCGATCATGAAATGCTTAAGTACTTAAAAGGTCAAACTAAGTTGAACAAGCGTCGTGCCAAATGGAGTGAATTTATTGAATCTTTCCCCTATGTGATGAAGTACATTAAGGGTAAGGAAAATGTAGTTGCGGATGCACTTTCACGCATATGCATGCTTGTCACTAAACTTGAGTTGAATGTTGTTGGCTTTGAGCACATCAAAGACTTGTATGCTAATGATGCATCTTTTGCTACTCCTTATGCTAAATGTTTGATGCATACATCTTGGGAACAACATTACATCAAATATGATTATCTTATGAGAGCTAACAAACTTTGCATTCCCGAGTCTTCTCTTTGTTTGTTCCTTTTGCAAGAGGCTCATGGAGGCAGACTCATGGGACACTTTTGGTCATGACAAGACATTCGCCACGCTCTCCAAGAACTACTTTTGGCCCAAGATGTTCCGCGACGTCTCATGCTTCACCAACCGATGCTCTACATGTCGCAAAGCTAAGTCTAAAGCTCAATCCCATGGTCTTTACATGCCTCTTCCTATTCCTTATCAATCTTGGGAAGACATTAGCATGAAATTTGTACTTGGTTTGCCTAGAACTCAAAATGGAAAGGATTCTGTGTTTGTTGTTGTCGACCGATTTTCTAAGATGGCACATTTCATTCCTTGCAACAAGATAGACGATGCTTCACATGTCACCAATCTATTTTGTAGGGAAATCTTGCGACTCCATGGAGTACCAAAGACAATCATCTCCAACCACGACGTCAAGTTCTTGAGTTACTTTTGGAAGATGCTATGTGCCAAGCTCGGAATCAAGCTCTTGTTCTCATCCGCATACCATCCTCAAACCGACGACCAAATGGAGGTGACGAACCATACACTCTCCACTCTACTTCACGTGTTGATCAAGAAGAACATCAAGGAGTGGGAGGAGTGTCTACCACTCGTCGAGTACGCCTACCACCGTGCAAGACATTTGACTACCGGCAAGTCCCCCTTCGAGGTCATCTACGGCTTCAACCCGTTGTCCTCATTGGACATTCTACCTCCTCCTCTACAAGAGCGCACCAACCTCGACGCAGGTGCCCATGCAAGCTACATCAAGAAGGTGCATGAAGATACAAGGCACACCATCGAGCGCCAGGTACAACGACTCGCGACCAAGCTCAACATCAACAAGCAACCCATGATATTCAACATCGGAGATCTCATGTGGCTACACCTTCGCAAGGACCGCTTCCCCAATGAACGCAGGTCCAAAATTCTACCTCGAGCCGTTGGACCCTTTAAGGTGCTAGCACGCTACAACAACAACGCTTACAAGATCAATCTCCCATGCGACAAGTACAACATGAGCGACATCTTCAACGTCACCGATCTCTCCCCGTACCATGGTGATGAGGATTTCGATCCGAGGTCAGATCTTTTCCAAGGGAGGGGAGATGATGCGGAGCATCCTTCGGTCATCCCCATGGATCTACCATCATCTCACCAAGCACCAAGAGGACCCATGACAAGAGCAAGAGCTAGAGCTCTCGAGACCGAGGTGACTTCTTTCCTTAGTGATATCTCATATGACCCTCTCGAGACATGGCTACTACCTAAGTCCGGAATGTTGTGCATGATTAGGTACCAAGAGGACCCTTCCGAGGATGCACATGAAGATGGTCAAGACCCCAAGTCCATGGAAGAAGAGAACCAACGGGAGAAGGCGAGAACAGCTTCCAGGCACCGGACATCCGGCCATGGCCCCGGACATCCAGCCCCTAGAGATCTACATGGCCAGGACTCTGCAGAAGAAGTTACAGGGCCCGGACATCCGGCGTCCAGCCCGGACATCCGGCCCTCCTCACCGAAAATCCGTCCTCCAACCCAGACATCCGGACACGCCGTCTAGGGAGCAGAGAAGCAAGCCCAGACAGCCCGGACATCCGGCCGCCACCCCGGACATCCGGCCCCTCCTGAAGCCCCTGACATCCGGCCCCTCCGCCCGGACATCTGGCCCCATCCATCCTAAGAGCAGCAGGGCCAACTCCACTAGCCCGGACAACCGGCCCGTCGCGAGCGCCCAAACATCCGGCCCGATGCCCGGACATCCGGCACCCTCCTGCCTGCGTGCAACGCATCTGGGCCGCAGCCCATGTACCCCTTCGCCCTTTAGACTATATATACTCCCCCTCCACCTACGTTCTAGGGTTAGCATTGGTTTAGCTCATTTGAGATAGAGCATTTCTCATCCGTACCGGATCTACTCCTCGTGAGGGATCGCACCTCTTCGGAGAAGATCCACCCGGATTCAAGGCCTCCATCCGGAGAAGACAATCAAGACATCCTCACGGAGAAGAATGGTTACTCTTGTATCGTCCCTTGTTGACTTTGGATCTCGTGTTACTTTGTGCCTTGATGATCTAGCACTTGTGTGATCAATTTCGTGTCGGTTGAGTGTTTCTCTTGTTTTCTCCCGTGATTTCCCTTGTGTTCTTTCGCGCGTTCTTCGTGTTCCCCAAAGGGATCCTCTCCAAACGTGAAAGATCGGCCCCATAGGGTTTCGCCGTACATCAACACTCTTGAGATGATGTCGTGCTCACAATCTAAGGTGTGGCTCCTCTAGTAGGTGCAACGGTGGAGGAACCAACAGGTGATGGTGAGCATGAACTGGAATAGTAGTTGTTGTAGTCACCCAATGCATCCTCCTGTATCTGTCTCTCAATGGTACAAGCGAGAACATACATACCAGTAATGCAATGAGGAATATACTGAAATCTTGCATGAATATTATGGTTCAAACCACCAAAAAATCTATTCATTGCATCATCCTCAGATTCTTCTATGTCACAATGATGATGCATATAAGATTTGAACTCTTAGTAGTAAGCATGAACGGTGTTACTGCCTTGTTTTAATTGTTCCAATTTGCGAAGCAATTCATGACAACGGTAAGGAGGAAAAAATTGTTATCTCATTGCAACTTTCAAATCTTTCCAAGTTATGGGTTGGTTAACAATGTTTTGCTTGTGTGAAGAAAAACCAGCAACTGTTGTAGTGGCAGCTCGTACTCTCTCAAGTTCAGAAAAATCCTAGTGACTAAAAACTTGTTCTACTTCAAGCTCCCAAGCTAGATAATAGCAGGATTAAATCTACCCTCAAATGACGATAAAGAGATAACCTCAACAACTAGGGAAAACCTTATACACAGAATCTTAGCAGCAGCGCGTCTCAAAAAGAGGCGCTACTGCTACTTAGCAGTAGCGATCTTCAGAAAAGCACGCTGCTGATGAAAATTTAGCAGTAGCGCTTGATGGATAAACCGCGCTGCTACAAAAATGTACCGACAGAACCAAACAACCTCATTTTACCAGCAACGCGGTGGCGTGATGCGCGCTAGTGCTAAAGCAATGGTAGTAGTGCGCTTTTTCGTCACGTCACTGCTGCTAATTTTGAAATTGTCCTCACGGTTGGCCCGTTTAGCAGTAGCGCGTGTTTGTAAAGCGCGCTGCTGCACACCCTTAGCAGTAGCGCTCTTTTCCTCCCGCGCTACTGCTAAGGTGCATCACCCCACCACCTTTTCCCCACCCGTCCTCCCCTCCCCCATCTCCTCTCCACCCTTTCCCCTACCTCCCACGTCCTCCCTCTCTCACTCTTCTTCTTCCTCAAGACTTCTGCCCCATTACTCTCCCTCTTCTACCTACCTTTCTCTCTCTTCATTACTCCTAGCTAACTACACCACCTCCATTAATGCATCTCCTTTATCTTTTTCCTTCCCTCCACTAGTTGAAGTTGTCTCCTCCCAAATTAGCTATCTAGGTAGATGTAGCATTTATTCAAGTGACCTATTTGCCCCCCTAACTAGATCTATCTTTGTCAAGAAGAGCTTTGTGCACTTTTGATCTCCCTACATCATCATCTCCACCGTGTGTTTGATCTCGAGATAGAGGCGATTAAAATTTCATGCTTTTGCAAAATGAAATATGTGTATGTGTGTGTGATATGATAATTGGGCAATATTATGGAAATTGTGTGTGTGGCATGAGCTGACGCCAAATTGTGCTTTTGAGTTGCCTATGTTTTGCCGAAATGTCGATTTATTTGCGTTTCGGTGAATTACGGGCAAACTCTAGATCTATATATGTCCTATTTTTAGGGAAGGTCATGCCGAATTTTCGTATGACTTTGATGCATGCACGCATTTTTATAATCAATTTGTTTTTTATTACCGAGCAGACGTTCATGATGGTCAGTGGAACGATGGTGAAAAGGTGGTTGCGGTCAGCGGTGCAGGACATGAAAGAAAATAACCGGTCAGAAGTTTTATGTCCGTGTCGAAAATGCAAAGGAATAGTTTGGCTCGACCCCTATGACGATGGTCGTGTTGAAGCACACCTGCTCATGACTGGTTTCATGGATGGCTATACTCGGTGGATAATTGAAGATGAGGATGACGATGTTGAGGACGCCGACGGGGCACGCAATGATGACACGGTGCAAGACGATGAAGAAATGATCGATAATGGCAGCAGGGAAGAGGCCGGACATGGCGGCGGAGAAGGGGACGGACATGGCGGAGGAGAAGGGGCCGGACATGGCGGAGGAGAGAACGACGTGGACTCCACGCAGCAGAGTTCATCGATACTAAGTTCAATCGTGCGGGACCCTCATGTTCAAGCATTGCTTCGCAAGGAGACGATTACTGCGAGAGCTGCTTCTAGAGAGGAGGCTAAGCTGGAGCAACTGGTGGTAGACTCGAACACTCTATTGTATGATGGTAGCAATCCTGAGGTGACCTGCTTGAGTTTCACGCTCCAACTCCTGAAGACGAAGGCTAAAAACAAATGGACCAACACTAGCCTCGATGAGCATCTCAAGTACCTAAAGGATGTTGTTCCCGTAGGGAATCTATGTCGTACTAGTGTTGATGAGGCCATGAAGATCGTGTGCCCTCTTGATCTGCCGCACGTTAGATACCATGCATGCATCAACGATTGCATAATTTATCAGAAGGAGCACGCGGAAAAACAAGCTGTCTGGTGTGCAATGCTTCTCGATAAAAGAAGGCCGGGAAGCAATGTCCCCACAAATTTGTATGGTACTTACCGAGCACTCCCCGTCTCCAGCAGTATTTTGTAGATCCCAAGGAAGCACAGCTAATGCACTGGCACGCGGAGAGGAAGAAGCCCGACGATGGAGATGACCCGAAGCTGAGACACGTCAAGGATGGAAGCCAGTGGAGAGCGTTGAATAGCTTCTATCGGTATTTCGAATGTGATGCAAGGAACATCGTGGTCGGCGCGTGTACCGATGGCATGAATCTGTTTGGCAACCAGAACACCAACCATAGCACATGGCCCGTGTTTGTATGGATGTACAACCTCCCCCCTGGTTGTGCATGAAATCGAAGTACATTCACATGAGCATGCTTATTCAAGGGCCAAAACAACCAGGAAATAATATTAATTTGTATCTGGGGCTACTTCAAGAGGTGTTAGACACGTTATGGAAAACACCGGCCAAGACATGGGACGCCACCAAAGGAGAGTATTTCTACATGAGAGTCGTGTTGATCATGACGGTGCATGACTATCTCGATTACGGATATGTCGCAGGCCAGGTGTGCCATGGATATTGCGGATGCACGCGGTGCATGGATGATACAACGTCTCAGCAGCTAACGTCAAGGAAAGATGGCGGGTCTAGGAAAATCGTGTACATGGGGCATCGAAGATGGATCGAACAGGACGACCCATGGAGAAACCGTGGAGATCTATTCAATGGTCATGTTGAGCATCGAGGACCTCCACGTAAGCGGAGCAGTGGCGAAATCGATGAGTTGTTGAAAAACTGGAAGGAGTGCCCTGCGCCGAGAACGACGATGAGAAAGGCGCCAGAGCCGCTGCTGAAGGTATGGAAGACGAGGTCTGTGTTTTGGGACTTGGAGTACTGGCACAAACTCGATACACCTCATTGCCTTGATCAAATGCATATCTGTAAGAATGTCCTTGAGAGCTTGCTCGCGACACTGATGAACATGTCGGATAAGACCAAGGATGGGCCGAAGGCAAGAAAAGACTTGCAAGATTTAAAAATCAGGGAAGATCTGCACATGCCGCCCCGTAAAATGTCAGACGAGACAGAGACGGAGACAGAGGCACAGGAGAAGAAGAGCAAGAAAATAAAGAAAGAGGATTATTGCCCCCCTTCTTGCTTCACCTTAAGTCAGGATGAGATCGGTCAATTCTTTAATTGCCTTACTGGAGTCAAAGTTAGTTCCGATTACTGTGGCAAGATAAGCAGATATCTAGACACGGACAAGAAAAGTTTAGCGGGATGAAGTCCCATGACTGTCATGTGATGATGACGCAGATACTACCTGTTGCCCTTAGAGGGATAATGGACAAGCACGTCCGTGACACGCTTATTGGTCTCTGCAACTTTTTCGACGTCATCTCTCGAAAGTCGATCAGTGTGAAGCAGCTCCAAAGGCTACAGGAAGAGATCATTGTGATACTGAATGAGCTTGATATGTACTTCCCGCCCACGTTCTTTGACGTGATGGTGCATCTGTGTGTCCATATTGTGGACAACATAATAGACCTTGGGCCGTCATTTCTGCACAACATGATGCCGTTTGAGAGGATGAATGGGATCATCAAAGGATTCGTTCGTAACATGTCCCGTCTAGATGGAAGCATCATCCAGGGCTATCTGACACAAGAGTGCATCTCATTCTGCGAGAATTTTCTATATGGCGCAGACCTGCAGCCGCCTGGTGTTAGTGTTCGTTTTCCCGTTAACAAGCATGATGGCAAGCTCGAAGGATAAGGTCACTCCAACGGTCGCATGGAACTGCACGTGGCATACTCAGATCGACACAGCGACTTTGATAGAGCAAACTTGGTAGTGCTACAACACCTAGACGAGGTAGATCCGTTCGTGGCACTGCACAACGAAATTATCGCAAAGAAGTATCGTGACCGGGGGGTATATAGGACGGACGCCGAAGTTACTAGGGAGCACAACTCCACTTTCCTGCATTGCTTCAAAGAGCATATTATTGCTAATCCCTCGGAGGAGGGCTCTAAGAATGGATTGCTCATATACGCCTTAGCACATGGCCCCTCGCCCAACCTCGTAACCTATCAGGCATACGATATCAACGGATACACGTTCTACACGGAGGCCAAAGATATGGAGAGTGATGATCAGAACTCAGGGGTGACGATAGAATGCATGACCGGCAGCGACAATGGCACAACTGAAAGATTTTACGGAAGGGTCGAGGAGATCTGGGAGCTTGACAACACTGGACTGCACAACACGACGATGTTCCGTGTTAGATGGGCTAAGAATGTCGAAAGAGAAAACCGGAATTTCACTACCATGACTATACCCGACGCCAAGAGCGCTACCGTGAACGCTATCGCAAAAAACGAGCCATGGGTACACGCTAAGCACGTGACACAATGCTTCTTCATAACCGACCCGTGCAATCCCAGCCGTGTTGTCGTGAGGAGAGGCAAATGGAACATCACTGGAATAGATGGAGTCGCCAACGAGGAAGACTATGATCGTACGACAACCCAATGAGGGAAGATGACGATGATGATGAAGTATACGTCAAAAGAAGAATCAATACTAAATTACCTAAGAAAAATCATACTCCATGGAAAAGGCAAAGTCACAATGAGGGGCTCAATTATTCTTCAATGAACAATAAGGGAAAGGAGTTGACTCAAAAACGAAAACGTCAACGCTGAGGAACAGTATGTTATCGGTCAAATGATGCAATATATATATATATATATATATATATATATATGTTCCTATTTTGTATACACACTTAGCCATTATTATGCATGGGTCCAATGATGTAATATATATGTTCCTATTTTGTATACATATTTAACCGTCAAATGATGCAATATATATCGCCTTCCCATTGTTCACTGCTCTCGGAAAAAAAGTGAGGGAAAATAAAGGAAAAGAAAAAGGAAAACTGGTTATAGTAGTAGCGCTTGACTGAAAAGGAGCTACAGCTAGTCAAGGTAGCAGTAGCGGTTTCCGTATAAAACCGCTATAGCTGCCTATAATAGTAGTAGCGCGTTTGGTCTAAACGCGCTACTGCTACGTCCACTTAACCCAAAATCCTCACCCTCTTTGCTTCATCCCGCCTCTTTTCCCCCCAAATCTCCACTCTCTCTTCCCCTGTCGCATCGCCGCGCCCCGGCGCTCGCCCCCGACCCTGGCGCTCGACCTCGACCCAGCGCTCGCCCTCGACCCCGGCGCTCGCCCCCGACCCGATGCTCGCCCCCGACCCCGACGCTCTCCCCCGACCCCGGCGCTCGCCCCCGACCCCGACACGCCACGCCTCCCTCCTCTGCTTCCTCCCCTCCCAACCTCGGCCATCGTCGGGCCTGCCTCCTCGCCCATGCACCCTCTGTAAGCCCCCCTCTCTATGCTAGCTAGGGTTCTTCTGTTAATTTACTTAGGTTTTAGTTAGGGAAGTAGGTTAATTAGGTTGTCTATTTAATTATGAATTTAGGTAGGTTTTAAAATAGGATAGAAATTTAAGGTTAAGCAATTGTAGTTAAAAGAAAAGGCAGCATTTAAGCAATTGTCCAAATCAATATCCCTTGTTAAAGCAAATTTAGGTGGGCTGAATTTATATACAAATTTGAACTGGAAATGTGATATGTGTACATGTCATGTTTTGGACATGTCATGTTTGGAATTTGGACATGTCATTTGGACATGTGATGTTTTGGTTCAATTTTGGTAAATGATCCGAGTGGCCTATGTTACGCCGGATGTTGATTCATTTCCGTTCCGGTGAATTTCAGGCGCTCGATATGTCCATTTTTTAGCAAAGGTCATGCCGAAATTTTCCGTGAATTTTGGCATGATTTGTGCAAGATAGTAGGCATATCGAGTGCTGGCACATAGATTTCTTTTTTATGTCATTTCTCGTTTTTTCATACTTTTAGAAATAAACGAGGAGACTTAATCATAGGAAACATGTCGAACAACGAAGAAACTGGGCCTTCTGACCAAGATGCAGACGAGATGGATTATGAGGGTGAACAAGAGTACCTCGACAATTTGACTACTAAGCAAGGTTTGCAGGTCGGCCTCGATGATGGTACTGACGCCGACATCGACACCGACAGTGCCGGCACCGATGGCAGCGCCGAGACCAGCGGGGAAGGTACCGGCGGGGAAGGTACCGGCGCCGATGCCGCTACCGAAAAGAAGAAGCAGAAGAAACAGAGGATACGAAAACCTAACAAACTAGGGATTGGACGACTAGTGATCACAAAGATGGCACCTGGCAAGTTTGAGCCATTAGAGCCGGAAGAACCTCGCAAGTGCTATGGGAACCAAGTAGGATGCATTCTACGGGAATGCGCGAGCATCAATGACGACGACTTAAGGAGTAAAGAACATTTGACGTAGTTGCTCCTGACGAAGTTGCACAAGAGATTCAAGTTCCCCGACCGGGATGATAACATAGAACAACTGTGGGATGATTCGAAGATGAAAAAGATTAACAATCACGCCATGGGCATGTTCAGCAATGATTTGGCCTCCTGGAAAGGGAGGGTGAAACGAGCTATTGAGGCTGAGGAACCCCTGTCCAAGATTCTGGAGGAAAATCCGACACTTATGGAAGAGGAGTTCGAAAAGTTCAAGGACACTTGCGCTACCAAGGCAGCCAAGGCTAAGGCTGCGAAATTCAAGAGCCTTCAGCAAAGGAACACGGGGAAGCATCGCCTCGAAAGCCGTGGCTACCTCGGTAAATGGCCCATATGGGATAAGGAGGACGCGGAACATGAAGCCGCGGGTATCCCAGACCCCTTCGCGAAGTTCACCAACCCCTTGGAGCATGACTTCATCAGGGCCCACTACAAGTGGGACAAGGAAAAAAAGGTTTTTTACATGGACCAGATCACGAGGAAATTGATTAGACTACTGGTAATTATTCTTTTACCACCTTACATTTAGCTCCATATCTAGTCGACTACAGATTCCTAAACGGTTCACTCTCCTTCTGCAGGAGAAGCAACACCAGCTTGCAGCCGAAAGCCCTACTTCTCCGATGAGGCCCAAGTGGGACACCCCTCTCAACCGGGCCTTGAACGAACTTAAGAGACTCCCATTGGGCCAGCGGCCGCAATATGGTCGTGTGCACGGCGCTGGAGACGGCGCCACATGGAAGGTGTTTTACAACGAGGGCCCGGAGGGCAAGAAGAAAAAAAAGAAGTTTAGTCAGGCGGACATCGACGCAAAGGTGAAGCTTGCAGTCGAGAAAAAAGCAGCTGAGGACGCGAAAAAACAGCCTAGGAGAAAAATGAGTTGCTACAGCAGGCAGTCAATGTAGTTGTAACTGCCTGTAGAAATGATTTTGCTACTAACTTGGTTCCAGCTATCATCAACTGGATGAAGGAAAATCCAGACAAGACGGTACATGATTTCCCGATGCCCAGTTTCGTCGGGAGCAACTCCATGAACAACAACAACACCGCACCATCACTTGCTCACGCAACCGGGACTCCTCTCACAGTCGCTCCCGCTCATAGCAGCCCGTCCTCAGTCTCTGGCGCGCTAGGTGGGCCTTCGTCTTTGGCTAAGCTCGACACCGTCATGGTAATTACATGTCGCACCAACATTTATATATATAGAATATTCCATTTTCGTTGCCTTTCAGATGTTTTACGCCACGGACATATGTGTTTGCAGGCCGAAGAAACCTCGTGCACCATACTCTACTTGCTCAAAGGCCAGAAGGTGGACGTGGGAAAGGGGATGATAATGACCCCTTGCAACCCATGTTCCACAACCAGCCAATCCCCACTGGGCAATTCAGGGTTAGCTTGTCCAGTGTGAAATTGGGGCACGAGGCTTTGCCTCCTCCAGTACAGCATGTGGGAGAGGATGACGAGACCCCACCGCGGATTGGAAGCTGCAAGGGTTGGGTGCTGCTATGGCCGAAGAATCTTCTTCGTCTGGATCCGGCCGAGCGCACACCAATAACCACACATCAACAAGCATGTGCGGAGACCACCACCCCGCCTACGCAATTACCAGCTCATGTAGTGCCGGGTGAGAATGGTGGACGACGTGATGAAGGGGTGCAATAGTACTGGCTGATGTAATCGGTCCTGTAGAACAGAGAATGGATGATGAGACGGAGGTCGACCCTATGGGTTTCCTCAATACAAATGTGTATGACTGTGACATAGATATGATGAGTCAACCATATGACGAATCGGGCTATCAGCATGCTAATGAGGATATGGATGATCTGCCCGGGCAGGAAGGTCATTGGAAGGATTGCAAAAAGTCTTTCTTCATGAATTCCTCATAGGACACGCCTAAAGATGTCGCCTCAACACAGGCTCAACTAGCCAGGGGTCGTATAGTGCTTAGCTCAGGAACCCTGGGGCAGGGGTTAAGGAAGGGTCTGGAAGGTGTGCCCAAGAAAAAGGAGAGGAACAGATCGGGGAAGATAACTGCCTCCAAACAAGCCAGAGCACATAGCATCCAGACGATGGACTCTGAAGAGCGTGTACCCGTGAAAGGTGCGGCCATGTTCCATCTCACGGGCGAGCCGATGCTACCGTCGAAACCGCTGGAGGCACTATCAGGGGATCTTAGGAGACTGCACGACCATGTGCTGTCGACTGAGAAAAGCCTACTAGCCTCAAAGGATCCAAGATATCCGACATACGCGGCTCGTGTGCCTGAGGGGAAGTGCTACGTCAACACATGGCCCGCGGAGGTGTTCTTCCTGCGGTTTGACCATATCTTTGAGATGTTTCTGAAAAGGCGGCTCGATTTTACAATCGTCCGCCTTTTTGCGCTACATATGAGCTCCGTCATGAAGAGTGAAGAAGTCTCACAAATCTGTGTGGTGGATATATACTACATGCACGAGTCTTTCTTGAGTCTCGGCGACTTTGAGCGTGAAACTGCTAGGGACTACCTCCAAAACTTCATGGTACAGAATAAGGACCAGGAAATTGTCCTCCTGCCTTATCATCCAAAGTCAGTTCCGGACAACCCTTTTGTACATTTGAATCATTCCTTCTCGCTCATATGGAGAATAATTTGAGGTGTCTTTTTCCCACAGTAATGGGCGCGCCGTCCTTATCGTTCTTTACCCGCGAGTCTCCCACGTCGTGTATTTTGATCCTTCCAGAGGCTACGAGAAAAAGGACTACACCCACATAACGAATATTCTAGATGATGCTCTCCAAGGCTTCAGCATTAGAGGTGGCCACATGCAGATCAGGAAACAAAGGAACAAGAAGATGGGTTTCGCGCATAAAACTAACTTCTCCTGCATCCATGTCCGAAAACCAAGCAAGAAGGATGGATTCTACATCGTCCATCTCATGATTAAGTTCAGCACGGATCACCAAAAGCTTCGCATGACAAGCAGAAATGATGATCATATCCACAAGTGGCTAGAATCTCATGGAGAAGCGGATTATAAACTTAGAGATGACTTCTTTCACATCCAAAGGGACATTGCGACGATCATCATGAAAGAAGTCGTCGATGAGAAGGGGATGTTCCACCACGGCCCTATATCGCGAGCTAAGTCCGAACTCGCATAGGAATGCAACGTCTAGACCTCACGCCGTTCAAGAAGCTAGGGTCCATCCTCGATGATATGGAAGGATGGAACTTCTAGTGATTTACGATGCCGATGATGATGATATGTGTCGGTTGAACTTGTATACTTTCTGTAGCGATGAAACTTTGTGATGTCCATGGTCCCTGCCAAACTTGCGTAACGCTACTTTGTTCGTTTGCGTAAGATGACCTGCGTACCTCTATTTAATTAGTTTGTGTACCGTATGTTGCATCTAGTTGCTAACCCTTTATTTTTCGTGTTGCTCTAGTATATTTTGTTGCATATGATTGTACATCCTCTTCGTGAAGATGCATCTCTAGGTACCTAGTTTCTTGATGGCGAGATGGCAGTGCTATGTCGTGTACAAAGGGAAGGTTCCGGGGGTGTACAACGAGTGGCCTGAGTGTCAGGCGCAAGTGAATGGGTTCTCGAGCGCCAGCCATAAAGGCTTCAAAAGCAGACAAGAAGGAGAAGCTAGTTACTTGAGGTTCACACTAGCGCGAGAGAGGACTCGTAACCGCCGCCTCATGTGCTGCATAGTTCCGCTCTCACTCATAGTGATAACTCTTCTCATGTATACCTTTGTTTAGATGGATGATGTTGTAGTTGCAAGTATTCTATAACACACCGAAAATTTAACCGTGTTTTGATTTTAAAATTTTGCCACGAGTTTAAACTTTTTGCTTTCTGGATTTTCTTTTGATTTCAGAACTCCTTTTTCTTTAATATTGTGAAGTTTTAACTCAAGTGGGAACTTTCCAAAAATATTATTGGACTTGTATACCCTCTCAAGGAAAACAATTCTTTTATCAATGGATTTATTGGCATAATTATTTTTCCCAAGCTTTATTCTTTTAAAGTGATTTTCATAAGTTTTAGAGCCCCTTTTGCACTACAACCATTTGATAAATGCATCTAAAATTTTCACCAAAATTTGGGGATGTCATGTGATATTTTTAAATCACTTTGATGCAAAAATATCTTTTATTCATTGAAATTTTTGAGCCCTACCCCAAGTTTTCTAAACTAGTCCAGTTGGTACCTTTGCACTATAACCCCTTTAAATAATTCTTTAAAAAATTTACCAAGTATTTGGAGATGGCAGTAGATGCATATAATTAATTTTTATGCAAAAACCCATGAATGTTCTTTGCAAAAATTGAGCAAAACATCCTCTTTTGTTCTCTGGACCAGTTTGGCCTTTTCTACTGCAACTCCATTTTGCATTGCTCTGTTACACATGATTCTTTTTCCTACCTATAGTCCTTCCTACAAAACCCTTAAGTCCAGGAGAGTGGACCTATTGGAGTATATTTAGTGCATAAAATGATAGCCTTTAGGTTCTGTCCAGAATTGATTTTCTCAAATTTTTGCACTAACAAGTTTCTATATTGGACAAACTAACTTGGCCACCATCACCTACACCTAATGAGACACTGATCTAGAGATTTTGGCCACTCCAAGAACTGCCTAGATGCCTCTAGCATTTTGTCAAACACCTTGTGTGCATGGCCAGTTTTGGCATGGTTTTTAGTTAGCATTATAAACTTGATCCCCTAACCGTCGGCGTTCTGGGAACGGGGGTCCCCAGACTTGCCTGCCTGCGGCCTGCAGCGTGGCTCAAAGGAGGGCCAGCACAGCCCATCTTCATCATTGCAAGCTTAAGTCCCTCGCGAGGGGCCAAGCCTCGCGGGGCGGACGACAAGGAGCTTCCTCAGGCACGGCCTCGTCAGGCTGGCTCATGAGGAGTCGGAGAGTTCAAGGCGGGGTACCTCGTGAGGTGCCCATGATGCAAGCCATGATGACCAAGGGCGCCAGTCGGGCGCCAGCCCGCGCAGTGTCCTCCTTTCCTCTTTGGTGCAAAGGGGGCAAGCGCAGACGAGAGCATCAAGCAAAGGCGTCCATTTCGGTGCAACAAGACCAGGACCAGCCCAACGGCCGGAAGGAAGTCATTGTGGAGCCCAAGTCGGCGTCACCACCAGCGCTTTTGACAGGCGAGGACCAACTTTAGTCAGGATAAGTGTACCCACTGTTCCCCTTCAAAATGGCCAATTGTTGGCGCCCTTCCCGCTCAATATTTGGGAAGAGGCCCAGGGCCTTTGCCTATAAATAGGACTATCCAGCCCCAGGGTAGAGGCGGTTGGACCTGACCTAGCAATCGGGATCCTCACCAAGAAACCAGTAGATAGAGCGATTGAACTCCTCCCAGCAGTTCGTCGCACCAACCAAGAATAGCCCCTCGCGAGGCTGTTTTGCATTGTATTGTTCATCATCAAGCCCAAGAGGCAATCCACCACACCACACACTGGAGTAGGGTATTACACCACAATGGTGGCATGAACCAGTATAAACCTTGTGTCTCTTGTGCCGTTCAGTTTGGTAGCTTAGGTCCTAGCGATTCGGCAAGGAGCGAGCCAGTAGAGGGTTGACTCTCCGCACGCACCCCAGCGTTCGAACCTCAAGGGTCTGCCGGAACCGAAATCCGACATTTGGCGCGCCAGGTAGGGGTGCGCCGGAATTTGCCTTCCGTCGTCTCGTTCTTCCCTGACCATCGCATCCATGTCTGACGCTCGACGGGCTCGCGCCGAGCGCCGAGCCGACCTCGCTTCCCATGTCGCCCAGATGGCTCCCGTCGGCGGGCGCCCTCGTCGTTCCCCGTCACCTGCCGTCAACACCGCCACCGGCCCGACGGGGAACGGGCAGCAAGCATCATCCCAGCATTCCCCAGTGACCTCTAGGGAGGAGCCGCGCAGCTTCTTCCTCACCCACCCCGTCGCGCCGGCTCCCTCGGTCGTCATGGACCTCCTGGGAGACTCGCAGGCGCCGCCCTCCAGCCGCCACGTCAAGCCATTCGCCCGCCGGGTCGGCGCCGCCTCCACGAGGCACGGGGCTCCTTCGGGCCGGACGGAGCCGTCGGCCGGGCTGACCTTCGACTCTGAGGACCACCCCACCAACTCGGCCTGCTCGGGTGCGCTCCCCATGCTCTGCACGCCCACCATCTGCCAGGTGGCCGTCACCAGGACCCTCATCGACGGTGGCGCGGGCCTCAACGTGCTCTCAGTTGAGGCCTTCAACCTCCTCTCCATACCCCGGGAGCGGCTGCAACCAAGCCGGCCTTTCTTGGGCGTCGGAGGCGGGTCATCCAGCTCCTTGGGGCAGATCCGACTCCCAGTAACTTTCAGCACCTACGACAATTTCCGCACGAAGCTGGTCGATTTCGACATCGCCCCCATCGGCCTCCCCTACAATGCCATCCTCGGCTATCCAGCATTGGCCAAATTCATGGCCGCGACTCACCCGGGGTACAACCTCGTGAAGATGCCCGGGAGCAACGGCGTCCTCACCGTGCCCGGGAACACCGAAGGTGCGTTACGAGTACTCAAGCTCGCCCTCAAGATGACGGCGGCGGCGCAGCCCGCCGACGCCGAAACCCCCAAGCCCAAGGGGGCTGCGCCGACCAAGAAGAAGCAGTTGTTCACCCAAGACAAGGCGGGGACCAAGCAGGTACCTGTCGATGAGGATGGGTCCACTAACGCCACTTTCACCATAGGCGCCAACCTCGAGCCTGGGCAGGAGTAAGCCCTGGTCAAGTTCCTGCGTGCAAACAAGAAGGTGTTCGCCTGGGAGCCCGATCAACTGGTAGGGATCCCACGGGGCATAATCGAGCACCACCTCAACGTGTGTCCCAACGTGCGTCCCGTGAAGCAGAAGGCGAGGAGGCAGTCCACTGAAAAGCAGGCCTTCATCGTCCAAGAGACCCGCAAGCTAGAAGCCGCGGGGGTTATTCGCGAGGTCCGATACCCGGATTGGCTGGCCAACCCCGTGGTTGTGCCAAAGAAGGGAGGAAAGGAACGCATGTGTGTCAACTTCACCAACCTCAACAAAGCATGCTCGCAAGATCCGTTCCCCCTCCCTCGCATCGACCAGATCGTCGATTCCACCGCTGAGTGTGACCTGTTATGCTTCTTGGATGCCTTCTCCGGGTATCACCAGATCAAGATGGCAGTGGAAGATGTGGAGAAGACGGCCTTCCTAACCCCGTGTGGGGTGTACTGCCATACATGCATGCCATTCGGACTATGCAACGCGGGGGCAACCTTTTAGTGGCTCATGCACATCACCTTGGGCCCACAGCTCGGGAAGAATGTGGAGGCTTACGTCGATGACATTGTAGTGAAGTCTCGCGAGGCCAAGACCCTGATACAAGACCTGGAGGAAACCTTCGCGAGCCTCAACGCAGTGAGCCTGCGACTCAACCCGGAGAAGTGTGTGTTTGGAGTCCCCTCGGGCAAGCTCTTGGGTTTCCTCGTGTCCCACCGAGGCATCGAGGCTAACCCATAAAAGGTCAAGGCAGTTGAGGACATGAGCCCACCAAAGACCCTCAGAGAAATGCAGAAGCTCACGGGGCGCGTGACGGCGCTGGGGCGCTTCATCTCCCGATTGGGGGAGCGGGTGCTGCCTTTCTTCCAGCTGATGAAGAAAAAGGGTCCCTTTGAATGGACTGAAGAGACTGACAAGGCGTTCCAAGACCTCAAGAGATACCTAACCAGCCCTCCGGTGATGGTGGCCCCACGCCCTTAAGAGCCCTTGGTACTCTACCTTGCCGCCACTCCCTACTCCGCTAGCGCAGCCCTGGTGGCAGTTAGAGAGGAGCGTCGGGCCAAGACCACGTCCGCCACCTGTGCCAAGGAAAAGCTGGATCAAAAGGGACTCGCGGAAGTCACCACCATGACTGAGGAAGATCAGATGCCGCAGCGGAGCGCACCAGGGGAGGGAGAGGCCCTTCCCCAGGCAACCAGCTTCGGGAGGCTCCACCACCTCAGGAGGCACCACGGCTTCCGGAGGACGCCACCAGCACCGACGCCCCAAGCCTCGTCGAGCACCCGGTGTACTTCGTCAGCACGGTGTTATGGGATGCGAGGGCACGGTACCCCATACCGCAGAAGCTCCTCCTCGCGCTGCTGGTGGCTTCGCGCAAGCTGCGGCACTACTTCCAGGGTCATCCGATCAAGGTTGTCTCGGCATACCCCTTGGAAAGGGTGCTCAGGAGCCCTAACTCAGCCGGAAGGGTCGCCGAGTGGAACATTGAACTGCAAGCATTCCAGCTCGAATTCAGCACGACCAGAGTCATCAAGGGGACTGCACTGGCAGATTTCGTGGCCGAATGGACAGAGGCACCGGGCCTCAGGGCCGGCGAGGATCGATCCCTTTCCCCAGGAAGCGAGGCGCCAGAAGGCTGGGTCATGTACTTTGACGGAGCATTCTCCAGGCAGGGCGCTGGGGCTGGGGCGGTGCTCATATCTCCCACTCAGGACAAGCTCTACTACACCATGCAGCTCTGTTTCCAGCAAGGCGAGAAGGTCTCCAACAATATAGCAGAGTACGAGGGATTGATAGCGGGCCTGAAGGCCGCCGCTGCCCTGGGAGTGAAGCGTCTTACTATCAAGGGCGATTCGCAGCTCCTTGTCAATTTCTCCAACAAGGTATACGAGCCAAGAGATGAGCACATGGAGGCCTACCTTGCGGAGGTCCGCAGAATGGAGAAGCAGTTTTGGGGGTTGGAGCTACAGCATATGCCCCGCGGCACTAATCAAGAGGCCGACGACATCGCCAAACGAGCCTCCAGGTGGTTTCCCCAGGAGTCGGGCGTCTTTCAGGAACGGCTCTTCAAGCCTTCAGCCCCGCCACCATTGTCGAGCACAGCGCAACCTCGGGTGGAGCTTCCTCAGCCACCTGCCTCGGGAGCCCCAGCCTGTGGCCCAGCCTCAGGAGCACGCCTGCTCCTAATGATGGAGCCTCAGGAGGGGTGCTGGATCACAGAGCTCAGGAGCTACTTAACGCAAGGGACCTTGCCGGAGAAGGAGGAGGAGGCAGAGCGTGTGGCGCGGCAAGCCACAGCGTACTGCATCATGGATGGAGAGCTCTACCGGAAACGACCGAACGATGTGTCCCTGCGTTGCATCACCGGGGAACAAGGAAAGGAGCTGCTGGCAGATATACACGGTGGAGACTGTGGGCATCATTCGTCGTCACGGACCCTCATCGGCAAGGCGTTCCGCAGCGGTTTCTATTGGCCCACTGCGCTCAACGACGCTGTCAAACTTGTGAAGGCTTGCGAGGCCTGCCAATTCCATGCCAAGCAGATCCATCAGCCGACAGGAGGTCTGCAAACCATACCCCTCACATGGCCATTCGCGGTCTGGGGCTGGATATCCTGGGCCCTTTTCCTCGGGCGCCAGGGGGCTATCGCTACCTCTATGTCGCCGTGGACAAGTTCACCAAGTGGGCCGAAGTCGAGGCCGTCCGCACCATCCCTGCTGGCTCTGCGGTCAAGTTCATCAAGGGCATTGTGAGCCGGTTCGGAGTGCCGAACCGCATCATCACTGACAACGGTTCGCAGTTCACCATCAACCTTTTCAAAACATATTGTGCTAACCTTGGAACGCAGATATGCTACGCTTCGGTGGCGCACCCCCGAAGCAACGGCCAGGCCGAGCGGGCCAACGCAGAAGTCCTGAGGGGCCTCAAGACCAGGACATTCAAGAAGAAATTGGAAGCCTGCGGCAGAGGCTGGTATGACGAGCTTCAGTCCGTGTTGTGGTCCATCCGCACAACGGCGACCAAGCCGACTGGGGAGACCCCCTTCTTCCTGGTCTACGGAGCCGAAGCGGTCCTCCCTCACGAGGCCAGGCGTCGATCCGCACGGGTCCTGGCGTTTGATGAGACGCTACAGGACGCCATGCGGGGGACGGACCTCGTGCTGGGGGAGGAGCGTCGTCGAGAAGCTACACTGCGAGCGGCAAGGTACCAGCAGCCACTCCGGCAATACCACTGCCGCAACATCCGACCCAGAACTCTCGAGGTAGGGGACCTTTCCAGGGAGGGACTGCATAAGCTCTCTCCTATGTGGGAGGGCCCGTTCAAGGTTGTTCATGTTTCCAGGCCCGGCTCCGTGCACTTGGAGACTCAGGAGGGAGTACCTGTACAGAACGCGTGGAACATCCAGCACCTCCGGAGGTTTTACCCCTGAAAAGGCCCAGAGCCTGTGAAGAAGGCAAATGCCTGTGAAGCTCATCTTTTTGGAAAAGGCCCAGAGCCTGTGAAGAAGGCAAATGCCTGTGAAGCTCATCTTTTTGGAAAAGGCCCAGAGCCTGTGAAGAAGGAAAATGCCTGTGAAGCTCATCTTTTTGGAAAAGGCCCAGAGCCTGTGAAGAAGGCGAATGCCTGTGAAGCTGTCGCGTTTTGGAAAGGGCCCAGAGCCAGTGAAGAGGGCCAACGCCCGTGAAGCTCGCTTACCTGAAGAAACGCCCGGAGCCTATGAAGAAGGCCAACGCCTGTGAAGCTCGCCGCCCGTGACACTCTCACGTAATAATGAGTTGGGGCTGTACATGCCCCGGAGTCTCAGGGGTGCCGGCCTCAGGCCCTGGGGCTCCCTCACATGCCCAGTGGCAGCACTTAGCTCCGCACTGGTGAGAAGATGTCGAAGACTAGACTAGGTGCGGGATGCAACTTTTTCATTTGCTTTCTGCAGTTGGCTTGTTCATTCCCATTTGGAGTTTTTATCGATACTGTCGCCGCCTTTTGACCTGTGGTTCTTCGACTTTTTTCGCTCTCCTTCCTCGATTTCTCTGGCACGGGGGCTCGCGAGGCGGAAGCCCCGGGAGCCCTCGCGAGTGTTCCTGCCCCTATTGCTCAAGTTTTCATGGCCCAGGTCCAGTACCGGAGCACCCCTCCGGACCATGCCTCACGGGCACCACGACGCGAATACAGGGCCTGGGTCGGTCGCCCCCGCGGCTGAGGCTAAGGATTACTTGCGAATGGGCACACAACAGAAAGGAACAATATCAGGATAACAAGAAACAGTATGATGATTGACGATGTTAACCCAAACGCGCCCCCACGAGGCCACACATTGCTGTCTTTTTGCGCAGGAGAAAAGAAAGGAAAGAACAAAAGCAGGCGAAGCACGTCCCGCGCCGGTCCTCTTGGAAGACTCGAGCCGCCTCCGGAGCTCACGCGGACTCCCTCTCACGCTTCACCGGGGCGCGACGGTGAGCAGACCCGCTGCCACCCTCCAAGTAGGCGCGACGGCGTGGGTGCTGGCCGCGGCCGCTGCTAGAAGGGTCGCTACCCGAAGAAGAGCTGGTGAAGCTTGAGGAGTCATGGGCGTCGCCGACCGCCCGCGCACTCCCCTCTCCGTCCTCGCCAGGGCTGAGTCCCCGGCCGCGGTCGTCGTCTTCAGGGCAGCACCCCACACGGCGACCATCTTCCCCAAACACCCTCACGTAGAGGGTGGCGTCGCCGTCGAACTTGAAGTGCAGAGAGCACCGGCGGCGGAGACCACGCGCGCGAGCAAACGTCTGCCAGCCGCGGGTCAGGGCCAGGTTCCCTGCAGCGGAGACCTCCAGCGAAGCCCACGAGGCCCGGCTGCAGCAACCATCTGCCTGGAGCCAGAGGCCACCCAAGGCGCCAGCTGGGAGCTCACCCAGGAGGAAGCAAGGGAGCTGAAGCCGGGTGCCGGCCGGCTCCACCACCCACACAATGAACTCCGGCAGCACCTCCGCAGTATGGAGGCGCGGCCTCGGGGGTCGCACGGCCGGAGCACGCCCGCCTACCACGGCCAGCCGCTCATCGCCGCGCAG
>NC_041389.1:226463532-226478532 GCF_002162155.2 Triticum dicoccoides | reverse complement strand
GGCCGCCGTGGAGGCCACAAGATGCTTATGAGGGCGACCACGACCGCGCTTGGGTGGGGGAGAGGAAGACTCGACCTGGCGGGCTTTTCCTTTCTCTGCGGCCGAAAACTTCCTCGATGGAGCCATGGAGAAGAAGGAGAAGCAAGGGGGGTAGGCTGAAAGGGCGCAGGCCGTTCCGTACTTATAGCCGGTGAAGGCCAACCGTCGACCTCCACGATCGCAGGTAATCATGACCCGCTTTGCATGCAGGGACTTGTCGAATCCGTGCGGTTACCAAGGCGTCATGGGGAAGCGGAGTCGCCCCCGACCAATCGACTGCCATGCGGCGCCCAAGGACGCAGGCTATTAGGGCCCGCGACGCTTCGCACTTGCCCTTTCGCCTCTCTGCTCGGCCAAGTTCGGGCACGCCATGGGCCCGGGGGCTACTGTCGGCGTCCTGGGAACGGGGATCCCCAGACTTGCCTGCCTGCGGCCTGCGGCGTGGCTCAAAGGAGGCCCAGCACAGCCCATCTTCATCAATGCAACCTCAAGACCCTCGCGAGGGGCCAAGCCTCGCGGGGCGGACGACAAGGAGCTTCCTCAGGCACGGCCTCGTTAGGCTGGCTCATGAGGAGGCGGAGAGTTCAAGGCGGGGTACCTCGCGAGGTACCCATGACGCAAGCCATGACGACCAAGGGCGCCAGTCAGGCGCCTGCCCGCGTAGTGTCCTCCTTTCCTCTTTGGTGCAAAGGGGGCAAGCGCAGGCGAGAGCATCAAGCAAAGGCGTCCATTTCGGTGCAACAAGACCAGGACCAGTCCAACGGCCAGAAGGAAGTCATTGTGGAGCCCAAGCCGGCGTCACCACCAGCGCCTTTGACAGGCGAGGACCAACTTTAGTCAGGATAAGTGTACCCGTTGTTCCCCTTCAAAATGGCCAATTGTTGGCGCCCTTCCCGCTCAATATTTGGGAAGAGGCCCAGGGCCTTTGCCTATAAATAGGACTATCCACCCCCAGGGTAGAGGCGGCTGGACCTGACCTAGCAATCGGGATCCTCACCAAGAAACCAGTAGATAGAGCAATTGAACTCCTCCCAGCAGTTCGTCGCACCAGCCAAGAACAGCCCCTCGCGAGGCTGTTCTGCCTTGTATTGTTCATCATCAAGCCCAAGAGGCAATCCACCACACCACACATTGGAGTAGGGTATTACACTACAATGGTGGCCTGAACCAGTATAAACCTTGTGTCTCTTGTGCTGTTCAGTTTGGTAGCTTAGGTCCTAGCGATTCGGCGAGGAGCGAGCCAGTAGAGGGTTGAATCTCCGCGCGCACCCTAGTGTTCGAACCTCAAGCGTCTGCCGGAACCCGAAATCCGACACTAACCAAACCATCATGTCCACTAATCCCCTAGCTAGCGATAACTGAGCCCTGTTAATTTGTGTTTGCATCCCAGCCTCCTAGATCACCAGGACATTTCGTCGAACGGTCACCGTGTGTGCTCTGGGCGCGGCCAGAGTGCGCGTTTTGCACGTGCGTGCGCCCGAGCCGCCGTGTCCCACTGCCGCCTCCCCGCGCTCGTTCTGGCCACTCCCCTCCCACAGCATGCATGCTCAACCTCTCCCTCGCCGCAGAGCCCCCCCTGGAGCCCTACTGCACCGCCGTCAGGTCGGCCGTGGCCACTAGCGGCCGGCCACAGCAGGACCCGGGTGTGGCAGCACCGCCCAAGCCACCCGCACGCGCTAGCTCGCCCCGTGAGCAGTGTGGAGTTCGTCGGAATGCGCCGGCCAGCGCCACGTCGCCCTGCTAGCTACAGCGAGGCGGTTCGCCGATCTTATCTCCGGCCGTCGTGGGAACCGACCTCGGCCGTCTATAAAAGGAACCCCCCGAGCGCGTCCACTCCCTCAGGCAACCTCACACCATCCTTCTAGTGCTTCCCTAGCCTGCAATCGACCTAGGAAGGCCATCTTCCCCGTCTCCGGCTAGCGCGGCCGCCGCCGCCCTACGGTGTCGTTCATCGCAACCAGGCCCTCCCCCAACCATCCAACACCAGCACCCGACTCCCCTCAATCATGCAGAGCCACCCATCACGTCAGCCCCGACTGGGAGCCACCATAGCCCAAACCACCAATCCCTCCTGAAGCCATCTCCGCCGTGAAGCTCGCCGCTGGCGACTCCCTCCGTCCTCGCCGGCCAGTCGACCACCGGGAGGACCGCCATGGTCTGGCGGATCGATCCCTGTCCTTGGATCCCCGTATGGAGCCGCCGTTCGTCGGTGGCGATCGCCGGAGCCCCGCCCCGCTCGGACAGAGGAGGAAGCAGAGCGCGGGCGACTGGTCAAACCTGACCAGTGGGCCCAAGGGACCCACTGTCAGTGAGCCAGCGCCGGTCCATGTAGGCGTAAGTGAAGACGTAAACCCAGAGTACGCCTTCGACGTGTTTAGTCTTCGAAACGTTTTTCTTTTTCTGTTTTATTTTAAAAACAGAATTTGACCAAAACTTTGACTCGCTATAACGTTTTAAATATAACTCCAAATGAGTTGATTCTTTTTCCTACCTCTCTCAAATATTGTCTAGTTTATTTTCAGATTTATTTGAAAAAAATTCAGACAACTTTTTTGTACTGTTTTTAAAACTATGTATTAATTCAAATTTTTAAATAGGATTTTTGGAGAGAGGAGAAAACTTTCAAAAGTTTTGGAATGCACCCTGCCTCCCCACAACTTGAAGGCAAGCATTCCGAACCCTGGCATAATATTGTGTGTGTTATCTGACACGGTTACAATACCACCTCGACACAGAGTATCCGTTATTTTATGTGATGATATGTTCAAACTCATGAGTGCATATTGATGATTTCATTCTATTGGAGTTTGATATGTTTAGGATAGTAGTCACCAGCATATGCCTTTCATGCATGCCGGAAGGGACCCGAGAAAGCCTCTGTCTTGGGTAGACACGGGCTTGTCTCTAGTCCTCTGTCGAGACGGTTGTGTCTGGTACGACATGATGGGGTATGTCGAGTGGTGATTCTGTCTGTTGGTTGAAATATATTAGTTATACTAATCATGTAGGGTATACTTAAACCTCCTGAGTCGACCGTAGATCGAGTCTTGTTCCAGTAACCCCCGTACTTGTTTCGTACTACCACTTGTCCCTGCCGTAGGTAGGGTCCGGTTTAGTAAGTTGTCAACCCCTTTCTAGCACACACCATACAGAGAGGCAATGGTGGAAGATACCAGAGGCATCCGATAGGCAGGCCACCTAGTCCGGGGGCATGGGTGCTTTCGGTTGTAGCCGAAGGGGTAGCTCCCCTAGTTTGCGCGCGGTATAAATTTTGTGATCCCATGCTAATCGAGGTTGTAGCCTCCCCACTTATAGTTTTTCTTAAACAGGTGACATGGGTGATTCCAGACACCGACAAGTCAGACTGGTGTGTGTGGTTAGGTGTGTTTTCAATTAAAAGACCATAGACGGAATTAGTCCGAATGGACTAACGGAATCCGTTACTCGTGGGTAAAGAGTACACCCTCTGCAGAGATTATATCTATTCGAATAGCCGTGTCCATGGTTAATGACTACTGTCTGGGTTGGGTCAAGTGTCGGTCTTAGTGTCGGTCTTCAGAGGAAAAACTACTAAGTCGGAACATTGATTATGACCGGTGACATATGATGATTATGATTGTTATTGTTGTGGACTAACTGTTTTCATTATTTGATTTATTGAGTATCCTTGGGACGGTTCTACCTCCTGGATATTCACTGTGATTATTCTGTTATAAGCCCTTTATGTGGTGTCGCACAGACGCCCGACTGTGGCATGTTTATTATTGATTTACTTTATAAGCCCTTTATGTGGTGTTGCACAGACGCCCGACTATGGCATGTTTGTTATCTATTTACCATATAAGCCCTTTTATGTGGTGTCGCTGAGACGCCCGACTGTGGCATGCTTTTTATGTATTTACTTTATAAGCCCTTTATGTGGCGTCGCACAGACACCCGACTGCGGCACGTTTGTTACTTATTTCACTTATGAGCCCTTTCTGTGGTGTCGCTCTGACGCCCGACTGAGGCATTCTATTTCTACTCCCTAATTGCATTATTCATGTGTTATGTGAATAACTTGTTTGCGTGCATCATGGATTTTATTTCTGTGACTGACGTTGTGATCAGAGAATATTTTAGAGCATGATTATCATTTGAATAATTATACCTAAGCTCATAATGTTTGCGAGTACATTCAAAAGTACTCACTGGCTTGTCCCTGGCTATTGTCTTGGCCAGATTCCTTGCATGGAAAGGAGCGTTGCGCTGACAGCCCCGAAAACCACGCGCTGGTGATAGCAGCCTCGCAAAGATAGGAGTTATCCAGGTCAGCTGTTCCTGTGGGAAATGGAGTTCCACAAATGCCGATGACCACGAACCGCTTCCTCACCAGGACGGGACTAAGGAGTGAGGGTCTACGTGGCAAGTTAGGCTCCTGAGTCGCGATGCTAAGGAGTCCCCCTTGACGCGCAAACATCAAATAGGGAGGGGTGTAGGAGAGGATATGTCGTTCTACGTTGGCAGGGCCCGGCCCCGCGCATACCTCGATCGCTGTTAGCCTTTCGGAACTGAGGAGTGAGGGGCTACGTGACCAGGTAGGCTCCTGAGTCGCGATGCTCAGGAGTCAACCACTAGAAACCTTGTGTTGTACTCATAGGCCGGAATGGTCTTGTACTACATATTATGTATTTTGCTTGGAGTTATTGTATCAAGTTTGTGTCTTGCCAGCTAACAGTAATCCTAGGGCTGGTGAGCACAAGGACCATTTTCTGGGAAATTAATATCCCGAAATTCGGTCCTGACATATTCGAGACTTGCATGTATCACTATTTTCGAGATGATGACAAGATACCACTTTGTGATGGATGATGATTATGATGAGACTATCTGTATGTATATGTTATGATTACATTTGTGGACTCGCAGCCATTTATATGTGTATCATGATGACATTTGTATGCGCTAAAGATTCTTCTATAAAGCCTGTGGAGAAAAGTTAGCAGCAACACGACAGTAGTAGTAGCGCGCCCCGGAGAAGCGCGCTATAGCTATTAGCAGTAGTGAGCTCCCGGGAAGAAAGCTGATGCTACACTTGTATAGCAGTAGCGCGGGCTCGCACGTGCTGCTGCTACGGGTTACCTGTAGCACCTTATTAGTATCGTCATGTCCCGTGCTACTGATATACCTAGAACCCGCACTGCTGCTAGGCTTTTCCCTAGTAGTGCCATGTGCCTGTGTGTGTGTTGTCCCAACTCTCATGATGGTGAAGATGTATCCATCATCCAAGAACTTCTATCTCTAGAACCTGTCATGATTAGTAGAAACAAGAAACAAAATTAAAGAATAACGTTCCTATGAACTACTAGGATGTGGTGGTAAAGCGCTCACTGTAAATCAAATATCAATATCTTACAAGTTCTTACCATGCAGCAGGTGGTGACAGGCAACCAGCGGTGTCAAATAACTCTGAAGATTGAGTAAAGCGATTGCCAGGGGAACACACGTATACATGGTGTAGAAATATGTGGAGCTTGGAAGGCTTAAATATATGATAGCAAAAGATTAGCACTAATCAATTCAAAGATGCAATGTTGAACAAATGCTCAACGACGGTATTGTGCTGGTCCTAGCTAGGCTAGACCGGACTAGATACGCGAGCCTAGAACACTAATGAGGTCACAACATAGCACAACTAGCATCAATAAATGATATGAAGTAGCTCTGGACAACAAGATATAAGTGAAGATCACAATGGCGGTAAAGATAATGATGAGAAACATCTGCCAAGTAGGATATACCAACAACGCTCTCTCCAACTTTCCTCTGCAAAAGTTTGTGCCAATTTTATGATACTTTTTCCTCAAGAATGGCACTAACTCAAGCTTTCAAAAGCAAAAAGAATCACTCAATTCTGATTTGATATGAGGAGTCAAAAAATTCTAAAGTTGGCTTGAAAAAATGGAACAAGCTGTGTTTGCAAACTTCGGAGGGCAAAAATACTTATTTAGAAACCGATTTTGAGGTGTCGAATATTGAACTATCTTCTGCAACTATTCAGATGCCGCTCGTTGCCAGCTTTAATTTGAGTACTCGCGGAGCCAAAATGGACTTTGTATGAGGAAGATATGACTGTTTTACTGAACAATGCACAAAACGGATTCCAATCCTAATTCAGCTATGAGATTGAGTCTAGATAGATCTGATTTTTTTTATTTTTCTCCTTTTTTCTTTGACTTTTTTAGACTTTTATCTTTATTGTTTTTTGTCTTTTTTTTCTCTCTCCCTCTCTCCAAAACAAACTAGATGATGCAGATTGGATCAAGCGAAGATGTGAACGACATCAACTATGATTATGACAATGAACAGTGGGTAGCACATGGTGGAAATTGATGGAAGGGGTGGCGGACAGCGAAAGGGATAACCATGCAGCGGTGACATGACTAATGTGAATAAAACTCGAAATTCTAAACGAACTAGATACTAAGACCAGCAACTCGACATGATAATGCAACCGATAATTCAACTATGCAAGCAATGAAAAGAAAATTGCAAAGGCTCAGACTGGGTTGGACAAAGGATGAACAGATCTAACTTTTGTTATGGCTTTTCCTAGAGAATAGGTATGAAAATAAATCTAATCTATGGATAACTGGAAATTCTCACCGAGTAACCTAAAAGCCGATACCACTTGATAGAGGCAAAGGTGTCCCGTCTTTTTGATGAGAAGGTGATTATTGTTTTCTGTAGGAGTAGAGTTTGGCGATCCGACTATGAATGTGTGATACGTCATGCCTTAGCAATCGCTAAACCAACTGCCGAGGGTTATTAACCACGCTGGAGCATGATCAACCTGACTAATACGTCTCCAACGTATATATAATTTTTGATTGTTGCATGCTATTATATTATCTATTTTGGATGTTTTATATGCATTAATATGCTGTTTTATATTATTTTTGGGACAAACTTATTAACCTAGAGCCTAGTGCCAGTTTCTATATTTTCCTTGTTTTTGAGTTTTATAGAAAAGGAATATCAAACCGAGTCCAAACGAAATAAAACTTTCGCGATGATTTTTCTTGGACCAGAAGACACACATAGGACTTGGAGATGAAGTCAAAGGAGTCCCGAGGCGGCCACAAGCCTCAGGGGCACGCCCTAGGGGGCGTGCCCTGAGGTCTTGTGAGCCCCACGAAGCTCCTCCAACCCTAATTCTTGGCCTATAAATTCAGAAATATTCCCAAACCAACAGAAGCGTCGACCAAAATATTTTTCCACCGACGTAACCTTCTATACCCGTGAGATCCCACTTGTGACCTTTTACGGCACCCTGCCGGAGGGGGATTCGATCATGGAGGGCTTCTACATCAACTCTATTACCTTTTCGATGAAGCATGAGTAGTTTACCACAGACCTACGGGTCCATAGCTAGTAGCTAGATGGCTTCTTCTCTCTCTTTGATCCTCAATACCATGTTCTCCTTGATTTTCTTGGAGATCTATCCAATGTAATATTCTTTTGCGGTGTGTTCATCGAGATCTGATGAATTATGGATTTATGATCGGTTTATCTATGAATATTATTTGAATCTTCTCTGAATTTTCATATGCATGATTTGATATCTTTGTATTTATCTTTGAATTATCGGTTTGGCTTGGCCAACTAGATTGGTTCTTCTTGCAATGGGTGAGGTGCTTAGTTTTGGGTTCAATCTTGTGGTGTCCTCACCTAGTGACAAAGTAGGGGCAGCGAGGCACGTATTTGTATTGTTGCCATCAAGGGTAAAAAGATGGGGTTTTCATCATATTGCTTGAGTTTATCCCTCTACATCATGTCATCTTGCTTAAGGCGTTACTCCATTCTTATGAACTTAATACTCTAGATGCATGTTGGATAACACTCGATGTGTGGAGTAATAGTAGTGGATGCAGAATCGCTTCGGTCTAGTTGACACGGACGTGATGCCTATATTCATAATCATTGCCTTGGATATTTTCCATCATATATTTTCAGATCTACAAACCAAAAACCCAAAAATACCTCACTGCAATTTATTTACTTTTATTTTGTTTTATGTTTTAGTAATCTTTTATATCTATCTTTATCAGATCTCACCTTTGCAAGTGAGTGTGAAGGGATTGACAAGCCCTTTATCGCGTTGGGTGCAAGTGTTTGTTTGTGTAGGTGCATAGATTGGAGACTTTTTTGTATCTCCTACTCGATTGATACCTTGGTTCTCAACTAAGGGAAATACTTATCTCTACTTTGCTGCATCACCCTTTCCTCTTCAAGGGAAAAACCAATGCAAGCTCAAGAAGTAGCATGAAGAATTTCTGGCGTCGTTGCCGAGGAGATCTGCATCAGGCCTACCAAGTACCCACCATAAACTCTCATCTCTTGCATTACATTATTTCTCATTCGCCTCTCGTTTTCATCTCCCCCTCTCCTAAAATGATTTTAGAAAAATACAAAAATAATTGCCTTTTTATTTGCCTTCTTTTCGTTTGCCTTTATGTCTTACTTGGTTGTTTACTCGTTTGCTTGGTATAATAGTGTATTTATTTCAGAACAGAAAGCAGAAAAAATTATGGATCCTCATCTACTTGCTAATCTTTTTAAAAGATCCAACTATGATGAACCAATCTCTAGTGAGTTGAGTGCACTAGATTATCTTAATTTATGATGTTTTGCTTGAAATTTGTGAATCTGAAAATTGTGATGAAGTGCTAAAAGAAGACATTTATGAAGTGATTCACAATAGTTCCTTGAATGAAAAGCATGATTGCAATGATGTTATTATAAATTCTATTAATTTCAATTGTGCTAATAATATGCAAAACCCTAAGCTTGGGGATGCTAATTTTGCTATGTCCACTACTTATTGCAATGATCAGGATTGGGGTGATATTGTTCCTTATGACCTTGAAAATTTGTTTAAGCCTCATGATGAATATGATATTAATAATATTTGCAATAATATTGGCAGTGGGTTTGGAAAAGTGTCAACTTTAGGAAATAATGATCCCACTACTTAGGAGATTGATCAATCTTATCAAACTTTCGATAAAAGTGGGCTTGGAGAAGTAATGACTGTATTTTATGTTGATCCCACTATTTTGGAAGAGTGTCAACTTTGCATGCATGTGGATCATGAAGATAAAAAATTTATGTGATAGCTATATTGTTGAATTTGATTATGATCCTACATGTAATTACTATGAAAGAGGAACATATGGTTGTAGAAATTTTCATGTTACTAAATTACCTCTCGTTATGTTGGGTTGCTATTGTTTCTTTCTTCTTCCTTGCATATGCTAGTTTTACTTGTTTTGATAATTTGTTTGCTTATAAAATGCCTATGCATAGGAAATATGTTAGACTTAAACTTGTTTTTCACATGCTACATGATGCTCTCTTCGTGTTTCAATTGCTATCTTTCATGTGAGCATCATTAAAATTATCAACGCCTAGCTAAAAGGCTTTAAAGAAAACCGCTTGTTGGGAGACAACCCAATATTTTTATTTTCTGTTTTTATGAGTTTACACATTATTACCTCTATAGTAATTGTGTTTCGGTGTTTTTAATTAGTGTTTGTGCCAAGTAAAGCCTTTAGGATACTTTGGTATATCGTTTGATTTGATCTTGCTAAAAAAGAAAACTTTTGTGCCCAGAAACATAATTGATCTGAGCTGCTGGAACGTGATAAAATCCTGAATTATTTACACAAGATTTATATGTGATTTGCATCTATTGTCCTAATTTTTCAGAATTTTTGGAGTTACATAAGTGTATGAAGTTTATAGATTACTACACACTCTTCTGTTTTTGACAGATTCTGTTTTCTATGTGTTGTTTGCTTATTTTGATGAATCTATGGGTAGTATCGGGGGTATGAACCATGGAGAAGTTGGAATAAAGAATGAGTTCACAACAGTACCAAAAAGTGGTGATTTATTTTCTTATACTAAAGGATATTATGAGTTTTCTGTTGAGTTTTGTGTTGTGAAGTTTTCAAGTTTTGGGTAAAGAGTTTGATGGACTATGGAATAAGGAGTGGCAAGAGCCTAAGCTTGGGGATGCCCATGGCACCCCAAGGGAATATTCAAGGACAACCGAGCATCTAAGCTTGGGGATGCCCCGGATGGCATCCCCTCTTTTGTCTTCGTCTATTGGTAGATTTACTTGAGGCTATATTTTTATTCACCACATGATATGTGTTTTGCTTGGAGCGTTTTGTATGATATGAGTCTTTGCTTTTTAGTTTGCCACAATCATCCTTGTTGTACACACCTTTTGAGAGGGACACACATGAATTGTGATTTATTAGAATAATCTATGTGCTTCACTTATATCTTTTGAGCTAGGCAATTTTGCTCTAGTGCTTCACTTATATCTTTTTAGAGCACGGCAATGGATTTATTTTATAGAAATTGTTAAACTCTCATGCTTCACTTATATTATTTTGAGAGTCCCTCTAAACAGATGGTAATTTTCTTAGGTTATGAATTTAGTCCTAATATGATGGGCACCCAAGAGGGATATAATAAAAAAACATTCATATAATGAGCATTGAATACTATGAGAAGTTTGATTCCTTTGATTGTTTTGAGATATAAAGATGGTGATATACCTTTATCTAGTATATTTCAGATCAGTTCAACAATGGCATGGCATGGAAAAAGGATGTTGAACCCCTTCAAAATGCTAAGGAGAAAGATTGGCAAAAGCTCAAGACTCTTCATTTTCATTTTAGTGATCCAAGATCACATTGAGTCCATAGGAAAGCCAATACTATTAAAAGGAGAAGAGGTGTTGCTTAATGGTCTACTTTCTCAAAGTGCTTAGTGATATTGCTCCAAAACCCTCAACCACTTTCTCGTTTCCACATATGTCCAAGAACCCAAAGTCAAACCGAGTTTCATCTATCCGGCGCCACTGAGTTCAGTTGACATAGCCACTGCCAGAAACCCTAGACAATTCGGTCTCACCGATACAGATCTCGGTCTCACCGAGATGGCCTTGCAAACTCTTTGTTGCCTATTGTAATTATTTCGGTCTCGCCGAAATGTGCAATCAGTCCCACCGAGTTTTCTTGGCCAACTCTTCATTTGATGTTTGCTGAAATCGATCTCACCGAGTTCATGCAATCGATCTCACTGAGATGAGGTTCTGGCCTAGCCCTAGCACATGGTCCCACCGAGTTGATCATGTCGGTCCCACTGAGATTCCTAACGTTCACATTTTGAACTAAATCGGTCTCATTGAGTTCTTCTATTCGGTCTAACCGAGTTGGGTCAAATGTGCGTAACGGTTGGATTTTGTGTGGACACTATATACACCCCTCCACACTCTCCTCATTCGTGTGGAAAGCCATCAGAACATGCCTACACTTCCAGCATTCATTTTCTGATAGAAAACCACCTACTCATGTGTTCAGTCACCAATCCTACCATATGAATCTTGATCTCTAGCCTTCCCCAAGTTGCTTTCCACTCAAATATTCTTTCCACCAAATCCAATCCTATGAGCGAGAGTTGTGTGTTGGGGAGACTATCATTTGAAGCACAAGAGCAAGGAGTTCATCATCAACACACCATATATTACCTTTTGGAGAGTGGTGTCTCCTAGATTGGTTAGGTGTCACTTGGGAGCCTCCGTCAAGATTGTGGAGTTGAACCAAGGAGTTTGTAAGGGCAAGGAGATCGCCTACTTCATGAAGATATACCCTAGTGAGGCAAGTCCTTCGTGGGCGATGGCCATGGTGGGATAGTGTAACGCCCCGAGACCGACGCTCCAGAAGACTTCCAGCTATTCCGAGTTTCGTCGTGTGATTTGTTTTATTTGTTGCATTCATCCTTGCATCATGTGCATTGCATCATGTCATCATGCCATCATATCATTAATTTTTAAAACCTCAACTAAATAAATTGTATGGATTTTTCGATCCATTTAAATCGAGGGACTCACATGGTGACTTCTCTTTATAACATATCCTCCAATATTAGGGAGCTATATTAAATATTTCTTTATTTCAGAAATCACCAAAACACACTTGCAAAATAATTTCGTTTCTTTTCTGCTTCAAGTTTGGTCTCCAACTTTGCCATTTATTCTTTCATCATCTTCCGGAGCTCCACCAAAAATCTCAACATTTTGGCTACTCCTAAAGTCTAGACTCCATTCAAACTCCTTCGGTGCAAGTTAAATAATTTTAGATTTAACTTCTCCTATTTTGTTGGAACCATTTTTGTTGGGTTGGAAATATTCCGTAAAGCCTTACAAATATGTCCCACCATTTTTTCTTGTTCTTGGCCTTTTCTTTTAATTCTTTTGAATGCTCTCTATTTTTTTCTGCTAAAGAGATAGAGAGAAGGAGCCCAACAGCCTGGGCCTCTTGGACCTCCCAGGCCCAGCCGCCGGCCTCTAAGGCCCAGCCGGCGCCCTACCGACCGAACCCTAGCCCCGCTAGCCCGACTCCCTCGTCCTCTCGATCTCTCTCGATCTCCTCCCTCACGCCGCCATCTTCCTCTCCTCGTTCCCCTCTGCTGCCACCCACGCACACCCATCGGCCGATCCCCTCTCCCTCTCCTCCCTCGCGCCGCCAGAGGAGGCCCTCTCCTCGATCTCCTCCTTCCCCTCCTGTGTGCCTCCACCTTGCCCTTCCTTCTCCCCCGCGTCGCCATCGCCTCCCTCCGCCGTTCGCCTCCTGCAGCCCGAGCGCCTCGACTCAGCGCCGCCCCGCCATGGATGCCGCCCTGGACGCCGAGCTCCTCCGCATCACCCCTGCCTCGACCCTGCTTTGCCTCTGCTCCGTCGCCGGACTGCTGCCCTCCGTCGCGCCCATCCATCCTTCCATCTCCCTGTGCCGCGTCTCGACGGCATGGAGGCCCGAGCTTCGGCTGGGAGCAGCCGCAGCTACGTGGCGCCCCACCTCCAAACGGTCGCGCATCGATGGCCATGTCTCCGCCGCCTCCTGCCTAGTCTGCATCCCCGTCGCTCCTCCGTGGCCTTCTGCCCGAGCCACCACGACCACGTGCGCCTCCTTCATGGTTGCCGTGCTGTCATTTTTTTCATGCCTCGTCCTGCTGTTGTTGGTGCCTCGTGAGCCGCGGATGTCCTCGAGCTGCTCTGTCCGATAGGGCTCCCCTCCAAGACGAGCTGGCTGCCCCGTTGGCCTTGCTGCCTTTGTCGTGGCCAAGTCAACCCAGACGCCCGGAGTCCATCTTTGGTTGCACACCAAGTCGGCCATGCCTTGCTGCCTCCTGTACACTGTTGGTCAACAGTGGATGCACGCCAAGTACTTCGACTACAGCCGGTGTGATTTTTGTCAAGTCCGACTACGACGTGCACGACTACATTCGATGTGGATTTCGTCAAGTACCCCTTCGGATATGCCAAGTTCGACTACATGATGCGTCAAGTACCTCTACCGTCGACCCATGGGCGTCAAGTTCCTCTTCGAAACATGAACCACTACTGTCGACCCGAACATCTACGAACCGTGTACAACTACCGTCGCCGTGTACCACTACTTCCACTACCGTCGCGAGAACGTCTACTTCCGCTACGGCCGAGTACAACTACCTCCACTACCGTCGCGAGAACGACTACTTCCCCTCCGAACCGATTCGCTTCGAAAATGCACGCTTCGAAGGTATAACCCCGAGACGACCTTCCGAGAACGAATGTGGGTTGTATGAGATGCTTATGTTTGCACCGTGTCCGAATTGTCATTGCAAGTTCCTCCTCGTTTCCATGCCACAATCCCGTGGGAACCCAGTAGCCGGGAGCACCCCACCATCTTGCATGACTCGCTCCCGCTCACTTCCTTTTGTACCGGTATCTCCGTGAGCTACCGGAACCGATATGTTGCCATGGCATCATTTTCGGATATGTTGCCATGGCACCATTTTTGTTTCGCCGCCGTGGCACCTTTTTTCCTTCCGCCATGGCGACTAATGCTTCTTATCATGCTCATGTCAACATTTTCATAAAATCGCATAAAACTTGTATATGTCATCCGCATCATGATAACAACATTTAAAATGTTTAAACTTGTTGTTGCATTAAATTGCTAAATGCATATGGGGATTTACCGGATTTGTTGTTTTTATATCCGGCCCCATTTAAATTGTTTAGATGGTATAGTTTATATTATGCTTCCCCTCTTGCCATGCTTAACAACATTTAATATTGTTGGGTAGCTTAAACGAGAGATAACTAAATAACTTATCGTGGTGTTTCGTCAATATGCAACTCGTTGCATATTGAGCTCCATTTAATTTGTAGGATTGTTTGTGCACTTTGCCATGCCATGCCTCATTAAACCGGACATGCATCATACTTGTTTGTGCATCATGACTTGTTTATGCTTGTGTGTTTACTATGTTATTTGTTTCTTTCCGGGTTGCTTCTCTCGTTAGCTTCGGTTTCGTTCCGGAGTTGTGAGGATTTGTTCGTCTACGACCGTTTGTCTTCTTCTTGGATTCGTTCTTCTTCCTTGCGGGATCTCAGGCAAGATGATCATACCCTCGAAATCACTACTATCTTTGCTATGCTAGTTTGCTCGCTCTTTTGCTATGCCAATGCTACGATGCCTACCATTTGCTTGTCAGCCTCCCAAATTGCCATGTCAAACCTCTAACCCACCATGTCCTAGCAAACCGTTGATTGGCTATGTTACCGCTTTGCTCAGCCCCTCTTATAGCGTTGTTAGTTGCAGGTGAAGATTGAAGTTTGTTCCTTGTTGGAACATGGAGATGTTGTTCCTTGTTGGAACATGTTTACTTGTTGGGATATCACAATATATCTTTTTTTAATTAATGCATCTATATACTTGGTAAAGGGTGGAAGGCTCGGCCTTATGCCTGGTGTTTTGTTCCACTCTTGCCGCCCTAGTTTCCGTCATATCGGTGTTATGTTCCCGGATTTTGCGTTCCTTACACGGTTGGGCTATAATGGGAACCCCTTGACAGTTC
>NC_041389.1:226454412-226462567 GCF_002162155.2 Triticum dicoccoides | reverse complement strand
TAACCCCCCCGGGCCAGTGCTCCTCTGAGTGTTGGTCCGAACTAGAGCCCTGTGCAGCGCCCCCTCGGGGAAACTCGAGGTTTGGTTTTAGTTGTACGGATTGCTCATCTGAGTGTGCCCTGAGAAAGAGATATGTGCAGCTCCTATCGGGATTTGTCGGCACATTCAGGCGGTGTTGCTGGTTTAGTTTTACCCTGTCGAAATGTCTTGTTGTACCGGGATACCGAGTCTGATCGGAATGTCTCGGGTGGAGGTCTATTCCTTCGTTGACCGTGAGAGCTTGTCATGGGCTAAGTTGGGACACCCCTGCAGGGTATTATCTTTCGAAAGTTGTGCCCGCGGTTATGTGGCAGATGGGAATTTGTTAACGTCCGGTTGTAGAAAACCCGAAGTTGACCTTATTTAAAATACATCAACCGCATGTGTAACCGTGATGGTCTCTTCTCGGCGGAGTCCGGGAAGTGAACACGGTGTTGGAGTTATGCTTGACGTAGGTTGCTATAGGATCACTTCTTGATCATACTTTTATCGATCGTGCTTTGCCCTCTCTTCTCGCTCTCTTTTGCGATTGTAGCCACCATATATGCTAGTCGCTTGCTGCAGCTCCACCTCATTACTCCATCCTTCCTATAAGCTTAAATAGTCTTGATCTCGCGGGTGCGAGATTGCTGAGTCCCCGTGGCTCACAGATACTTCCAAAACCAGTTTGCAGGTGCCTATGTTATCGTGCAGATGACGCAACCAAGCTCAAGGAGGAGCTCGATGAAGATCTTGCCCTTTGTGTTGTTTCGTTCTAGTTGATCAGTAGTGGAGCCCAGTTGGGGTCGATTGGGGACCTTTGTTGCATTTGGGGTTCTTCTTTTATTTTGGTTCCATAGTCGAACCTTGATTGTATCTGGATGATGTAATGCTTTATTCATGTAATGGTGTGAAGTGGCGATTGTAAGCCAACTATGTATCTCTTTCCCTTATGTATTACATGGGTTGTGTGAAGATTACCTCACTTGCGACATTGCTTTCAATGCGGTTATGCCTCTAAGTCGTGCTTCGACACGTGGGAGATATAGCCGCATCGAGGGCGTTACAAGTTGGTAATCAGAGCCTTCCCCGACCTTAGGAGCCCCACTGCTTGATCGTTTTTAGCGGCCGAGTTGTGTCTAGAAAAATATTTTGAGTCATTTAGGATTATATATATCGGAGAGTTAGGAATTCTTTTTACTCCCCAGTCTCTTCATCGCTCTGGTAAGGCATCCTAACGTAGAGTTTTGACTCTTCTCTTCTCAAATTTCACTAAAAAAAATTTAGGATCACGTGGGTATCTTGGAATCGTTCCGATGGTTTTATGATGAGAACATTGTCTTGGTGCCTCCTGTCAGGGGTTTAGTGGAAGTGTCCCGGGGAGTTGAGCTCTGAGGTGTTGTCGTCATAATTTTATCGTTTCAATTCTGGAATACCTGAGTTTAGTACGCCGACATCGAAGATCTCTTTTATGCAGTTGTTGGTGATATAACCCCGATAACCCAGTACTGAGGTGAGTACGGGAGTATTGCCATGACTTGTATAACGGATGCTTTTCGAAGGTTGAGGTAGACGATTTCCGAAGGTTTCTTGGTTATGTGTTGAAGGATGGATACAGCTGGATGTAGGATTTGTTAGTTTTGGGTGAGATATTATGCTTCCCCTGTATCCCCAACACCTGATTGCATAACCTGAAAATTTCGGGAGTTTCATAGGTGGGAATTCAAGTAGCTCTTAGGATATCTTTCCAACAGATGTATGATATGAAATTGGGGTTCGACGTCTAGTGGTCCGCCTATTCACGGTCGATTTTACAGTGGTCTCGTTGTGTCTTAAAGAGTCCTTGGCTATGCCGACTCGGGGACGCTTCGTATGTCATGTGCACTGCCTTGTACATGATGGTGCTGTACGATCGAGCCCGTGTAGGCCCCACCACGAAAACTTCGGACGAAATCTCTATCATATGTTTGTTCTGGCTTATTTTGCAAGCCAATCCTTTGTTTTGTTTTGAGTTGTGGTATTCGAGTTGCTTCGAAGTTAAATGTTGATTCCATACCTTTCCCAAATGGTGTTCTCATATTCCTATGTGAATACTAATCCTTCTTGATCATCGAGTCTGTCTTGTCAATCCTTTTTTTAACCGGTGTGTCTCTCCTCAAGTGGATCCGTTCACGTCAACATTTGCAAGATCATTTATCACTTCTTCTCAACGGTGTTTGTTTCATCCGTCTCCAAGTTGCCTTTGTTTTTCCCACCCTCCCTCCCTTTTGTTTTTTCTTCAAGGACTAAGATTTCTTCTTCAAGTATCCATTTTATTGATGGGAAGTTTCTCCATTCTTTTCCGTCAATGTTCTTATCCGGTGATTCTCATGAAGATTCTAATGGAGCTTCAAGTTCGTCATTCCTCGTTCTTTTCTTCTCCGGTGGATTTAATTCAAGCTTTGGTATTAAGCATACTCCTTTTCTTTTTTTCCAATGCTTTTCTTATGCCGGTGCACCTCTTAATCATCCATCTCCCGCTATTAAATTGTTCCGGAGTGCTCAAGATATCTTGAAGATTCGTGTTTCCACTCTGCATTCGTTCAAGCTCTTTCGAGATTGATATCTCATTCAAGTCATTTAATTCAACCGGTGCAACATCTCTTTTAAATCTTTTCAACGGTGTTCTTTTGAGTGGGCCCTAACCCACAGGTCTTTTCCCAGGATCTTACCTGACTCTTCTATTTTCCCAGAGCTATCCTAAATTCTTCTCCAAGTTTGACGTAAGAATGAGTTATCATTAGTCAAATGCTTTTCTCCAAGATCTTTCAAATTCTTTTCATAGTTGGCTCAACCTCTTCGCTTTTGATTCTTCCGGTGTGCCTCAATAATTCTTGGTGGTGTTTCTCGTTGACATTCTCATCATTTGAAGACCGAAGAAGAGTTTCTCTTTAATCTTGCTCTATTCTCTTCAAGATTCATGGTGCTAGCTTGTTGCCATCCTCTCATAATTGTTTTCGATTGTGAGAATCTTTTTCACCCATCAGGAGATATTCAAGAGTCTTCTCAGTTTGTCATCCGGAGTCCATCAATTCAGGTTTATTCATTCTCAGCCGTCAGTTATCATTCTCCTATCTTGCCGGTGCATCTATCGAATATCCTCTAATCAGTTCTTGATCTCTTTGTTCTCATGTATCTAGTTTGTCTCAAGCACCTTCGTTCATTTGCTAACTCTTACCGGTGATGCACCCCTACTTCGATCATTTTCAATTCTTACGGTGGTTCTTTCAAGATCTCTCTTCCTTGTTCATCATATCAATTCATTTGTTGTTCCAATCCTACCGGTGGTTCGTTGAAGACCTTCTCAAGTTTACGCTATATCTCTTTTAATCCTTTCTATGAGAATAAGTAGTATGCCAAATCCGTTGATTGTCGTCAATTTAATTGGTGAAGGATAAGCATAACATAATTCTTATTCTTGTTCATCCAAGTGATTAATTCTTTATTCCGGAGGCCTTTAAAATTCTCGGTTTCATTTGTTTCATCTTCTCTTTTTCCCGGAGTTCCAAGCTCTAATTATCACGGAGATCCATCTAAATCATTACAAGGTTTCACCTTGTGTTTTCAACTTCTTTTTCCTTCCATTGGATCATCTTTTTGTCACCGGAGTTCTTCATGGAGGTTCTACATGATGGTTCATCAAGGATTTATTCCTTTCTCGAAGTTTTCATCGAGATTCTTTCCTAAGGAGCTCAAGCTTTCTTCATATGGTAATCCGGAGTGCAATTCTTTCTACCATATTTTGGAGGTGGTATTATGTCATTCTTGACAATTTGAGTTCATGTTCCATGATTCACATGTTGTTAAGAATGAGTTATTTTTAAATCCATCAACCTCGTTGTTGGAGTTATCTTGTGTCATATTTCACCTAAAAGCCTTCCATTGGGAATGTTGCTATTTGTGGTGCTTGCCAATGATCCAAGTTATCTCTTTATCATCTTGGTGGAAGAAGTTTTCATCTCTTCGTTGATCTCAAGCAAGCAATTGTTTCCGTTAGTGGCCGGTTGTCACCTCATAATTTTGAGATGTTTTCCATAAGCCCACTACAAGCTTGTGCTTTTCGTTGTTGATTTTCCAACAACTCCGTTCAATTCTTGTTTGCAAGGATGCTTTCCAAACTCATTTGTGGCAGAAGTTGGCATTTTCTTCTCCATTCTGTTATTCCAATGATATATCTTCTATTATTTCTTTCGGAGGCATTGTGACGTTGCTCTTTTCACTCACCATCTCGATTCGTGAGGATCGTGTTCTTTTCTTGCTTATCCATTTAACCGGAGTGTCGTGTTTTCATTCGACTTCTCTAATCTTATCAAGTTTTCCCTCCTTCCTCAACTGGAGAGCTGGCTGAAATCCTTCTTACCCATTGTGCCATTCTTTCAATAGTTCCGGAGGCAGTGTGTTGTTGATTTCATCAAGTAACATCCCATCTTCTCAAGTTCATGTTCTATTCCTTCCATGTTCAACCGGAGTACTGCCCGAATTCTTCCCCTCTCATCTTGTTTTAACCGGAGTGGTTTCGAATTCTATCTTGTCCATTAAACTCTTGATTCATAGCTTTGCAACCTCCAAGGTTCACATGGTGTTCCTTGTTTCTATTTTCTCCCGCAGTGCTCTCATTTGTGTTCAACTCTATTATGTCCTTTCTTTCAACTTTTCAACCTCTCAAGGTTCTTTGGTTTCACTCTTTTGTCGAAGAAGCAACTTAGTTTTACCTCTTCTCTTCCTCTTCCGTTTCTCTCCGGTGCCATCCTAGATCTCGGGACGAGATCCTCTTGTAGTGGTGGAGTGTTGTAACGCCCCGAGACCGACGCTCCAGAAGACTTCCAGCTATTCCGAGTTTCGTCATGTGATTTGTTTTATTTGTTGCATTCATCCTTGCATCATGTGCATTGCATCATGTCATCATGCCATCATATCATTAATTTTTAAAACCTCAACTAAATAAATTGTATGGATTTTTTGATCCATTTAAATCGAGGGACTCACATGGTGACTTCTCTTTATAACATATCCTCCAATATTAGGGAGCTATATTAAATATTTCTTTATTTCAGAAATCACCAAAACACACTTGCAAAATAATTTCGTTTCTTTTCTGCTTCAAGTTTGGTCTCCAACTTTGCCATTTATTCTTTCATCATCTTCCGGAGCTCCACCAAAAATCTCAACATTTTGGCTACTCCTAAAGTCTAGACTCCATTCAAACTCCTTCGGTGCAAGTTAAATAATTTTAGATTTAACTTCTCCTATTTTGTTGGAACCATTTTTGTTAGGTTGGAAATATTCCGTAAAGCCTTACAAATATGTCCCACCATTTTTTCTTGTTCTTGGCCTTTTCTTTTAATTCTTTTGAATGCTCTCTATTTTTTTTTCTGCTAAAGAGATAGAGAGAAGGAGCCCAACAGCCTGGGCCTCTTGGACCTCCTAGGCCCAGCCGCCGGCCTCTAAGGCCCAGCCGGCGCCCTACCGACCGAACCCTAGCCCCGCTAGCCCGACTCCCTCGTCCTCTCGATCTCTCTCGATCTCCTCCCTCACGCCGCCATCTTCCTCTCCTCGTTCCCCTCTGCTGCCACCCACGCACACCCATCGGCCGATCCCCTCTCCCTATCCTCCCTCGCGCCGCCAGAGGAGGCCCTCTCCTCGATCTCCTCCTTCCCCTCCTGTGTGCCTCCACCTCGCCCTTCCTTCTCCCCCGCATCGCCATCGCCTCCCTCCGCCGTTCGCCTCCTGCAGCCCGAGCGCCTCGACTCAGCGCCGCCCCGCCATGGATGCCGCCCTGGACGCCGAGCTCCTCCGCATCACCCCTGCCTCGACCCTGCTTTGCCTCTGCTCCGTCGCCGGACTGCTGCCCTCCGTCGCGCCCATCCATCCTTCCATCTCCCTGTGCCGCGTCTCGACGGCATGGATGCCCGAGCTTCGGCTGGGAGCAGCCGCAGCTACGTGGTGCCCCACCTCCAAACGGTCGCGCATCGATGGCCATGTCTCCGCCGCCTCCTGCCTAGTCTGCATCCCCGCCGCTCCTCCGTGGCCTTCTGCCCGAGCCACCACGACCACGTGCGCCTCCTTCATGGTTGCCGTGCTGTCATTTTTTTCATGCCTCGTCCTGCTGCTGTTGGTGCCTCATGAGCCGCGGATGTCCTCGAGCTGCTCTGTCCGATAGGGCTCCCCTCCAAGATGAGCTAGCTGCCCCGTTGGCCTTGCTGCCTTTGTCATGGCCAAGTCAACCCAGACGCCCGGAGTCCATCTTTGGTTGCACACCAAGTCGGCCATGCCTTGCTGCCTCCTGTACACTGTTGGTCAACAGTGGATGCACGCCAAGTACTTCGACTACAGCCGGTGTGATTTTTGTCAAGTCCGACTACGACGTGCACGACTACATTCGATGTGGATTTCGTCAAGTACCCCTTCGGATATGCCAAGTTCGACTACATGATGCGTCAAGTACCTCTACCGTCGACCCATGGGCGTCAAGTTCCTCTCCGAAACATGAACCACTACTGTCGACCCGAACATGTACGAACCGTGTACAACTACCGTCGCCGTGTACCACTACTTCCACTACCGTCGCGAGAACGTCTACTTCCGCTACGGCCGAGTACAACTACTTCCACTACCGTCGCGAGAACGACTACTTCCCCTCCGAACCGATTCGCTTCGAAAATGCACGCTTCGAAGGTATAACCCCGAGACGACCTTCCGAGAACGAATGTGGGTTGTATGAGATGCTTATGTTTGCACCGTGTACGAATTGTCATTGCAAGTTCCTCCTCATTTCCATGCCACAATCCCGTGGGAACCCAGTAGCCGGGAGCACCCCACCATCTTGCATGACTCGCTCCCGCTCACTTCCTTTTGTACCGGTATCTCCGTGAGCTACCGGAACCGATATGTTGCCATGGCATCATTTTCGGATATGTTGCCGTGGCACCATTTTTGTTTCGCCGCCGTGGCACCTTTTTTCCTTCCGCCATGGCGACTAATGCTTCTTATCATGCTCATGTCAACATTTTCATAAAATCGCATAAAACTTGTATATGTCATCCGCATCATGATAACAACATTTAAAATGTTTAAACTTGTTGTTGCACTAAATTGCTAAATGCATATGGGGATTTACCGGATTTGTTGTTTTTAAATCCGGCCCCATTTAAATTGTTTAGATGGTATAGTTTATATTATGCTTCCCCTCTTGCCATGCTTAACAACATTTAATATTGTTGGGTAGCTTAAACGAGAGATAACTAAATAACTTATCGTGGTGTTTCGTCAATATGCAACTCGTTGCATATTGAGCTCCATTTAATTTGTAGGATTGTTTGTGCACTTTGCCATGCCATGCCTCATTAAACCGGACATGCATCATACTTGTTTGTGCATCATGACTTGTTTATGCTTGTGTGTTTACTATGTTATTTGTTTCTTTCTGGGTTGCTTCTCTCGTTAGCTTCGGTTTCGTTCCGGAGTTGTGAGGATTTGTTCGTCTACGACCGTTTGTCTTCTTCTTGGATTCGTTCTTCTTCCTTGCGGGATCTCAGGCAAGATGATCATACCCTCGAAATCACTACTATCTTTGCTATGCTAGTTTGCTCGCTCTTTTGCTATGCCAATGCTACGATGCCTACCATTTGCTTGTCAGCCTCCCAAATTGCCATGTCAAACCTCTAACCCACCATGTCCTAGCAAACCGTTGATTGGCTATGTTACCGCTTTGCTCAGCCCCTCTTATAGCGTTGTTAGTTGCAGGTGAAGATTGAAGTTTGTTCCTTGTTGGAACATGGAGATGTTGTTCCTTGTTGGAACATGTTTACTTGTTGGGATATCACAATATATCTTTTTTTAATTAATGCATCTATATACTTGGTAAAGGGTGGAAGGCTCGGCCTTATGCCTGGTGTTTTGTTCCACTCTTGCCGCCCTAGTTTCCGTCATATCGGTGTTATGTTCCCGGATTTTGCGTTCCTTACACGGTTGGGCTATAATGGGAACCCCTTGACAGTTCTCCTTAAGTAAAGCTTCTCTAGCAATGCCCAACATTGGTTTTACCATTTGCCACCTAGCCTTTTCTTTCCCTTGGGTTCTGCAGACTCAAGGGTCATCA
>NC_041389.1:226437072-226453926 GCF_002162155.2 Triticum dicoccoides | reverse complement strand
GGCAGATGGGAATTTGTTAACGTCCGGTTGTAGAAAACCCGAAGTTGACCTTATTTAAAATACATCAACCGCGTGTGTAACCGTGATGGTCTCTTCTCGGCGGAGTCCGGGAAGTGAACACGGTGTTGGAGTTATGCTTGACGTAGGTTGCTATAGGATCACTTCTTGATCATACTTTTATCGATCGTGCTTTGCCCTCTCTTCTCGCTCTCTTTTGCGATTGTAGCCACCATATATGCTAGTCGCTTGCTGCAGCTCCACCTCATTACTCCATCCTTCCTATAAGCTTAAATAGTCTTGATCTCGCGGGTGCGAGATTGCTGAGTCCCCGTGGCTCACAGATACTTCCAAAACCAGTTTGCAGGTGCCTATGTTATCGTGCAGATGACGCAACCAAGCTCAAGGAGGAGCTCGATGAAGATCTTGCCCTTTGTGTTGTTTCATTCTAGTTGATCAGTAGTGGAGCCCAGTTGGGGTCGATCGGGGACCTTTGTCGCATTTGGGGTTCTTCTTTTATTTTGGTTCCGTAGTCGGACCTTGATTGTATCTGGATGATGTAATGCTTTATTCATGTAATGGTGTGAAGTGGCGATTGTAAGCCAACTATGTATCTCTTTCCCTTATGTATTACATGGGTTGTGTGAAGATTACCTCACTTGCGACATTGCTTTCAATGCGGTTATGCCTCTAAGTCGTGCTTCGACACGTGGGAGATATAGCCGCATCGAGGGCGTTACAGATAGACAAGGTTGCTTCTTCGTGGACCCTTCGTGGGTGGAGCCCTCCGTGGACTCGCGCAGCTGTTAGCCTTCATGGGTTGAAGTCTACATCAACGTGGATGTATGATAGCACCACCTATCGGAACCATGCCAAAAATCTCCGTGTCTTCATTGCGTTTGCACACTCCAATCCCATCCCTTTACTTTCTTGCAATTAGGATGCTTTACTCTTTCTGTTGCTTATACTCTTTCCATGCTTGCTTGAAATGTATTTTGTGTGCTTAAATTTGTGCTAAAACTCCACCTCAACTTGAAGAATTTAAAAATTGTAACTTTTTCTTGTTAGTGTCTAATCACCCCCCTAGACACCTCTTCTCGATCCTACAATTGATTTGGTCAGTTTCTTTGGTTTAATCACCATTGGAGGAAGATGGATGAATCTACAGTTGGGAGTATTAGACGTAGAGTTCCTGTGCTTGACGGAGAGTTCTATTGTGCTTGGAAAAGTGAGATGCTTGAGATTTCTAATGAATATAATTCAAACAAGTATATTACTAGACCTTGTGCACCTCCTATTTGTCGGCGTTCTGGATACAGGGGTACCCAGACTTGCCTGCCTGCGGCCTGCGGCATGGCTCCATCGATGGCATGGTACGGCCCAATTTCGACATTGACAACTCAATACCCTCGCGAGGGGCCAAGCCTCGCGAGGCGGACGACACTAAGACCTCCAAAGGTAGCAGCCTCCTCAGGCACACTCCCGAGGAGCAGAGATTTCTATGCAAGGCACACCTCGTGAGGTTTGGGTGACGTGAGCCTTGATGATCGAGGCCGGGCGGACGCCAGCGGGCGCAGTGTACGAGTTTCCTCTTTGGTGCAAAGGAGGCAAGAATCAGGTGCGGAGTCCCGAGGAAGCAGCCAAAGGTTTCCATTCCTATGCAACAAGACGAAGACCGCAAGGACGGCAGGACGGAGGTCATCACCGAGCTCACTGCGGTGTCACGACCAGAGGCTTTTGCAGGCGAAGACCACTTTAGTCAGGATAAGACGTACTAGTTATCTTCCTTCAAGATTGGCCGTTGTGGCATCTCTTCCCGCCTTCATTTGGGAAGAGGACCAAGGCCACTATAAATAGGACCTAACCACCATGGGCAAGGGGAGGGACGACGAACGACGAACAAGGGACGACGGGTCAATCGACCACATCCATTCCACCCTCACCAGCTCACTTGAGCCTAAGAACGCACCTCCTAAGGTTGTTCTCACTATACTAGTTCATCCTCAGCCCCTCGAGGCAAATCCACCACAAAGCAGGAGTGGGGTTTTACACTGCAAGGTGGCCCGCACGTGGGTAAACTGTTGTGTTCCCTTTTCTTCGAGCTCGACGCGCTAGGCTGTGAGATTGGCGAGTAGGCAGACTGGGGAGGTTCAGATCTCCTCACGCACCCTAGAGTTCGGACCTCTCAAGGGTTTGCGGAACTCGAAATCCGACCTTTGGCATGCCAGGTAGGGATGCGTCGGAATCTCTCTTCCACCGGTCGACTCGCCGCTACTCCACCGCTTCCATGGCTGATGCGCACCGAGTTCGTGCTACGCGACAGGCAGCTCTCGCTGCCCGCGTTGCTCAGACAACACCGGCGGGCCACGGGTGGCCTCGCTGACCCCCGTCGCCGGTGTCGAACGCCGCCACGGGCCCCATGGGCCTCGAGCAACAGGCATCATCACTGCATCCTTCTATGCGCCGCGACGGGCGCACCGCTACTCCGTCGCTGACTCCGGCCGCTTCGTCCTCCCATGCCTGTCGCGGCCCGGCGAACGCACAGGCTGCGCTGCTCATGGCGGGCGAGCTCCTGCACTACCTCCCGATAGACGACCTCTACAAGGACTGTCTCGATCGCATCGCCGAGCTCATCACCACCGCTGGAGATTCTGTTGCACCATCTCGCTCGCTGCCTCAACCACCACTTGCTACGGGAGATGTAGCTCACGGGGCGCAGCCTTTGCCTCCGAGGCAAGACGCCATCATCAAGCCAAGGCGCGTGGTGCCTCGGCGTGATTCACAGCTTCGGGCGCCCGCGCGTGATGAAGCAAGTTGTCAGGTGGTCCAGCGGCCACAGGAAGATGTGCATGCGCTCCCGGCACTGCCACGTCAAGAACTCGCGTCACTAGTGGTGGCGGTGCGCAAGCGCCAAGACCAGGCTCCACCTCAACAGCGGGCTCTCGTGACCATAGGAAGGTGCCGCGTGTTCACTCCGGAGTTGCGCAGCATCATCTGGCCAGGGAAGTTCAAGCCTGACCTGCCTCCACGCTACGACGGCACCGCCGACCCTGCAGAGTTCCTGCAGCTCTACGAGCTGAGCATGGAGGCGGCTAGCGGCGACGAGAAGGTCATGGCGAACTGGTTCCCCATGGCCCTCAAGGACGGCGCATGCTCCTGGCTCCTGAACCTCCCCGTGGGATCAATCTCCTCCCGGGACGAGATGCGGGAACACTTCATCGCCAACTTCCAGGGCACTCGCGACCGCCCGCCGGCCGCGGGTAACCTGTGACGCGTCAAGCAGCAACCAGGAGAGACCCTGCAGAAGTACATCCAGCGCTTCAATAGCATTCGCCTCAAGATCCCCAAGGTGTCAGACGAAGCCATCATCTCGGCGTTCACCGACGTCGTCCGTGACGTCAAGATGAAGGAGGAGCTCGCCATACACGAAGACCTATGCACGGCCCTGGAGATGTTCAACATGGCAACCAAGTGCGTAAGGGCTGAGGAGAGACGCCTCTCCCTCCTCGAGCTCCCTGACGCAGACCTAGAGGACAAGAAGGCCAAGGCCAAGGACGTGAAGCGCAAGGGACCGGTCGTACTCACAGCTAAGCCAGAGATGAAGCGCGTCTGTGGTCACCCAGAGTCATCCAAGGGCAGCCGCTCGTTCTGCGTCTTCCACAACGTGTACAACCACAACATCAATGACTGCCAGGAGCTCAGGGCTATCTGCGATGGACGCCTCGGTCGTCGCCTCGAGCGCAATGATCGAGGCTACGGCCGCGGAGGAGGCCAAGGTGGAGGATGCTGGGACGGCCATGACCATCGTCAGGAGTGGCACGACCAACCTCGAGAGGACCGCTGGCAGGGCCAGCCTCGTGAGGGCTCCTGGAGGGGTCAGCCTCGCGAGGGCGCCTGGAGGGGTCAGCCTCGCGAGGACCAGCCTCAAGGCAACGCTGGCATTCCCCCGCTACCGCCACCACCAAGAAGGAACGAAGACCACCATAAAGATGAAGCGGCTGGGGGTTTCTAAGAGCCTCGTGCCATCGCATGCATCCTGGGCGGCTCCCAGGCCCCGGCCTCTCATCGCATCTTCAGTTAGTTCACGCGTGAGGTGAACGCAGCCCTTCCCAAGCTCAAGGAAACGCGCCCGCTTAGTTGGTCCAAGTACGCCATCACCTTCGACTCCTCCGACCAGCTCAAGTGCGCGGCCACAGCCGGCGCGCTCCCAATGCTCTGCTCGCCCATCATCAGCAACGTACTCATCACCAAGACACTCATCGATGGCGGTGTAGGGCTCAATGTTCTCTCTGTCTAGACGTTCAACAGGCTCCAAGTGTCGTTTCACCAGCTTCAGCCTACCAAGCCCTTCTGAGGAGTAACCGACGGCTCCATGCATCCGATTGGGTAGGTCCGCCTCCCCGTTACCTTCGGCAAGCATGACAACTACCGCACCGAGCTCATCGACTTCGATGTCGCCGACATTCGCCTACCGTACAATGCCATCCTCGGGTACCTAGCTCTTGCCAAGTTCATGGCGACAAAAGCACCACGGCTACAACGTCCTCAAGATGCCAGGAAATTGTGGCATCATCACGGTTGCCTGCGAAGAAAAGGACGCGGCGTGATCTCTCGAGCATGCCTACCAGGCTGCAGCGGTCGAGAACACTGACAACGAGGGCGTCGTCCTCGCTCCTGAGGTCGTTCCCAAGAAGAAGAAGCAGCTGCTCCACAAGAGATCCTGGGAGGATGGGGCGTCCGATCGTGTCGCCTCAAGCCTTGCGTCCGTGGATGAGGCACCTTTCCCACTTGCATAGGAAGGCGTGCCCGGCGCCCCCCTAGGCTAGGCTCAGGGGCTCTCCTCTGGAGGGCCTCTGACCTAGCCAATGTCACGAGGGAGGCGCTCGGGCACCATGTGGAGGCATGCTTCAGTGCGCGCTTCCGCGGAGAGAGCGTGGGGCGCGAGGCACCAGGCGCTCAGGAGTTCATCACCAAGGCAGCCAAGGAGATTTAGGAGGGGAGAGCTATGCGGGGCGATCGCCGCCCACCACCAGACGCGGCTCCTTGCCCAGACGCAGACGGGGAGCTGCGCGTCTGTGTCGACATCCCGAGGCTCAACAGGGTCGCGTCTCAGCAGCTCTTCTAGCCGTCCCATGTTGGCCGATGCGAGGGGCCCCCTCAAAGCTACGTTGGCATGCCCTTTGGTTTGCCGAACGCGGCTGCTACATCCCAGTGCCACATGCGGGGCATCCTAGCGGCCAAGGAGGCCAAGCGCCAGGCGATCCAGGCGGAGATAGCGATGGATCCTCACGAGCCCCCCGGACCCCCAGAGCCTCCCGAGGTTCAGGGCCAGGGTGGCTCATGAGGAGCGACTTCTGCAGTGCACGCCTTCTACTACTCCAACACCTCTTCAGGAACGGCGCCAAGTGACATCTTTTAGTTCGTTCACTTGGGGGCTCCCCTCGGGCTGCACTATCCCCAAGTCGCGTGGGTCCGTCCCTGTGGCATTTATCCTTCTAGCATTTATCAGAACTGGCTTACCTTCTTCCATGAGTTGCTTTATGATTATCACCCACTCGCTTTAAGTTTTATTGCCCCTCGCAGCCTCCCCGCATTGCTAACCCGCCTCTTGCTCATCTTGCAACGGGAGCTTCACATGCTGGCACGGTACTTGTGCTCGGGTCCGTCCCAGCAATGCTGATAAATCCGAGAGATCGAGCTCTGGCTAGCGGCCTGCCCCACGCACGTGTCCTCACCAGGTCCTCGGTGCCTTCATCTTCTTGCGGAAAGGTCAATGTACAGGAAGCAAACAGGATTCAGGGTCATATTCTCCTCCACGGGATAACTCGCAGGAATATCCGGAGCTTAACTATGGGCAGGCCCGACGGCCACCCCCTTCTCATGCAAGTCGCTTGCACGTTAAAGGGGGGCTCATGAGCATCGCACCTCAGGAGCTCCTACTGGCACTCCAGCCCTCACCCCCTGGCCTTCACCACGGCATCACGACCTGGCATACCAGTGGCGGTTGAGCCTCGCTCGAAGGCCGAGACCTAAGGACGGAGAGCATCTAGATGAGCAAGAAAAGGGGATGGCCGTCGCGAGCCCTGCCTAGAGGCGTCATCCTTAAGGCACGAATGGGCACCTCGCAAGGGAATCGCCGCAGGCTCACTAACATATGGCACTCGCGCATATCAGCGTGAACCTCACGACTCAATCCCACGACCTTCGCAACCTCGCTCGGGCAATGTCGCTTTCCTTTCCGGCCCTGACGGAGCTGCTTGCATGCCAAAGGGGACCTCTTGAGCATCACGCCTTAGGAGCTCTCACCGGACCTCGGGCCACTCACCTCCTGGCCTTGACCACAGCATCACGACCTGTCATACCAGCGATAGCTAAAGCCTGCCTGGGGACTAGGTCCTGTCGGCGTAGAGCACTGAGCTCCCTCGAGAACAGAAAGTGGGAATCGTGCCGGAGCGGGATACACAACTTCAACACAGTACTAGGAAGAATAACATTGAAACAAAAGCATTATGGTTTTTTACATACCCCCACGGGGCTTGTCACAATTCCGCGTAAGGAAACAAAAGAAGGAAGACCTCGAAGGACCGGGCCGATGGGCATCACCGGCAACGCCGAGCGGATGCCGCTGCCGCACTCCGAGCGCGGCGAGAGCTTGGCAGCACGTAGCTATTGTCGCTGGACTCCGGAGAAAATCGCTAGGCTCGGGAGACTCGCTGGGTTTCCAGGAGTCATCGTTGTTACTGGAGGGGATGCCGGCGAGGTCGGGGGTGGGCTCGACGCCCACAACTGTGCCCCGCGGGCTGCTTCCTCCAAGGCAGCACTCCAGCCGCCGGCCCTCCCCCTTGAAGACCTTGAAGAGCAATGTCGAGGCGTCGTCGTACTCAATGTGGATGGCGAGAGCCCCTTATGCGCGATAGGCAAGGGCAACCTCGCCCCACCCACGGGTCATGAAGATACCACCCGAAGGCACTACCTCGACCTTTGCTCCGATGGCCAGGCTGCACCACCCACGTGTTGTAGCCACAGCTCAAGTGGACCCCTCAGCGACATCTCGTCAGCGAAGAACCTCGGGAACCAGATCCACGAGCGAGGCGGCATTGCCGCCCACACCATGAACTTGCGCGAGCTACCCTCGACGTGAGTTCGTGGCTCTCCGGGCCGCTCGAATTCGGCCTGCCCGTTGCTGCCCCGCATCGCACGGCAGTGGGCATTATCGTCCTGCGCGCGGGCGTACAAGGGAAGCGGGAAGCCAGGCGGAGGCGCTCGTACCAAGGCCGGGTCTCCCCTTACCTGCGTCGGCATCGCGAGGACAACAGAACCTTTTCTTCGATGGAAGCGGTTCGGGCTCCTCCCGAGGGGCTTTTCCCTTCTCCGCTGCAGAGAATCTTCTGATTGGCGCCATGGACGATATGACATAACGGAGAAGAAGAAGGAACAGGCAGCAAGAAGACGGAGATGAGCAAGGGGGGCTTTGCCCCTCCCCTCATTTATAGCCAGGGGAGGCCAACCGCCGGCCTCCATGATACCACGCAATGATGATTTTCTCTGCATGCAGTAGCGACTCGTCAAGTCGGACAGTTGCCGAGGCAGCGTGGGGAAGCGGAGACGCCCACGTCCTGTCAATCGCCATGCATTGCCCAAGGCCATAGGCGGTTAGGGCCCGCGGCACTCTGCACTTGCCCTTTGGCTTCGCCTAGAAGTCAAGTCCGAGCATGCCTTGGGCCCGGGGGCTACTGTCGGTGTTTTGGATACGGGGGTACCCAGACTTGCCTTCTTGCGGCCCGCGACATGGCTCCATCGAGGGCCTGCTACGGCCTAGCTTCGACATCGACAACTCAAGACCCTCGCGAGGCGGACAACACGAATACCTCCAAAGTGATCAGCCTCCTCAGACTGGCTCCCGAGGAGCGGAGATTTCTATGCAAGGCTCACCTCGTGAGGTTCGGGTGACATGAGCCATGACGATCGAGGCCAGGTGGGAGCCAGCGGGTGCAGTATACTAGTTTCCTCTTTGGTGCAAAGGAGGCAAGCAGCAGGCTGGGAGTCCCGAGGAAGCAGCCAAAGGTTTCCATTCCTGTGCAACAAGACCAAGACTGCCAGGACGGAGGTCATCACCGAGCCCACCACAGCGTCACGACCAGAGGCTTTTGCAGGCGAAGACCACTTTAGTTAAGATAAGATGTACTAGTTGTCTCCCTTCAAGTTTGGTCGTTGTGGGATCCCTTCCCGCCTTCATTTGGGAAGAGGACCAAGGCCAATATAAATTAGACCTAGCCACCATGGGCAAGGGGAGGGACAATGGGCGATGAACGGGGGACGACGGATCAAGTCGACCGCATCCATTCCACCCTCACCAGCTCACTTGAGCTCAAGAACACACCTCCTGAGGTTGTTCTCCATTGTAGTAGTTCATCCTCAGCCCCTCGAGGCAAATCCACCACAAAGCAAGAGTAGGGTTTTACACCGCAAGGTGGCCCAAACCTGGGTAAACTGTTGTGTTCCCTTTTCTTCGAGCTCGACGTGCTAGGCTATGAGATTGGCGAGTAGGCAGACTGGGGATGTTGAGATCTCCGCCGCACCCCAGAGTTCGAACCTCTCAAGGGTTTGCGGAACCCGAAATCCGACACTATTGATCCCTTGCATCCTACCCCCGATAAGTATCTTGACATGACCCACAATCTTAGAGCTATTGATCTTATCATAAGAGGATTGCCTAGAAATTTGCTTGTATGCTTGCCCACATTTGAATGTGCTTATACCATATAGAGATATCTTGAGAAATGCTTTCCAAACTATTCTTTGAAAAATCTAGATGAGATTCTTCAAAAGTCCGTAGCTTTTCATAAAATGAATCCTAGTGATCCTAAATTTGGTGATTGTCTATTTGAGCTTCGTGACCTAGTGCATGCTAAAGGAGATGTTGGAGTCATTAGTAGCATCACACAAGTCATTAGAAATCATAAAGATGCACATTGTCATGGTCATAAATCTAATGATTCACTCTCTCTAGGTGATGATCCATCACAAGACGATGTTGAACATGGATATTATGACGAGGATGATGATAGTGGTTTTACCTAGATGAGTCAATGAGACACTTTGGTCTTATGGCTAACCTTTGTGGTTACATGACCAGAGTAAAGGAGTGGGTTCTTGATAGTGGATGTACCGATCACATGACCGGAGACAAGGATATGTTTCGCGAGCTTGCTGAGAACAACGGTCCTCAAAAGTATGTCATTTTTGGTGATCACTCAAAGGGTAAGGTGGTTGGCCTTGGTAAGGTGGCCATCTCACATGACAGCTCCATCCAAAACGTTATGCTCGTTGAATCTCTTGGCTACAATTTACTTTCTGTATCTAGACTAGCCGATTTCGGTTTCAATGTTCTATTCACTGAAGTAGATTGCCAAGTGTTTAGAAGAGGTAATCATAATATGGTCTTTACCGATATATGTAGAGGTGATCTATACATTGTTGATTTCAGTAAAAGAGCTCAACCTAGAACTTGCTTAGTTTCTAAATCTTCTAAAGGTTGGTTATGGCATAGAAGGTTAGGTCACGTGGGCATGCGAAATCTTGATAAGCTTATTAAAGGTGATCATATCCTTGGTGTTCAAGATGTCATATTTGACAAGGATATACTTTGCAGTGCTTGTTAAGCAGGAAAACAAGTTGGAGGAAGTCATCCTTTGAAGAACATCATGACCACAAGAAGACCACTCGAGCTACTTCATATGGATATTTTTGGTCCCAACGCTTACAAGAGTCTTGGTGGTAACTCATTCGGTTTGGTCATCGTTGATGATTTTTCAAGATTTATGTGGGTGTTCTTTCTTGATGATAAATCGCAGGTTCAAAAGATCTTCAAGACGAGGAAGGCCTAAAATCAATTTGAAGTGAAGATCAAGAAGGTTCGGAGCGACAACGGAACGGAGTTCAAGAACGCCAATGTGGATACCTTTCTTGACGAAGAAGGGATTTCACATGAGTTCTCGGCTACGTACACACCTCAACAAAATGGAATTGTTGAGAGGAAGAACCAGACACTTATTGAGATGGAGAGAACGATACTTGAGGAATACAAGACACCAAGACACTTTTGGGCGGAAGCGGTTGAGACAGCTTGTCATGCAACAAAACGACTATATGTTCACAAGCTTCTCGGCCAGATGGCATGTCACGCCCAATATGTGACCCTATCCAAAAGGAACTCGATGGTCCCACCAAGGATAGACCCGCATATTGAAACGCTTGTGCAAGGTGGATATCATTACATCAACATTACATAATAGGTAGGGGTACATACATAAGGCATACAATGCCACACGAATACGACATCACATCATACATAAGAGCAACATCCGACTACGGATGAAACACAAACAGAAGCTCAAACGACATCCACCCTGCTAGCCCAGGCCGCCGACCTGGAACCTATCCCCTGATCGAAGAAGAAGCAGAAGAAGAACTCCAAACAAGCAAATATCGCTCTCACGTCATGATCATCGCAAAACCTATACCTGCAACTGTTGTTGTAGTAATCTGTGAGCCACAAGGACTCAGCAATCCCATTACCATGGGTATCAAGACTAGCAAAGCTTAAAGGGAAAGGAAGGGTAAAGTGGTGAGGTTGCAGCAGCGACTAAGCATATATGGTGGCTAACATACGCAAATAAGAGCGAGAAGAGAGCAAAGGAACGGTTGTCAACTAGTAATGATCAAGAAGTGATCCTGAGCTCCTACTTACGTCAATCATAACACAGAAACCATGTTCACTTCCCGGACTCCGCCGAAAAGAGACCATCACGGCTACACACGCGGTTGATGCGTTTTAATTCGGATCCGGTGTCAAGTTATCTACAGCCGGACATTAACAAATTCCCATCTTCCACATAACCGCGGGCACGGCTTTCGAAAGATTATAACCCTGCAGGGGTGTCCCAACTTAGCCCATGATAAGCTCTCGCGATCAATGAAGGATATTCCTTCTCCCAGGAAGACCCGATCAGTCTCGGAATCCCGGTTTACAAGACATTTCGACAATGGTAAAACAAGTCCAGCAAGACCGCCCGATGCGCCGACAATCCCGATAGGAGCTGCACATATCTCGTTCTCAGGGAAACACCGGATGAACACTACGTACAACTAAAACCAGACCTCAAGTTTGACCGAGGTGGCGCTGCAAGTGGCTCTAGTTTGGACCAACACTTAGACAAGCATTGGCCCGGGGGGGCTGAATAAAGATGACCCTCGAGAGAGCGACTCCCAAGGGAAAAGTAGCTGGTGGTGAGGCAAATGGTAAAACCAAGGTTGGGCCTTGCTGGATGAGTTTTATTCAAAGCGAACTGTCAAGGGGTCCCATAAATCACCCGACCGCGTAAGGAACGCAAAATCCGGGAACATAACACCGGTATGACGGAAACTAGGGTGGCAAGAGTGGAACAGAACACCAGGCATAAGGCCGAGCCTTCCACCCTTTACCAAATATATAGATGCATTAATTAAATAAGAGATATTGTGATATCCCAACATAACCCTGTCCACCATGGAGCAATCTTCAACTTCACCTGCAACTAGCAACGCTATAAGAGGGCTAAGCAAAGCGGTAACATAGCCAAGCAGTGGTTTGCTAGAAAGGGTGTCAAAGGTTAGAGGTTCATGGCAATTTGGGAGGCTTGAAGAATAGGTTATAGGAAGCGCAGCAAAGCGATAGAACGAAGCAACTAGCATAGCAATGATAGTAGTGAGATCCAAGGTGACGGTCATCTTGCCTGAAATCCTGCAAGGAAGAAGAACGAGTCCATGAAGAAGATGAAGCCACGAAGACGAACCAAGCGTAGACGAACGAATCCTCACGATCGCAACGAAACGGGAACTATCGAGAAGCACACAACATAGTAAACACACCACACATAAACAAGACATGATGCACAAAAAGCATGATGCATGACAAAGATACATGGAGCTACTCATGGCAAGAGATGATGCAAACAAGAACAACTCATCAAAGCAAGTTTAAATGAGGCCGGAAACAACATATAACAATTCCGATAAGTCCTCGTATGCAAATTTAGAAATTGGTTCAGAACTGAACAAACCTTAAGTTGAAGTTGTTAAACAGCAAGTTAAAGAGCAACAAGAGGATCTACACGAAATTCTAGTCAAGTTACATATAAAGTTCATTTAATTCGGAGCTACGGTCTAGAAGATATGAGCAACACAAGTCAAACATGGCATTGATGCAAAATGCATCCAAACATCAAACAAACACCTTAAAACAAGGATTCAACAAGATAGTATGAAACTACATGTAAAAACAAGCAAGTTTCATATAGAGCACACTCAAAACGGAGCAACGGTTCAACACGTACACTCTATACAAATTTAAAAGACAAGCTGTCCAAAACAGCAACTAGGCATCTTGCAAGAATCAAAACTATAAGCTACAGCACCCCAACATATGAACAAAAGGCATGACCATGAAGTACAGGTAAAGCATGACTAAACATGAACACTGAGCTATCTCCAGAAACTACTAGAACATGCTCAAACATGCATGGCAAGATTGCAAATAATAACAGTTTCAGGCTTAGCAGAAATAACATCAGGTTGCAATGTTTAGAGCTCTCAAACAACATGTTACAGGAACTTATCATGGCAAACAAAGGCATGGCATGAATCTACTAGTTGCATAGAACAAAAGTCCCTTACTGACATGAGCCAAAAAGGATGAGAAGATATGATGGCACCCAAGTAAACATGGCAAGTTATATGACAGATTCATACATGGCAGGAACAACAATAAGTAGGCATGTTGGTGAGCTTGAACCACTCACCACAGAGCAATACATGGCATGGCAAGGCAACCAACAGTAAGAAGACATGTTTATGAAGCTAAGAATGGAAAGAGCAAGTTCATAGGGTGCATGGATCACTAGAAAAGCACATGGCCCAAACTGAACGTAATGTTAACAGGCTGACAGCAACATTATTTAGCAAGTTTGGAGCAAGATTTCAACAAGTTACAGCAAGATATAACTGCAACCAGGGGGATGAATGGATAGAGCATGACATGTATAACAAAACATCCTTAGTGAACATCTCCAGATTATGCATAGAATGACTAGTAGCAGCAGGTTTACATAGCAACAAAATATAACAGAAACAGTCTAGCAAAATAGCAACAGCAAGTACCCTACTTAATAAGCTCGATGCACTCAGCACGCAACTCACAAAAATACATGGATAGCACCCCTGTAAAGATGGCATATCATAGATCAAAACACATGTAGACATCAACCTCATAGGATGCACACATCAAACATGGCAAAAATGACAAATCATCAAGTTATAACAGTTCCAGCAGATTAACATCAACATGCATTCTTGCAACGATGATTCAGGCATCAAGATGGACTCAAATGAACATGATGCAATGGAAGGAAATGAATTACTCGTCGAGGCGAACAATTTGACATATTACACGCACGAAACGGAGCAGTATGCAGCAAGTTATGATGCAATGAACATGGCATGATAATGTCAAAATACAGGGACTTAGTGGAATTTTATACCGATGAAAACGGGACGGCGAGATCCGGGACGGGGCACGGGCGTTTGGATCGGGGACTTGTGGATCTGGTCCATCCTCTCCGGATCCCACCAGAGAGGAACTCCGGCGAGCTACGGCGGTGCTCCGGCGACGGCGGGGGTGCGCGGGGACGCGGGATCCGCGGAGGAGGCGAGGGGACGGCGCAGGGACGCGGTGGAGGCGCGGGTCGGCGGGGATGGCGCGGGGCAGATCTGGCAAGCGGCGGAGCTCCGGCAGCGGTGGTCGACGAGGCGGCGGGGCGATGCGGTCGGCGGCGAGGTGAACGGGAGGAGCTCCTCTCCTCCCTGGATCGGGACGAGGCGCAGGGGCACGGGCGCCTCGGGCGCGGCGCGCCGGCGGTGAAGGGCGGCGGGACGGCGGCAGTCGCCGGCGGTCGGCAGCGCGGGAGCCCTCCGGCGAGGCGGCGACGACGGGCGGAGGCGCGGGCGCGCTCGGGCGGCGGCGCGGGCGCCCGGACCGTGCGGGCCAACCGCGGGCCGGTCGGGCCGGACGGCGGAGGAGAGAGAGGGGGCCGGCGGCGGATGAGGTGGCGGCATGCGATCGGGCGAGGCAGCGGCGCTGCTGACGTGGCACGCCCTGATTGGGCCGGGCGACGTGTCCGGCGGACATGTCCGGCGCGGATGGACATGTCCGGCGGCGCGGGGAGGAGTTTGCTAGGGTTTGATCCGCGAATTTCGGGGGAGGGGGTGTTTATATAGGTAGAGGGAGCTAGGAGACTCCAAATTAGGAGCGGTTTTCGCCCACACGATCGTGATCGAACGACCGAGAGCATGGAGGGGGTTTGGATGGGTTTTGGGCCACTTTGGAAGGGGTGTTGGGCTGCAACACAACGAGGGCTTTTACGGTTACCCGGTTAACCGTTGGAGTACCAAACGACCTCCAAATGGCACGAAACTTGACAGGCGGTCTACCGGTGCTATACCAAGGCCGCTTGGCAAACCTCGGGCCATTCCGAGAAAGTTTAACACCCGCTCACAACGAGAGACAAAAAGTGGGACGCCGGAGGACATAGGAGTGCCGGATTGCAAAATGGACAACGGGGAAAATGCTCAGATGCAAGAAACGAACACGTATGCAAAATGAGATGCACATGATGACATGATATGAAATGCAGATGATGGCATGGCAAAATACAACACGCAAGCAAATGACATGGCAACGACGACGAATAACTGGCGGACACCTGGCGCATCGAATCCGGGGCGTTACAACACTCCTCCACTAACAAGAGATCTCGTCCCGAGATCTTAGGACCGAGACGGAAGGAAAAAGGGATGAGGTGAAACAAGAGCTCATGAGAAGAAGCAAAGAATCAAGAGCACTCGAGAAGAAGAGAGGAATGACGAGAAACATGAGAATCGAAAGCTCACGAAATCGGATAGACTATGAAACCACTCAGGTTAGAACGAGATAAGAAACGAATAAGACTGAAAGGATTTAGGTAGCACTCCGGCTAAAACATGGAGGAATAGGACACGATCTTGAGAGTTTGGAATGATACTTGATGAAGACATGACACAAAACCTTCGGGAAGAATTGAAGGAGTTGAATGAAAGAACGGAGAAGAAATTGACAACTTGTGCCACAATTGAAATTGAAAGCATCTTTCGAAGGAAGGTTTAAACAGAGTTGTTGAGAACATCAACAACGAAAAGAATAAGCTTGTTGTGGACTTATAGATAACATCTCAAAATTATGAGGTGATCTCCGACCACAAACGAAAATGATTGGATAGCTGAGGAGAACAAAGAAATGCAAAACTCCACTTCAAAAGAATATGGAGAATTAATTGCCCTTCGAAACGTGAGAACAAAAGATACTAGAACTCCTTGAACAAGATTCTTGATGAACACTTGAAAAATGAATTAAATACTAACGAACCATCGTGAAGAACTCCGGTAAATAAAGGATGATGAGATAGAATGTAGGATGAAAGAATAAGATGAGCCTTGCGGTGACTTAGATGGGGTTCCCAACGAGATGGCCGAGGAAAAATTTGAACTCCGGAAAAGAAAAGATGAGAACACTTGGAACTAGAATTTATTCAACAGGAATAAATTCCGAAGGAAGGGATTACTCATTTGGATGAAATAAGAATAAGATTTATTGTATGTTTATCCTTCATCAAATTAAATTGATGACAAGCAATGGATTTTGCATACTACTTACTCTTCTTGAAAAGGATTGAGAAGTGACATATCGCAAACTTGAGAAGGTCTTCAACAGACCACCGGTAGGATTGGAAAGAATGAATGAATTAAATGATAATCAAGGAAAAAGAATCTTGAACGAACCACCATAAGAATTCGGAAATGACTGACGAAAGAGAATGAAACACCGGGAAGAATTAGAAGAACAAATAAGCTAGAGGGGATTTAGATGCAAAAGAATGAAGAGATCCTGAGCTGATTAAAGAACACTTGAACGAAGCACCGGGATAATTGGATATCGGTAGCTGAAATGTGAGGATGAAGAATTCTTCTGGAATGATGGCCTCCGGTGAAAAGAAATAGGAAAACAACTTCTGACATACTCCGGATTGGTAAGAAAAGAGTATCTGACAAATGGAATAATTCGCGAGGATAACATGGAGCTAGAACCACGAAACTTCGAGAGAACGGGCAAGATTTAGAGGAAAAACTCTTCTTCAATCTTCAAATGATGACGAGAAACACCACCAAAATTACTGAGGTACTCTGGGAGAATGAAAAACGAAGAGGTTGAGCCGACGATGAAATGATTTGAAAGAGATCTTGGAGAAGGCAAGTGACTGATGGGATCCATTCTTACATCACACTTGAAAAGAATTGAAAATAACTCTGGGGGAATTAGAAGAGTCAGGTAAGATCCTGGGAAAATACCTGTGGGTTAGGGCCCACTAAAGAAAACACCGTTGGAAATGGTTGTTGAACAGATAGATGATGCACCGGAACAATTAAAATATTTGAATAAGGTGACCACCTTGAATTAATAGGAACACGGACGAATCTCCTGAGATGTCTTGAGCACTCCAGAAGGATAAACTGGTGAGAGGCAAACGAGCAGGGGAAACACTTGATCCAAGGAAAAGAATATGATCAGCCGAAAAACTTGAATTGAGTCCACCGAAGAAGAAAAAGAGATGAAGAATGACGAACTAGACAAGAAATCACCGGTTGAAACAATTGACGAAAGACTGAAGAGGCTCCGCACGAATGAAATCGATGCTCGAAACAGACTCAGGCTCCGGGAAGAAGAGGGTG
>NC_041389.1:226406910-226436851 GCF_002162155.2 Triticum dicoccoides | reverse complement strand
AGGGTGGGAGGGCGGGAAAACAAAGGTAACTTGGAAGGGGGAATCGACGAATATCTTGAAGATAAAAACACCGGTTGAAATCATTGAGGAAAGAAAGCAAAGGCTTCGCATGAGTAGGATGGATACTCGATTACGGACTCCGGTTTCGAGAAGAAAAAGGGTGGGTGGGTGGGAAAAACAAGGGCAACTTCGGACAGGGAAACAACATCGATCGACAAGAGCTGAGGATTGATCTCCCAAAGAGAGAGAGGTTCGAATCAGCTTGACGAGGAATGCACCGGACAAAAGAGGATGGACAACGAACGAAAACTAACCGCGTGATCCTAAAGAAAAATTTGAAGGGGAAGAGGAGTAGTTCAAAACACCTACGTCAAGATTCCTTACTAGAGCGACGAAGGGGCAGAGGAGTAAAAACAATTCCTACTAGCCGATATAACTAGACTCCGAAAAAGTTTTCTTCTAGACTCAACAACGGCCAAACTACACGATCCATCAAGGGGGCTCCTATGGTCGGTCGAGGCTCTGATACCAACTTGTCACGCTCAATATGCGACCCTATCCAAAAGTAACTCGAAGGTCCCACCAAGGATAGACCCGCATATTGAAACGCTTGTGCAAGGTGGATATCATTACATCAACATTACATAATAGGTAGGGATACATACATAAGGCATACAATGCCACACGAATACAACATCACATCATACATAAGAGCAACATCCGACTACGGATGAAACACAAACAGAAGCTCAAATGACATCCACCCTGCTAGCCCAGGCTGCCGACCTGGAACCTATCCCCTAATCGAAGAAGAAGCAGAAGAAGAACTCCAAACAAGCAAAAATCGCTCTCGCGTCATGATCATCGCAAAACCTGTACCTGCAACTGTTGTTGTAGTAATCTGTGAGCCACGAGGACTCAGCAATCCCATTACCATGGGTATCAAGACTAGCAAAGCTTAAAGGGAAAGGAAGGGTAAAGTGGTGAGGTTGCAGCAGCGACTAAGCATATATGGTGGCTAACATACGCAAATAAGAGCGAGAAGAGAGCAAAGGAACGGTCGTCAACTAGTAATGATCAAGAAGTGATCCTGAGCTCCTACTTACGTCAATCATAACACAGAAACCATGTTCACTTCCCGGACTCCGCCGAAAAGAGACCATCACGGCTACACACGCGGTTGATGTGTTTTAATTCGGATCTGGTGTCAAGTTATCTACAACCGGACATTAACAAATTCCCATCTACCACATAACCGTGGGCACGGCTTTCGAAAGATTATAAACCTGCAGGGGTGTCCCAACTTAGCCCATGATAAGCTCTTGCAATCAACGAAGGATATTCCTTCTCCCAGGAAGACCCGATCAGTCTCGGAATCCCGGTTTACAAGACATTTTGACAATGGTAAAACAAGTCCAGCAAGACCGCCCGATGCGCCGACAATCCTGATAGGAGCTGCACATATCTCGTTCTCAGGGCAACACCGGATGAACACTATGTACAACTAAAACCAGACCTCAAGTTTTCCCGAGGTGGCGCTGCAAGTGGCTCTAGTTTGGACCAACACTTAGACAAGCATTGGCCCGGGGGGCTGAATAAAGATGATCCTCGAGAGAGCGACTCCCAAGGGAAAAGTAGGTGGTGGTGAGGCAAATGGTAAAACCAAGGTTGGGCCTTGCTGGAGGAGTTTTATTCAAAGAGAACTGTCAAGGGGGTCCCATAAATCACCCGACCACGTAAGGAACGCAAAATCCGGGAACATAACACCGGTATGACGGAAACTAGGGCGGCAAGAGTGAAACAAAACACCAGGCATAAGGCCGAGCCTTCCACCCTTTACCAAATATATAGATGCATTAATTAAATAAGAGATATTGTGATATCCCAACATAACCCTGTCCACCATGGAGCAATCTTCAACTTCACCTGCAACTAGCAATGCTATAAGAGGGCTGAGCATAACATAGCCAAGCAATGGTTTGCTAGGAAGGGTGTCAAAGGTTAGAGGTTCATGGCAATTTGGGAGGCTTGAAGAACAAGTTATAGGAAGCGCAGCAAAGCGATAGAACGAAGCAACTAGCATAGCAATGATAGTAGTGAGATCCAAGGTGACAGTCATCTTGCCTGAAATCCCACAAGGAAGAAGAACGAGTCCATGAAGAAGATGAAGCCACGAAGACGAACCAAGCGTAGACGAACGAATCCTCACGATCGCAACGAAACGGGAACTATCGAGAATCACACAACATAGTAAACACACCACACATAAACAAGACATGATGCACAACAAGCATGATGCATGACAAAGCTACATGGAGCTAGTCATGGCAAGAGATGATGCAAACAAGAACAACACATCAAAGCAAGTTTAAATGAGGCCGGAAACAACATATAACAATTCCGGTAAGTCCTCATATGCAAATTTAGAAATTGGTCCAGAACTGAACAAACCTTAAGTTGAAGTTGTTAAACAGCAAGTTAAAGAGCAACAAGAGGATCTACACAAAATTCTAGTCAAGTTACATATAAAGTTCATTTAATTCGGAGCTACGGTCTAGAAGATATGAGCAACACAAGTCAAACATGGCATTGATGCAAAATGCATCCAAACATCAAACAAACACCTCAAAACAAGGACACAACAAGATAATATGAAACTACATGCAAAAACAAGCAAGTTTCATATAGAGCACACTCAAAACGGAGCAACGGTTCAACACATACACTCTATACAAGTTTAAAGGACAAGCTGTCCAAAACAACAACTAGGCATCTTGCAAGCATCAAAACAATAAGCTACAGCACCCCTACATACGAAAAAAAAGGCATGAGCATGAAGTACAGGTAAAGCATGACAAAACATGAACACTGAGCTATCTCCAGAAACTACTAGAACATGCTCAAACACGCATGGCAAGATTGCAAATAATAACAGTTTCAGGCTTAGCAGAAATAACATCAGGTTGCAATGTTTAGAGCTCTCAAACAACATGTTACAGGAACTTATCATGGCAAACAAAGGCATGGCATGAATCTACTAGTTGCATAGAACAAAAGTCCCTTACTGACATGAGCCAAAAAGGATCAGAAGATATGATGACACCCATGTAAACGTGGCAAGTTATATGACAGATTCATACATGGCAGGAACAACAATAAGTAGGCATGTTGGTGAGATTGAACCACTCACCACAGAGCAATACATGGCATGGAAAGGCAACCAACAGTAAGAAGACATGTTTATGAAGCTAAGCATGGGAAGAGCAAGTTCATAGAGTGCATGGATCACTAGAAAAGCACATGGCCAAAACTGAACGTAATGTTAACAGGCTGACAGAAACATTATTTAGCAAGTTTGGAGATTTCAACAAGTTACAGTAAGATATAAATGCAACCAGGGGCATGAATCGATAGAGAATGACATGTATAACAAAACATCCTTAGTGAACATCTCCAGATTATGCATAGAATGACTAGTAGCAGCAGGTTTACCTAGCAACAAAATATAGCAGAAACAGTCTAGCAAAATAGCAACAGCAAGTACCCTACTTAATAAGCTCGATGCACTCGGCACACAACTCCCAAAAATACATGGATAGCACCCCTGTAAAGATGGCATATCATAGATCAAAACACATGTAGACATCAACCTCATAGGATGCACACATCAAACATGGCAAAAATGACAAATCATCAAGTTATAACAGTTCCAGCAGATTAACATCAACATGCATTCTTGCAACGATGATTTAGGCATCAAGATGGACTCAAATGAACATGATGCAATGGAAGGAAATGAATTACTCGTCGAGGCGAACAATTTGACATATTACACGCACGAAATGGAGCAGCATGCAGCAAGTTATGATGTGATGAACATGGCATGATAATGTCAAAATACAGGGACTTAGTGGAATTTCATACCGACGAAAACGGGACGACGAGATCCGGGACGGGGCACGGGCGTTTGGATCGGGGACTGGTGGATCTGGTCCATCCTCTCCGGATCTCACCGGATAGGAACTCCGGCGAGCTACGGAGGTGCTCTGGCGACGGCGGGGGTGCGCGGGGACGCGGGATCCGCGGAGGAGGCGAGGGGACGGCGCGGGGACGCGGTGGAGGCGCGGGTCAGCGGGGATGCCGCGGGGCGGATCCGGCGATGAGCGGAGCTCCGGCGGTGGTGGTCGACAAGGCGGCGGGGCGATGCGGTCGGCGGCGAGGCAAACGGGAGGAGCTCCTCTCCTCAATGGATCAGGACGAGGCGCAGGGGCACAGGCGCCTCGGGCGCGGCGCGCCGGCGGTGAAGGGCGGCGGGACGGCGGCAGTCGCCGGCGGAGGCGGCGGGCGGCGGCGCGGGAGCCCTCCGGCGAGGCGGCGGCGACGGGCGGAGGCGCGGGCGCGCGCGAGCGGAGGCGCGGGTGCGCGGGCCGCGTGGGCCAGCCGCGTGCCGGGCGGGCCGGACGGCGGAGGAGAGAGAGGGGGCCGGCGGCGGATGAGGTGGCAACATGCGATAGGGCGAGGTGGCGGTGCTGCTGACGTGGCACGCCCTGATTGGGCCGGGCGACGTGTCCGGCGGACATGTCCGGCGGCGCGGGGAGGAGTTTGCTAGGGTTTGATCCGCGAATTGCGGGGGAGGGGGTGTTTATATAGGTAGAGGGAGCTAGGAGACTCCAAATGAGGAGCAGTTTTCGCCCACACGGTCGTGATCAAATGACCGAGAGCATGGAGGGGGTTTGGATGGGTTTTCGGCCACTTTGGAAGGGGTGTTGGGCTGCAGCACAACAAGGGCTTTTACGGTTACCCGGTTAACCGTTGGAGTACCAAACGACCTCCAAATGGCACGAAACTTGATAGGCGGTCTACCGGTGCTATACCAAGGCCGCTTGGCAAACCTCGGGCCATTCCGAGAAAGTTTAACACCCGCTCACAACAAGAGACAAAAAGGGGGACGCCGGAGGACATAGGAGTGTCGGATTGCAAAATGGACAACGGGGAAAATGCTCGGATGCAAGAAACGAACATGTATGCAAAATGAGATGCACATGATGACATGATATGAAATGTAGATGATGGCATGGCAAAATACAACACGCAAGCAAATGACATGGCAACGACGACGAATAACTGGCGGACACCTGGCGCATCAAATCCGGGGCGTTACATGGCATACGAGCTTCTCACCGGTAACAAACACCAAGTTGGATACTTTTGAGTATTTGGCTCAAAGTGTTACATTCTTGATAAGCATCGTCATTCGAAATTTGTCTGAAATCCCATGAAGGTTTCCTACTCTGTTATGGCTCAAACTCTCACACTTACCATGTCTACAACAATTTCACCCGAAAGGTTGATGAGACAGTAGATGGGAAGTTTGATGAATCTAACGGCTCGCAAGTAGAGAAATTGCCAATTGATGTAGAAGATAATGATCCCTCGGAAGCAATCCAAGACTTGTCTATTGGAAAGATTCGCCCAACCGAGGTGAAGGAGAGTACCTCGTCCGTTCAAGTGGAAGCCTCAACTTCATACCAAGGTGAACCACAAGTTGACTTGGAGGCATCCACAAGTGGAACACATCAAGATGAAGGAAATGAGGAAGTACAACAAGATGAACCCCAGCGATCTCCTTCTCCTACGCCACAAGAGAACAACAACACCAACAAAAATGAAGAAGGACAAGAGGAAGAACAAGGCAATGAAGAGGATGTTCCACCCCGACCAAAACAAAAGCTCTCACGAGTTCGAGCAAGAGTCTCAAGAGATCATCCCGTCAAACAAATCTTTGATGATATTCAAACCGGGAGAATTACTCGCTCTAAAACTCGTTTGGGTAACTTTTGTGAGCATTACTCATTCATTTCTAGTATTGAACCTATGAAGGTTGAAGAAGCTCTTGACAATCCGGATTGGGTGAATGCTATGCATGAAGAGCTACACAACTTCGAGAGGAATCAAGTGTGGACATTGGTTAAAAATCGGACAACAACCATAATGGCATTGGAAACAAATGGGTGTTTTGGAATAAGCAGGATGAGGATGGACAAGTTGTATGCAACAAGGCCTGTCTCGTCGCCCAAGGCTACACTCAAGTCGAAGGTATGGACTATGGTGAGACATATGGCCCCGTTGCTAGACTTGGGTCCATACGCATCTTACTTGCTTATGCCAATCATCATGATATCAGTTTGTACCAAATGGACATAAAAAGTGCTTTTCTAAATGGTGAAATTGAGGAGGAAGTTTATGTTAAACAACCTCCCGGCGTTGTTAATCCTAAGAAACCTGATCATGTTTACAAACTTCACAAAGCTCTTTATGGTCTTAACAAGCTCCTGGAGCATGGTATAAATGCTTGACCAAGTTTCTTATTGAAAAAGGCTTTGAAATTGGGAAGATTGATTCTACACTTTTTACTAAAAGGGTTAATGGTGAATTATTTGCGTTCCAAATTTATGTGTATCATATCATATTTGGTTCGACTAACCCTCATTTTAGTGAAATGTTTGGAAGGATAATGTCGCAGAAGTTTGAGATGTCTATGATGAGTGAACTCAAATTCTTTCTTGGTTTGCAAATCAAGCAAACTAAGGAGGGTACCTTTGTTTCTCAAACAAAGTATACTAAGGACTTATTCAAGAAGTTCATGATGCAAGAAAGCAAAGGTATGAAAACACCCATGCCTACAAGTGGACATCTTGACTTGACTAACGATGGCAAACCGGTTGACCAAAAGGTTTACCGCTCTATGATTGGTTCATTGTTATATCTATGTGCCTCCCGTCCCGATATTATGCTAAGTGTGTGCATGTGTGCACGATATCAAGCGTCCCCTAATGAATACCGTCTTAAGGCTGTGAAAAGGATAGTGAGATACTTAATTCATACACCAAATTTTGGCACTTGGTATCCTAAGAGGTCTTCTTTTAATCTTGTTGGCTACTCCAATTCGGACTATGCCGGTGACAAGGCTGATAGAAAGTCCACTTCAGGTACTTGTCAATTTCTTGGTAGATCTCTTGTGTCTTGGTCCTCTAGGAAACAAAACTCGGTATCCTTATCCACCACTGAAGCGGAATACATTGCCGCCGGATCATGTTGTGCTCAATTACTTTGGATGACCCAAACCCTTAAGGATTATGGGATATATGTGAAACATGTTCCATTGCTTTGTGATAATGAAAGTGCTATTAAGATTGCTCACAATCCCATGCAAGATGCTCGAACTAAGCATATTAAAGTTCGTCATCATTTCATTCGAGATCATGTTGCTAAAGGAGACATCAATCTTAAGCGTGTCCGTACCAATAAGCAATTGGCGGATATATTCACCAATCCGCTTGACGAGAAAGTATTTTGCCATTTGAGAGGTGAATTGAACATCATTGACGCCTCAAACTTGGAGTACAAACTCCATTTGGATACATGCAAGGCATGAGCCTTTTATGACTAATCCTTAATATTTCTCTTATAATGATGATCATATGTCTTGGATCTATACTTGTACCCTTGCATGTTATCTAACCCTTGTAGGTACTTGGATGAATCCAAATCCATGAGATTGCAATCCACTCACATTTTGAGCAATCTCTACATCACCAAGTTCGTATTATATGGTTGTTGAATACAGGGAAGCATGAACCCACTCAACATATCCTTTGACAATTTCTATATATCAAATTTCATTTGGTATCAAGCTTCATGATAGTCATTATGGATACACAAGTGCTCTTCCTTGCAAGACTAACCCATGTAGGAAAATGAACTCAAACTACAAGTGGTGCTCCAAATTATTGACGGACTACATCAACCTTGAGCATCCAACACATGTTCGACTACATGATTAAGATCAACACAACCCAAGGTTTGTTATTCCAAATCAGAGAAGCTTTTACCCAAGTCATGAGTCAAAGCAACTCAACGAGATGTGAATACATCAAAATGCTTAAATGAAAAATGGAAATCCCATTTTGAGCTTAAAAGATGAGTATGACCTACGACCAAGTGTTATCACTTGACTCCTCAGTCAATATACTCTAACATAGGTGACTTTCTCGCCGGCCCCTTCTAAATGAAGTTCTCTAGTGTTTCTTTGTTCACTTTCTTTATGTTTTTGCATATGTTTCTTGCTATTTTGTTTCCCCTATCAAAAAAAACTTCATCTAGATCTCTTTTCCTTTGTATATTTCTTTGTATTTTCAGCATCAAATTCATTGCAAATCCTTGTGAGATTTAATTTGTTAAGAGAGCTAAGTTGACAAAAAATTTCCTCTCCATTGAACTCAGCCTCACCGATTCATGCTTATTGGCTAGACCGAACTTCAAAAATATCTTGAAGACAGTTCATCGGTACAACCGACATGGACTAACCCGGTCTAACCAATATGCATCATCCATGACACTTCCCACTTGGTGTCACCGATGAAAACGGATTGGTGGTACCGATTTCACTGCTGAGAAAACTTTTTGCCATTGCATATTTTCATTGCTTCTCCAGCTCCACTCAATGATTCTTATCCTCTACCCGCATCTTTACCTACATGCTGCTTTGTAGTCTGTCTCAAGGACCAAACCTATTTGACTCATGCTCCAGAAGTTCCCTTCTTGGAAATGATGTCAAAGGGGGAGAGAGAGCACATCAAAGCTTATCACATGGGAGAGAGAGAGAAAGAGAGAGCACATCTTAGCTTCTCCAGATGCTTGTTAACAAAAGAGGAGACAAGTCACATGTTTTGCAGAGGGGAAAGACATATTGATATACGGTTGTTTGTTTCATGCTCTGTTTTTTCTTGCTCTAATTTTCTCTTACCCTACCTTCTCCCATTATCTAATATCAGATTCAGGGGAGAAAGCGTCCATATCTAGGGAAGAAAATCTCTGGAATTCATTGCATATATTTAATCTTTGAGGACATGACTATATCCAAATGAAGTACTTAGTACTCACCCATTACATGTCATCCCAGTCTTGGTACTCTTGTGGTTTCCTGAAATTGCTTTAATTAGAATGTTCTTGTGTTATCTAACCCTGTTTCCTCAAGATCATCTCTTCCAAAGACAGCTCAAGACCACAAGGTAAGTATATGCATCACACTCATGTGCATGATGATCTCTTGCTGATGTACATATTATTTTGCAAGAAGGATTCATGAACATGAAGGTACACTTCTTTTTATCTACATCATTTGCTCTGATGGATATAGCTAGATATGTGTAACTCATTGCTTGTTCTGACATGCTTATACATTCACATGTTCTTATATTCTATCTTTACATGCTTGCATACATGTAGGGGGAGCTGGTGCATGTTACATGTCTTTCCAAAGCTTTACTTGTTACTCTTCATATCTTTTTATCTAAAGCTTTGATGTATGTTGTCATCAATTACCAAAAAGGGGGAGATTGAAAGCATGAGTGCTCCTTGGGTGATTTTGGTAATTAATGTTGACAAATGTCTTGTTGGACTAATACCTTTATCTAGAATATTTCAGATAAGTTCAACAATGTCATGGCAAGGACAAGAGGGCGTGGAACCCCATCAAAATGGTAAGGAGAAATATTGGCAAAAGCTCAAGACTCTTCATTTTCATTTTAGTGATCCAAGATCACATTGAGCCCATAGGAAAGCCAATACTATTAAAACAGGATGAGGTGTTGCTTAATGGTCTACTTGCTCAAAGTGCTTAGTGATATTGCTCCAAAACCCTCAGCCACTTTCTCATTTCCACATTTGTCCAAAACCCAAAGTAAAACTCGCCCCACCAATTTGATCTATCCGGCGCCACCGAGTTCAGTTGACATAGCCACTGCCAGAAACCCTAGACAATTTGGTCTCACCGATACGGATCTTGGTCTCACCGAGATGGCCTTCCAAACTCTCTGTTGCCTGTATTATTTCGGTCTCACCGAAATGTGCAATCGGTCCCATCGAGTTTGCTTGACCAACTCTCTGTTTGATCTTTGCTTAAATAGGTCACACATAGTTCATGCAATCAGTCTCACCGAGATGGGGTTTTTCCCTAGCCCTAGCTCATCGATCCCACCGAGTTGATCATGTCGGTCCCACCGAGATTCCTAACATTCACATTTTCAACTAAATCGGTCTCACCGAGTTCTTCTATTCGGTCTGACCGAGTTAGGTTAATGTAGGGTAGAACCCTAGAGTCCGATCTTTCATGTTTGGAGAGGATCCCTACCAGGAACACGAAGAACACGAGGAGGGGAATGAGAGAGAAACACTCAACCAACAAGAATAAAAGTCACACATGTGCTAGATCATCAAAACACAAGGAAAGATACAAGATCCAAGTCCAACAAAGGATGATACAAAGGGTAACCGGTTCTTCTCCGTGAGGAGGTCTTGATGATGGTCTTCTCCGGATGGAGGTCTTGAATCCAGGTGGATCTTCTCTGAAGAGGTGTTGGTCCCTAATGAGGAGTAGATCCGGATGGATGAGCGAGGCTCTATCTCACAAATGAGCTAAATCAACGCTAACCCTAGCTAGGAGGTGGGAGAGGTCTATTTATAGTCATAGTGCAAATGAGGGGTGAAGTGAAAGTGTACAAGGGCATCAGCCCGAAACTAGACGCAGCCAGGGTCCGGACTTCCGTGAGGCGCCGGTCGTCCGGAGGCTCGGGGGTCCCGGATGTCCGTGGTTCTTCGGATGCCCACAGATTCCGTTCTGTGGTCGCTGGCACGGTCGTCCGGACTTCTTCGGTTTTCCATAATTTCTATTCTGTTGGCGGAGTGTTGGACGTCCGGAGGGGCTCGGTCGCCGGAGCCCGGCAGTGGCCGGACATCCGGGCTGGGCCGATAGTCCGGAGCCTGTAGCTCTGGTAGGCCTCTCTTCCCTTGGCTGTAGCGACCTCCAGGGGTCGAACGTCCGGCTGGGCCGGTCGTCCAGAGCCTATAGCTTCCAAAGCAGCTCTTCTTCTTGTCCTTCACGCTTGGTGTCCTCGCCTTCTTGGCCATTGAATGTAGTTGGTCCGTGCCTCCCTTCCAAGCACCTGATCACACATAGAGTCTCCATATGAGGTAGTAGCCATGTCTTGTGAGTGGGAGAGGGAGTTCGGAGAGGAGCTAGTTCACCTTATCTTCGATAGCCTTTGCTCGAGCTCTTGTCATGGGTCCAAGTGGTGTCGAGGGAGATGTAGGTATGTCCATGGGGATGAGCGAGGGATTCTCCGCATCATGTCCCTCCCCCCTTGGGAAAGATCTGACCTCCGATCAAAAGTTTCATCACCATGGTATGGCGAGTGGTCTTTGAAGTTTAAGATGTCACTCGCAGTGTACTTGTCTCATGGGAGGTCGATCTTGTAGGCGTTGTTGTTGTAGCGTGCTAGCACCTTGAAGGGTCCATCAGCTCGAGGTAGAAGTTTGTACTTGCGTTCATTGAGGAAGCGGTCCTTGCGAAGGTGTAGCCACACGAGATCGCCAATGTTGAAGATCATGGGTTGCTTGTTGACGTTGAGCTTTGTCGCTAGTCGTTTTACTTGGCGCTCGATGGTGTGCCTTGTATCTTCGTGCATCTTCTTGAGATAGCTTGCTCGTGCACTCGCGTCGAGGTTTGTGCGCTCTTGTATAGGAAGAGGTAGAATGTCCAATGGGGACAACGGGTAGAAGCCGTAGACAACCTCAAAGGGGGACTTGCCGGTAGTCGAATGTCCTGCACGGTTGTAGGCGTACTCGGCAATGGGTAGGCACGCCTCCCACTCCTTGATGTTCTTCTTGATCAACACGCGAATTAGAGTGGAGAGCATATGGTTCGTCACCTCCGTTTGGCCGTCAGTTTGAGGATGGTATGCGGATAAGAACATGAGCTTGATTCCGAGCTTGGTGCATAGCATTTTCCAAAAGTAACTCAAGAACTTGACGTCGCGGTTGGAGACGATTGTCTTTGGTACTCCATGGAGGCGCAAGATTTCCCTACAAAAGAGATTTGCAACATGTGAAGCATCATCTATCTTGTTGCATGGAATGAAATGTGCCATCTTAGAAAATCGGTCCACAAAACAAAAATCCTTGCCATTTTGAGTTCTAGGCAAACCAAGTACAAAATCCATGCTAATGTCTTCCCAAGGTTGATAAGGAATAGGAAGAGGAATGTAAAGACCATGGGATTGAGCTTTATACTTAGCTTTGCGACATGTAGAGCATCGGTTGGTGAAGCGTGAGATGTCGCGGAACTTATTGGGCTAAAAGTAGTTCTTGGAGAGTGTGGAGAATGTCTTGTTGCGTCCAAAGTGTCCCATGAGTCTGCCTCCATGAGCCTCTTGCAAAAGGAGCAAACAAAGAAAAGACTCGGGAATGCAAAGTTTGTTTGCTCTCATAAGATAATCATCCTTGATGTAATATCGTTCCCAAGATGTATGCGTCAAACACTTAGCATAAGGATTAGCAAAGGAAGGACCATTCGCATACAAGTCTTTTATGTGCTCAAAGCCAATAACATTCAACTCAAGTTTAGTGACAAGCGTGCATATGCGTGAAAGTGCATCCGCAACTACATTTTTCTTACCCTTAATGTACTTGATGACACAGGGAAAAGATTCAATAAATTAACTCCATTTGGCATGACGCTTATTCAACTTAGTTTGACCTTTTAAGTACTTAAGCGTTTCATGATCGGTATGTATGACAAACTCATGAGGTCTAAGATAATGTTCCCAAACATGTAGCACACGCACTAAACCATACAATTCTTTGTCATAGATGGGATAGTTAAGTTGAGCACCGAAGAGTTTTTCACTAAAATATGCAATGGATCGTTTTTCTTGCATCAAAACTCCGCCAATTCCGATACCACTTGCATCACAATGAACCTCAAAAGTTTTGTCAAAGTTGGGCAAAGCGAGAATCGGAGCATGAGTAAGCAAAGACTTGAGCTCATCAAAAGCGGTAGATTGAAAAGATACCCAAACAAGAGGAGCATTTTTCGTACTCAAGGCATGCAAAGGAGCGACAATAGTGCTAAAATCTTTCATAAAGCGACGATAAAAACCCGCAAGGCCAAGAAAGCTACGCACTTGTTGCAAATTGGTGGGTTGGGGCCAAGTTTTAATTGCTTCGATTTTAGATTCATCAACATGGACACCCTTGGAAGAAACAACGAAACCCAAGAAAACAAGTTTGTCAACACCAAAGGTGCACTTTTTCATGTTGGCATAAAGACGTTCCTTGCGAACAGTTTGCAAAACAGCCCTAACATGATTTAGATGCTCTTTCATGGATTTGCTAAAAACAAGAATGTCATCAAAGTAAACCACAACAAACACTCCAATATAAGGATGGAGCACAAAATGCATAAGACGCATAAACGTACCGGGAGCTTTGGACAAACCCATAGGCATAACCAACCACTCGTACAAGCCAAATTTGGTTTTGAAAGCGGTTTTCCATTCATCACCTTCTTGTATGAAGATTTGATAATAGCCACTTTTGAGATCAATTTTTGAGAAAATGGTGGCACCGCTAAGTTCATCAAGCATATCATCTAGGAGAGGCACGGGATGCCTATAACGAACGGTAATAGCATTGATAGGTCTACAATCCGAGCACATGCGAAAACTACCGTCTTGCTTGGGCACAAGTATAACGGGAACGACACAAGGGCTTAAGCTTTCACGTACATGTCTGTTGTCGATTAGTTGTTGTACTTGCCATTGGATCTCCTTAGTTTCTTTGGGGTTGACGCGGTATGGAGCTTTGTTTGGTAGGGGTGCTCCGGGGATGAGGTCGATTCAGTGCTCAATGCCTCATAGTGGAGGTAGACCCGGAGGTAGCTCATCCGGAAAACATCTTGGAATTCTTGCAAAAGAGAAGAGAACACTAAAGGCATCATGGCCAACTCAAAAACCATTTATCCTATACTTCTTCTTTTCTTGTTCCTTTGTATGAATAACAGGAATCCCGGTTCGGATCTGTTATGCACCAACGACGACCCCTTCTCTTTACCTTTATCGGCTCATACCTCAGTCCATTGCTGGCTTGAATGCTGTCTCTCTTCTTGTTTGCTTCTCAAACTACGGAACCAACTGCTTTCGCGCCGGGGGGAGGGGCGAGATCCAGAGCAAGGTAGATCGTGAGAGGTGTTAGTTTTAGGTGCCTCGTCCGTGCACACAAGGACAAAGTACATAACACTCGATGGGTTCTCACACACTTCTCTCATCTCTCTTTTGGTGGCAAATAAGACTAAGTTTTTCTTGTCGCTCATCGTGGAGGCACTCGGTTTTGGCTTGTGGCTCTCACTCTCTGTTGGGTGGATCACTTTCTCACTCTTCTCTCCATGATGGGTGGCTTGCTTGTCGGCTATCACTTGACTAGGAGACATAGGTCATAGCACATACTCCTTCCCTTTCATCTTGAAGCTATAGTGATTGGTACGCCCGTTGTGGATGACGCCGTGGTCGAATTGCCACGGTCGACCAAGAAGGAGGTGGCAAACGGACATCGGGACGACATCGCACTCCAAAGTGTCCTCATATGCACCAATTTTTAAGGAGACTTGGACCGTATGCTCAACCTTTATAGTGCCGGAATCACTTAGCCATTGGACCTTGTATGGTTGCGGGTGCCTTATCTTGACCAATTGGAGCTTGGAGCATAGTTCTTCACTTGCCAAGTTGTGACAACTACCTCCATCGATGATGACCTCGACGGACCTTCCGTTGGTGCCCGCCTTTGTGTGGAAGATGTGGCATCGTTGGTCTTCCTCTTGTTGATGTTGAAGAGTCAAGACTTTGGAGACAACGAGAGCGGGGCTCGAATCCTCATCACAAAAGACTTGATCATCTTCATCCTCGTTCACGCGCCGGTGCATGGCCACTTGCTCAAGGGCTTCCATTTCTTCTTCACTCATGGAATCATAGGTTCCATCATCATTGTGGATCATGGTGCGCTTGTTTGTGCATTGGAAGGACTTGTGGCCTTGGCCACCGCAAGTGAAACACTTGAAGGAGCTTGTCTTGATGGTCTCATCGGTCGGAGTAGATGATGAAGTGCGCGGCTTGAAGTTGCTTGTAGAAGGAGGAAGACGACTTGATCTTTTCGAAGGTTTCTTGTAACTTGACTTGTCGTCGTTGCTTGTAGATAGCTTGGTTGAGGTAGAAGTTGGAGGAGTCGTTGGAGGTTGGGTGTTGGAGAAGCCGTAGGTCTTGGATGAGTACTTGGCGTACTTGAAGTCATCTTGCACTTGACGTTCGGCTTTGGTAGCTTGATGCACAAGCTCAATTGGGTTGGAGTAGGGTTGGAAGTCGGCGATCTTATTGATGGGATGATTGAGGCCATTCAAGAAGCGTGCCATAGTTTTCTCATCATCTTCCATGACATTGGCTCGTATCATGGCTATCTCCATTTCCTTGTAGTATTCTTCAACAATCTTTGTTCCTTGCTTGAGGAGTTGGAGCTTCTTGAAGAGATCGCGGTTGTAGTAGGTGGGCACAAAACGTGCTCGCATGACATCTTTAATTTGAGCCCAAGTGGTGATTGGTGGTTCACCTCTTGCTTCTCGGTGCTCAAGGACTTGTTCCCACCATATGAGCACATAATCGTGGAACTCAAGTGACGCAATAGCGATCTTCTTCTCTTCCTCATAGTTGTGCAAACGAAAGATTTTGTCGACCTTCAATGCCCATGAGAGGTACTCTTCGGGATCATTGCTTCCATTGAACTTGGGCATTGTGAATTTTAGCTTGCCATAGCGTTGCTCTTCATTGTGTTGTTGGCGAGGGTGATGATGACGCCCTTGACGTGGAGGATAATCAACCTCATGTTGCTCTTGGTGTGGAGGAGGTCCATCGTCTTCTTGCTCATGTTGAACTTGAGTTGAGGAGGAGCTTGTCAAGCTCGAGGCGGAGCTTGAGGAACTCGATGTTGCACTCTTGGTTGGTAGTTCCGCTCTTGGTTGGTAGTTCTCGAAGTGCTTCCTCTTGGTTGCGCCGATCGCAGCCGCGCTTGGCAATGGCTTAACTTGATTCTTGAAGGGCACGTTGCGCCTCAAGAGCTTGTGCTTCACGTTGTTGTTGTTGAAGACGTTGAGCCTTGGCGTCTTGTTCCTCTAGATGTAGACACACTCATTCTTCCTTTTGGCGACGTTGACGTTGGTGTTCTTGAGCTTGTGCAAAAGGGTCTTGGTGAGGTTGATGACGAAGGACTTGCTCGTCGACTTGCTCTTGCGGATGATTGTCGTGTAGAGGATTGCGGGATGCATGACAGTCTTGACGTGCGGCTCATCGAAGAGTGTTCGATGTCGATGTACTTGAGCCGGAGAAGGTGTCGTTGGAGTGTCGACTTGAGAGGCTCTGTCTTCAGAATGAAGAAGTTGGAGGAGGGCAGTTCACCAACAAGGCACGGATCTCGTCCATTCGTGCATCGATATCTTGCTTGTGAGCATCGAGCTTGTTGTCGAAGTAGTCCCTTGTATGTTGCTCGGATAGTCGCAAGTCGGTGGCGAGATTGTCGATGCGGTCGGTCATTGCTTGTTGCTCTTGATGCAACGCTCGTTGTGCACCAAAGAGGTGGCTCTTGGTGATGAATTATGACATTTGATCATCTTGCTCGATGAAGAGTGGGTTGGTAGAAGTACTTGGCCTATCCATCATTTCAAACAAAAATGTGAGTGGTAGAAGGAGAAGAACTTATACCACGTACTTTGACCGATGTTGGAGATGAATCAAGATCACTCAAATGCGGACAATGAAATAGCACAATTGGTACCAATTCTTGTCGGTTCTCACACCTACACAAGTAAATGATTATGGTGGAGCTTGGTTAGGATGGTGGCACAAAATTTGATGCAATTGTAAGTGAGCTTCAATAATGTTGGAAAAGATTCACAAATTTGCAAATGCAACAAGTAGACCAAGCAAGTAGAGGTACATGGAAACACACACGCAAATAGATAAGTGGGATTGTGCAAACCAAAAATGAGCCAAAATGTGGAAACCACGAAAATGCTCTTGTTGCACAATACAAGAGAGACACTAGCACGATTGCACAATAGGCAGATACGTAACTTGTGCACAACCTACTAGGCAAAAATGCAACGACCTCTATCCCAAGTATGCTATAAGTATGGTATTTCGGTGATATGATCCAAGATGATCCGATATGACAATCTTAATGTAGTATGATGCTATGGTTCTTGATTATAAGCTCTTTGCTTAGAAGCTTGTTTGGCTCTTTCACTTTTGAGATCTTTTCTCATGCAAAACTTCATGAACCAAGGTAGCAATTGTGTATGCAATGACAACTTTGTGACACAATAGAGGATGCCAAGATATCACTATGCTATGGTATGTATGCTATGGAGTATGAACACTAATGCTCACAAGTCACGTTGCCTGCAATACTCAATGGCTAGTCTCGATGGGTAAGCAATGCAAAAGGAAGGCCATGTGGTTATCTATCCAATTGCAAGGTATAACAAAGATGTCGTCGAGGTTACCGTCCTTGGCGATGATGAGTCCTTTGCGAAGATGAGTGGTGGTGATGATGATGTCGAACCGTACCTAGATAGCCAAAACACAATAGGACACGGGAACCATAACTCAAAACCTCAAAGACCAAAACGTGTCAAAATCGTCATAGGAGGTATTGGTGAATGATGGTGGTGTATGTGAGCAGCTGTGGTGGCATGAGGTTTTGGAAGATGTGGTGGAAAGTGGAAGTGGTGGTGGCCGAATTGGAAAATTTCAGTTTCCTCAGAGTTGCTCGGACGTCCGGAGTGTCACGGTCGTCCGGTCGTCAGATGTCCGGCGGGGTCCGGTCGTCCGGTGCCTGGGCGAAAATCTGGCATGGGATGAACTGCTCAATTTCGAGGTGGAGGGAGGTGGTGATGTCGAATTCGAGCGAATTTGTGGATGGAAAATGGTGGGGAGGGTGGGGAAAGCTAGATCCACACGTGGCAACACAAATCCATGGATCAAATCCAACGAAATCTCAACACACCAACAAATCACAAAAAAAAATTGGGGCTATTTTTGGTGGGGATTTTCATATTTAGGACGAAAACAACAAAATCAAGCTAGAAAACACGGGGTAGGGGCTCCAAAAACGTGATCAACCTGGCTCATGATACCAAGATGATGTAGGATAGAACCCTAGAGGCCGATCTTTCACGTTTGGAGAGGATCCCTACGAGGAACACGAAGAACACGAGGAGGGGAACGAGAGAGAAACACTCAACCAACAAGAATAAAAGTCACACATGTGCTAGATCATCGAAACACAAGGAAAGATACAAGATCCAAGTCAAACAAAGGACGATACAAAGGGTAACCGGTTCTTCTCCATGAGGAGGTCTTGATGATGGTCTTCTCCGGATGGAGGTCTTGAATCCAGGTGGATCTTCTCCGAAGAGGTGTCGGTCCCTCACGAGGAGTAGATCCGGATGGATGAGCAAGGCTCTATCTCACAAATGAGCTAAATCAACACTAACCCTAGCTAGGAGGTGGGAGAGGTCTATTTATAGTCATAGTGCAAATGAGGGGCGAAGTGAAGGGGTACAAGGGCATCAGCCCGAAACTGGACGCAGCCAGGGTCCGGACGTCCGTGATGCGCCGGTCGTCCGGAGGCTCGTGGGGTCCCGGACGTCCGTGGTTCTTCGGATGTCCGTAGATTCCGTTCTGTGGTCGCTAGCTCGGTTGTCCGGACTTCTTCGGATTTCCGTAATTTCTGTTCTGTTGGCGGAGTGTTGGACGTCCGGAGGGGCTCGGTCGTCTGGAGCCTGGGAGTGGCCGGACGTCCGAGCTGGGCCGGTCGTCCGGAGCCTGTAGCTCTGGCAGGCCTCTCTTCCCTTGGCTGTAGCGACCTCCAGGGGTCGGACGTCCGGGCTGGGCCGGTCGTCCGGAGCCTGTAGCTTCCAAAGCAGCTCGTCTTCTTGTCCTTCACGCTTGGTGTCGTTCTTGGCCATTGAATGTAGCTGGTCCGTGGCTCCCTTCCAGGCTCCTGATCACACATAGAGTCTCCGTATGAGGTAGTAGCCATATCTCGTGAGTAGGGAGAGGGAGTTCGTAGAGGAGCGAGTTCACCTTATCTTCGATAGCCTTTGCTCAAGCTCTTGTCATGGGTCCAAGTGGTGTCGAGGGAGATGTAGGTACGTCCATGGGGATGAGCGAGGGATGCTCCGCATCATAGGTCAAATGTGTGTAACGATTGGATTTTGTGTGGAGGCAATATATACCCCTCCACCCCCATCTCCATTTGTGAGAGAGCCATCGGAACATGCCTACACTTCCACTACTCATTTTCTAAGAGAGAACCACCTACTCATGTGTTGAGACCAAGACATTCCAATCCAACCACAAGAATCATGATCTCTAGCCTTCCCCAAATTGCTTTCCACTCAAATCATCTTTCCACCATAGCCAAATCTATGAGAGAGAGAGTTGACTGTTGGGAAGACTATCATTTGAAGCACAAGAGCAAGGAGTTCATCATCACCACACCATCTATTACCTTTTGAGAGTGGTGTCTCCTAGATTGGTTAGGTGTCACTTGGGAGCCTCCGACAAGATTGCGGAGTTGAACCAAGGAGTTTGTAAGGGGAAGTAGATCGCCTACTTCGTGAAGATCTACCCGAGTGAGGCAAGTCCTTCATGTGCGATGGCCATGGTGGGATAGACAAGGTTGCTTGTTCGTCGACCCTTCATGGGTGGAGCCCTCTGTGGACTCGCGCAACCATTACCCTCCTTGGGTTGAAATCTCCATCAGCGTGGATGTACGATAACACCACCTATCGGAACCATGCCAAAAATCTCTATGTCTTCATTGCGTTTGCACACTCCAATTCCATCCCTTCATTTTCTTGCAATTAGCATGCTACTCTTTCCACTTCTTATACTCTTGACATGCTTGCTTGAAATGTATTGTGTATGCTTAAATTTTTGCTAAAACTCCACCTCAACTTGAAGAATTGAAAAATTTGCACTTTTGCTTGTTGAATGTCTAATCACCCCCCCCCCCTCTAGTCACCTCTTCTCGATCCTACATTATGTGATCAAGTTTGAGCATGATTTATTTATTGATTATCTTCCTTATGAGTGGCGGTCGGGGACGAGCGATGGCCTTTTCCTACCAATCTATCCCCCCTAGGAGCATGTGTGTAGTACTTTGCTTCGATAGCTAATAGACTTTTGCAATAAGTATGTGAGTTCTTTATGACTAATGCTGAGTCCATGGATTATACTCACTCTCACCCTTACACCATTTCTAGTCTCCCTAGTACCGCGCAACTTTCGCCGGTGCATTAAACCCACCATATATCCTTCCTAAAAACAGCTACCATACCTCCTATTATGGCATTTCCATAGCCATTCCGAGATATATTGCCATGCAACTTCCACCATTCCGTTTATTATGACACGCACCATCATTGTCATATTGCTTTGCATGATCATGTAGTTGATATACTATTTGTGTTTTTATACATGTCACTCTTGATCATTGCACATCCTAGTACACCGCCCGAGGCATTCATATAGAGTCATATTTTGTTCGAAGAATCAAGTTGTAATTCTTGAGTTGTAAGTAAATAAACGTGTGATGATCATATTTTTTAGAGCATTGTCCCATGTGACGAAAGGATGATGGAAGCTATGATTCCCTCACAAGTTGGGATGAGTCTCCGGACTTTATAAAAATAAAAGAGGCCAAAGAAGCCCACCAAAAAATAAGAGAAAAGAGAGAAGGGAAAATGTTATTATCCTTTTTCCACACTTGTGCTTCAAAGTAGCACCATGATCTTCATGATAGAGAGTCTCCTATGTGGTCACTTTCATATATTAGTGGGAATTTTTCATTATAAGAACTTGGCTTGTATATTCCAATTATGGGCTTCGTCAAAGTGCCCTTGGTCTTCGTGAGCAAGCGAGTTGGATGCACACCCACTTAGTTTCTTTTTGAGCTTTCATAAACTTATAGCTCTCGTGCATCCGTTGCATGGAAATTCCTACTCACTCACGTTGATATCTATTGATGGGCATCTCCATAGCCTGTTGATACGCCTAGTTGATGTGAGATCTCCTTCTTTTTGTCTTCTCCACAACCACCATATTCTATGCCACCTATAGTGCTATATCCATGGCTCACGCTCATGTATTGCGTGAGAGTTGAAAAAGTTTGAGAACATCAAAAGTATGAAACAATTGCTTGGCTTGTCATCGGGGTTGTGCATGATTTAATACTTTGTGTGATGAAGATGGAGCATAGCCAAAATATATGATTTTGTAGGGATAACTTTCTTTGGCCATGTTATTTTGAGAAGACCTTATTGCTTTATTAGTATGCTTGAAGTATTATTGTTTTTATGTCAATATTAAGACTTTATTTTGAATGTTATGGATCTGAATATTCATTCCACAATAAATAAACTTACATGGATAAATATGTTAGGTAGCAGTCCACATAAAAATTCTGTTTTTATCATTTACCTACTCGAGGACGAGCTGGAATTAAGCTTGGGGATGCTTGATACGTCTCCACCGTATCTATAATTTTTGATTGTTCCATGCTATTATATTATCTATTTTGGATGTTTTGTATGCATTAATATGCTATTTTATATTATTTTTGGGACAAACTTATAAACCTAGAGCCCAGTGCTAGTTTATGTTTTTTCCTTGTTTTTGAGTTTTACAGAGAAGGAATATCAAACGGAGTCCAAACGGAATAAAACTTTCGCGATGATTTTTCTTGGACCAGAAGACACACGTCGGACTTGGAGACGAAGTCAAAGGAGTCCCGAGGCGGCGACAAGCCTTAGGGGCGCGCCCTGAGGGCTTGTGGGCCCCTCGGAGCTCCTCCAACCCTAATTCTTGGCCTATTATGGGCCCCTCGATCATGCAGGGCTTCTACATCAACTCTATTGCTCTTTCGATGAAGCGTGAGTAGTTTACAACAGACCTACGGGTCCATAGCTAGTAGCTAGATAGCTTATTCTCTCACTTTGATCCTCAATGTCATGTTCTTCTCGATGTTCTTGGAGACCTGTCCCATGTAATATTCTTTTACGGTTTGTTTGTCGAGATCCGATGAAATGTGGATTTATGATCGGTTTATCTATGAATATTATTCTAATCCTCTCTAAATTCTTATATGCATGATTTGATATATTTGTATTTCTTTCCGAATTATCGGTTTGGTTTGGCCAACTAGATTGGTTCTTCTTGCAATGGGAGAGGTGCTTAGTTTTGGGTTCAATCTTGTGGTGTCCTCACCCAATGACAAAGTAGGGGTAGCGAGGCACGTATTTGTATTGTTGCCATCAAGGGTAAAAAGATGGGGTTTTCATCATATTGCTCGAGTTTATCCCTCTACATCATGTCATCTTGCTTAAGGCGTTACTCCGTTCTTATGAACTTCATACTCTAGATGCAAGTTGGATAGCGGTCGATGTGTGGAGTAATAGTATTGGATGCAGAATCGCTTCGGTGTACTTGACACGGACTTGATGCCTATATTCACAATCATTCCCTTGGATATTGTCATAACTTTGCGCTTTTCTATCAATTGCTCGACAATAATTTGTTCACCCACCATTTTATTTTCCTTCAAGAGCGAAGCCTCTAGTGAAACCTATGGCCCTCGGGTCTATTCTCCATCATATATTTTCAGATCTATAAACCAAAGCACCCCAAAAATACCTCGCTGCAATTTATTTACTTTTACTTTGTTTTATGTTTTAGTAATCTTTTATATCTATCTTTATTAGATCTCACCTTTGCAAGTGAGCGTGAAGGGATTGACAACCCCTTTGTCGTATTGGGTGCAAGTGTTTGATTGTTTGTGTAGGTGCATAGATTGGAGACTTGCTTGTGTCTCCTACTGGACTGATACCTTTGTTCTCAACTTAGGGAAATACTTATCTCTACTTTGCTGCATCACCCTTTCCTCTTCAAGGGAAAAACCAACGCAAGCTCAAGAAGTAGCACTGACCACTAGGGTCAATTTCCCGCGAGCAAACGAAGAACAAGCAAGAAACTGAGATTGCAATCTGGATATTGCGAATATAAGAGGAAAGCTTTATTGATGAAAGTGGGGTTCTATAACATCTTGGTCTGGTCGTTGAACACAAACGAACTATGCAAAGTTGCAGCTATGGCGAACTTTAATCTAAACAAAACTTAAGCAAAAAAGCTTCTAGATTGATCTAATTATATATGGGCAAGGGGTGGCAGCCAAGGAGGTGGAAGGACATCCCAAGGCAGCCTAAAACTAACCCTAGGTCGTACAAGGCTCGTGGGTCCAAGGAGGTGATGCAACACCTTTGGACTTGTAGTTTGACTCGGATTCTGCAGCAGTGTCAGATTGTTTCATCAATATCTCAACACTCCGGACGATTTTGAAGGTGACTCCAACTTGGTTGAAAAGAGCACGAAATCTACTTTCCAACAACAAAAGAATCACCCAATTCGTAGTCCAGATGAAAGAGATCTTGGAGTTTTGAGTCAAGTATGTGTGTGTAGTCGGAATCTGAGTCTAGAACGTGGGAGACTTGGACTCTATCTTCTCTTGGCCCAAAAGTGATGTGAGAGAACTTTTTGAACAACATCTAAACTTCTCTTTTTCCCTTATCTTCATACGTGGATTGTACAAATGTCCCATACATCTCCAATTAGACATGGCACAAAAGTCTGTGAAATATTTTTCTCCTGGATAACATAAATAAATTATTGCATACTTTGCATTAGAAATCACCTCACAAATAAGCGTTTATGCAATATATTTGGTATTATCCAAGGTACTCATGTCCTCATCAGATTTTAAAAACAAAGTTCACGATATGAAAAATGTTCATCGGTTTTTAAAAAGAGTTCCTCGATTTCAAAAAAGTTCATCGATTTGGGGAAAAAGTTGATTGATTTTGAGAAACAGTTCATTGATTTTGAAAAGATTTCATCGGTTTTGAAAAAGAGTTCATCAATTTTGAAAAAATCTCATCGATTTTGAAAAAGGTTCATCAATTTGGAAAAAGAGTTCATCGATTTTGAAAAAGGGTTCATTTATTTTGAAAGGTTCATCGCTTTTGAAAAAGAGTTCATCGATTTTGAAAAGAGTTCATAGATTTTTTAAAAAGTTCACTCGGTCTTGAAAAAGAGTTCATTGATTTTGAAAAGAGTTCATAGATTTTGAAAAAAGTTCATCGATTTGGAAAAAGAAGTCCATCGATTTTGAAGAAGAGTTGATCGGTGTTGAAAAAGAGTTCATTGATTTTGAAAAGAGTTCATCGGTTTTGAAAAAGAGTTCATCGATTTTGAAAAGAGTTCGTCGATTTTGAGAAAAGTTCATCAATTTTGAAAAAAAAAGTTCATTGATTTTGAAGAAGAGTTTGTCGATTTTGAAAAAAGTTCATCGGCTTTGAAAAAGAGTTCATTAGTTTTGAAGAAAGTTCAGCGGTTTTTAACAAGAGTTCATCGATTTTGAAAAAAGTTCATTGGTTTTGAAAAGAGTTCATTGATTTTGAAAAAAGTTCATCGATTTGAAAAAAACAAGTTCATCGATTTTGAAAAATGTTCATTCAATTTCGAAAAATGTTCATTCAACTTGGCAAAAGTAAAAAAAAGAATCAAATCGTTCCAGTAAAAAAGGAACAAGAAAAAAAGAAAGATAAAAGATGAAAAGAAGGAAAAATATGGAATTGACCACATGATGTGTGGATGGCGTGGTGGTTAGTGCAGCTTAAGTAAGAGCAGGAGGTCTTTTATTCGAAATCTACCTGAGACCTCAGGCTGGCTCGCCCCCCTCGCGTCGCCAACCTCTGGCGAGACGGAGGAAACCCTAGCCCCCGCTACAGGAAGCTGCCCTCGCCGTCCAACACTGCACCGCTGCTGCCGAAGGAATGACCGGCAAAGTTGCGCCGACCCCTAGGATGGCCGCGGCGGGGCGGATCTGGCCCCTCGCGCTCTCCCTCGCCACCATCCCGCTCGACCCACCTCACTCTGCCCCGCGGCTCTCCCGTCTGCTGCCTCCGGCTGTTTCGGCGTGGGCTGCGTTGTGCCCTGGCCGTGCTGTGAGGCGGGATCCGGCCTCTCCTCACCGGCCGCCCCTCGGCTCGACTTTGGGACCCCGTGCGCGGCATCGGGCTCGCTCCTTCGCGGCCTTCCTCTAGAGGCGCGTGGCTGCGGCTCCACGCGTGGGGTGCTCCTCGCTGGCTCGTCTGGGCCACCTTCTGGCCGCGGCGCCCTGCCCCCACCCACACTGTCCACCCCCTGAGCTCCATTGATGGCAGCGGCATGGCGTCCCTCGAAGTGTGCCGGCTGGATTGCGTGGTGGCTGTGTTGTTCTCCATGGCGGCCCTCTTCCCCCTCGCGAGTGTGTTATAGCTTTGACCCCTGGCAACCATGAACCTGTGTCCCCTTCCTGTGTTAATGGTTGCCCGTGGTCGACGCTGGCACGACTCCGGACCCAACATGCTCCTGGAGCTGCGTTCCTCTTCCAGCTTCTTGGGCTTGCCAGGGTCCCGGTGGTTTTGGCACCGGTGGCCCGGATCTGCGCTCATCTTCGGATCTTCAGCCATCTGCGTCGCCGTCCACCGTTGCATCCCCTTCGCCTTCACCGTCGAATTCCCCTCCGCTCGGTCGCCCAACCTAGCTCAACTCTTTGTGCCGCTCTTGCTCCTACCAGATTTGTAGCTCGCTCTCCTATTGATGTACGATGTCGGCTTCGATGACGGACATTGCTCCCCTCCCTGTGATTGGCGACTTCGACATGTGTTTCAACTTCCTCCACTCTGCCCCGATGGCTTAGGATTGCTTAGACAAAGACCGGGGGCGAAATCCCTGCTCGGCTTGCTGGTGCTGGTAGCGATGACACCCGCGGGTGTCGTTCCCTTCTTGGAGGCGCTGCCATGGTCTCCGTCTTAGCCCCTCTTTGAGCATCAGGGGAAACCCTAGGTCCAGGCTTCTAGACTGGACGACGACGGCGTCTTCACGCCATTCCCCTTCTTGAAGGCATCGTCTTTCTCGCTCGCGGCGTGCCCGACGGTGGAGTTGGACGTTGGTTGTCTTCACTGTGTTCAAGTTGCTTCTCAGGGCTAGGAGAGTTTGTTGTGTTGTTCTTTTCCTTTCTTTGGGCTGAGCACCCCATGTCCCTCTGCTCCGTGCACTGATACATCTCTGTCGTATCTATTATTTTTGATTGTTTCATGCTAATGTTATACAACTTTCACATACATTTGGCAACTTTTTATATTATTTATTGGACTAACCTATTGATCTAGTGCCCAGTGTCAGTTCCTATTTTTTGCATGTTTTTTGTATCGCAGAAAATCCATATCAAACGAAGTCCAAACGCGATAAAAATTTACGGAGAATTATTTTGTAATATATGTGACTTTTAGGAGGTGGAATCAATGCAAACAGGGGCCCACAGAGCCCACAACCCACCAGGGCGTGCCATAGGCCCTAGGCGCCCCCTGGTGTCTTGTTCCCTCCTCGCACGTCGGTTAGAGCCCTTCTTCTGATGCAAGAAAGGTAATTTATGGAAAAACCCGTGTAAAAATTTCAGCGCAATCGGAGCTACGGATCTCCGGGAATTTAAGAAACCGTGAACGACCAGATCTGGGGAGTGCGAAACATAAGAGAATATAGAGGGAGATCCAATCTCATAGGGGCTCTCGCCCCTCCGCTACCATGGAGTCCATGGACCAGGGGAGAACCCTCCTCCCATCTAGCGGGAGGCCAAGGAAGAAGAAGGAGGAGGGCTCTCTCCCCCTCTCTCCCGGTGGTGCCGGAGTGCCGTCGGGGTTAGGATCGTGACGGTGATCTACATCAACAATCTTGCTACCGTCAACATGAGCTCTCCCCCACTCTATGTAGCAGTGTAACACCTCTTCGCCTTGCTGTAATCTCTACTTAAACATGGCGCTCAACTCCATATATTATTTTCCAATGATCTATGGTTATTCTATGATGTTTGAGTGGACCTGTTTTGTCCTATGGGTTAATCGTGATCTTGGTTGGTATGATTGTATATTTTATTTATGGTGCTATCCTATGGTGCCCTCTGTCTCGCGCAAACGTGAGGGCCCCCCATTGTTGGGTGTTGCAATATGTTCATGGTTTGCTTATTGTCAGTGTTGCGGGGGTGATAGCAGCCTAAACATGGATAAGTGAGTTATGGCGTATGGGAGTAAAGAGGACTTGATATTTAATGCTATGGTTGCGTTTCATGACCTTGATGTTCTTTAGTAATTGCGGATGCTTGCTAGGGGTCCAATCATAAGTGCATATCATCCAAGTAGAGAAAGTATATTAGCTCATGCCTCTCCCTCATATAAAATTGCAAGAATAATTACTGGTACTTGTTATCGATTTCCTAGGGACAAATGACTTTCTTGATGACAAAAGCTATCTACTTTTACTACCTTGAATTTTATTCATAGTTTTATTCTTGCAAAGTACTCGTAGTTTTATTCTTGCAAATTAGTTTCATACTTGTTCTAGGTAAAGCAAATGTTAAGTGTGCGTAGAGTTGTATTGGTGGTCAATAGAACTTGAGGGAATATTTGTTCTGCCTTTATCTCCTCATTGGGTTTGACACTCTTATATATCTAAGAAGGCTAGAAACAATCCCCTACACTCATGGGTTATCAAGACCTTTTACTGGCGCCGTTGCCGGGGAGCAATAGTGTGGGGTGAATATTCTCATGTGTGCTTGTTTGGTTTATCACTAAGTAGATTTTATTTTCTGTTCTAAGTTGTTTTATATCTTTAGTTATGGATATGGAACACGAAACACCAAAAAAGTTAGTTGTACTTGCTACTCATGGAGATGGGGAATCTCCTAAAACCCTCGATGATCGTTATGTGAAAAATATTATGCACTACTTTGATAATCCCGAGAAAACTCCATTCAACTTGATAATGGGAGTAACGTTGGATCAACGTGAATACTTTAGGGATTATCGCTTGACACAAAAAGGGAAACTTTTATGGGATCAAATTGATATGTTGCATTGGTATGCTTGGAATTTATGCCAGAGATGTGATTTTTTTCCTTTTGCTCTAGGATGAATGCTCCACACCATCCCTTTTCATGCAAATTTAATGATAATGAAACATTGGCTTCTTATGCTAATGGTATATATGATTATTATGATGTGGAATGAATAGAGCAATTTGTTGCTTTTAAGGGTGCTTATGAAATTGAATATTTGTTTTTAAAGTATGAAGCTTTTGATGATGATGTTTATAGACCTGAAAATTTTGCCATCCTTAAATATTGCTATGATAATTACAAATACAATTCCGATATTGATGTATTTATTGAGAAAGTCTCCGCTGTCCAAGAAGAGACTAATATTTTGCAGGAGTCTATGGAAGAAGGAATTGAAGAAACTGTGAGCTCATTGGATAAAAAAGATGATGAGGAGAGCGAAGAACAAAAGGAGAAAGAGCGGACTAGCTACCCGTGCCCACCTTACGATAAGAGTAACTCTTCAACTCATACATTATTTAATTTCCCATCATGCTTACCGAAGGATGGATGTTATGATAATTGCTATGATCCCATTGATTTGTTTGAAATATCCCTTTTTGATGAACATGATACTTGCTATGCTAGTGGCCAAGATGCCAATATGAATTATGTTATTGGAGATGAACTTGCTATTGTTCCTTATGTTAAGAATGAAATTGTTGCTATTGCACCCACACATGATAGTCCTATTATCTTTATGAATTCTCCAAAGTACACTATATTGGAGAAGTTTGTTCTTATTAAGGATTATATTGATGGGTTGCCTTTTACCATTGCACATGATGATTTTGATGAATATAGTATGCATGTGCTCACTCCCCTACTTGCAATTATTATGAGAGGAACTACATCTCCACCTCTCTATGTTTCCAACACGATAAAATTGCAAGAAACTACTTATGCTATATATTGGCCTTTACTTGATGTGCATGAATTGTTCTTGTATGACATGCCAATGCATAGGAAGAGAGTTAGACTTCGTCATTTCTTGATATATGTTGCTTTGTGCTCACTACTAAATGAAAAATCAATGCTAATTAAAATTGGCTTTGATATACCTTGGGATCCGGGTGGATCCATTACTTGAGCACTTTATGCCTAGCTTAATGGCTTTAAAGAAAGCGCTGCCAGGGAGACAACCCGGAAGTTTTAGAGATTCATTTATTTCTATTGAGTGCTTTTATAAAGTTTAAAAACAACAAAAATATAGAGGGGAACTTAAAACTTTTCACAAAAGAGAAGCGATTGGAAGTTATGCATTGGAGAAGTGAGGGTCGACCTTGAACACTTGTGTTCATGCTCATGGAAACAATGTAGAATTTTACATGAAGATTCTCACTAAAATAATTATCCCCTTGTACAAATCCATTGTATTATAAAAATAATGTGCCAAGATTTGCCTTTAGGATGATTAGATTCCTTGTTGGTATGTGCGGTGCATAAACAGAATTGGTTGAAGTGCATGAATTTTCAATTTTTTTACTGGAATGTCAAACGTTTCTGAAACTTTTTGCAAAGTCTTGCTATACAAATTTTTTATTTTGTCCTAATTTTTCAGAATTTTTGGAGTCCAGAAGTATGGTAGATGTTCAGATACTGTGACGCCCGGATAATTAAGCTACAATGATCCCACGCTAATGGTGCCATGTCACCACGGTTACTGCTGCTAATCTATCGTTAGATCAAAACCGGTCCTAAATTCAAATTCAAAGTTTAGTAAATAATAAAAGTTTTCAAACATTAAAATAAAAATGTTCGGTCTGTATTAAATATTACATAGATAAATATGGCGTAGTAAACACATTTTTATAAAATTCCTAAATGATTCAAAACGATTTAAAACAGAAAAGTAAATAAATAAAAGAAAATACAAAAGAGAAAAACTAAACTAACAAAAAAGGGAAAGCACCCCCCACTAGGCCACGACCCAGCAGGCCTCCGGGCCGCCCGGCCAGACCACCAGGCCCAA
>NC_041389.1:226329723-226406511 GCF_002162155.2 Triticum dicoccoides | reverse complement strand
CGAAACCCTAACCTCCCACTACTCCCACACTCCCTCTCCCTCGTCCCACTTCTCTGCCTTCCTCTCCCCAATCCAGATCGGATCGGGGCAATCGAGGCCCGATCCCGTCGCCCCATCACCGACCCCCGACGCCACCGTTCGCCGTCTCGGCCCTCATATCGTCGGATGCCTCCTCATCTCCTCCCCGACGGCCTCCTCCTCGCCTTGATGCCAACGCCGCGTCGCCGCCGCCCAGGGCCCCGACGTCGGAGGACCTCGGCGTACTACCTCACCGGCCTGCTTCCTCCTCCCCACCGGTCTGCCTCCCCGTCGCCGGCCGTCCCTGTCTTCCTCCCCGCGCCACATTGCTACTCCCCTACGGCCACAGTGAGCACGCACCCCTCCTCTATTCCCGTCCCTCCCGGTCACCACGCGCCTTCGCGCGCTCGCCGCGGCGGACGTGTGCCCCGCCTCCGCCTCGACCCACTCCGGTCGTGCCCGCGCCTGAACTTGGCCGCCCCCTCTCCTTGCACTCCCCCTGGCCATTCGAACACCACGGCCGGGACGCACCCTGGCCTTGCTCTTTCGCGTCCTCGCGCCCACAAGCACGCCTCCCGACTCCATCGCGGCCTTGCTGCACCGCGCACCTACCTACGCCGTGGCGCCCGCTGCCCGCGTCGCACGTTGCGGCCTCACGGCCCCGCCGGGGTTCGCCCCCGCTCCGGCCCCTTGCCCCGCCAGCCGCGGTGGCCTCACGTGCTAGCCGCCCGCACCCGCGTCCCCTCGTTCGGGCGGTTACGCCCGCCCAGATGCGCCCCTGCGCCCGATCCGCTAAGGCCCTCGGGGCCAATGACAAGTGGGCCCCTGCCCAGAACGTTTAAAAAATATATAATAATAATGACTAAATTAATTAATTAATTAACTAAATTAATTAAGTTAATTAATCCTACTTAATTAGTCTAAATTGACATGTTAGTCTAACTAAGCAGTAATTAGTTAACCTAACCCTAATTAACTAAATAGTGCATGACAGGTGGGTTCCATTGGGCCCACATGTCAGTTTAACTTAGTCAATCCCTGTTGACTACTGTTGTCAACATGACATCATGCTGAAGTCATTCATCCAATTTCGAATTAAATTAAATGATTAATTAAATTCCAAAAATTAGTAGATCTTTAGAAAACCATATCTTTTAGTCCGTAACTCGGAGTAAATTATTTTCAACAGGAAAGTTGCTCAGAACGACGAGACGAATCCGGATACGTGGCCCGTTCGTCCGCCACACATCCCTAGCATAGTGAACCTGCAACATTTCACCTCTGGTTCATCTGTCCGAAAACGCGAAACGCCGGGGATACTTTCCCGGATGTTTCCCCCCTCCACCAATATCACCTAATACCGCGTTAGGGCACACCGAACACCGCGTATTGTCTTGTTACGCTTTGTGATACTTTGATTGCTCTGTTATTTATTGTGTTCCCTCTCTGTTACTTCTTTCCGATAGACCAAAAGACTGCCGGCGACCCCCAGTTCGACTACGGAGTTGACGACCCCTCCTTCTTGGCAGAGAAATCAGGCAAGCCCCCCCCCCTTGATCACCAGATATCGCCTATTATCCTCTATACTGCTTGCATTAGAGTAGTGTAGCATGTTACTGCTTTTCGTTGATCCTATTCTGATGCATAGCCTGACATTGTTGCTACATCTGTTGATACCTTACCTGCAATCCTAAATGCTTAGTATAGGATGCTAGTTTATCATCATTGGCCCTACATTCTTGTCAGTCTGCCTTGCTATACTATCGGGCCGTGATCACTTGGGAGGTGATCACGAGTATATACTATACATACATACATACATACTACAGATGGTGACTAAAGTCGGGTCCGCTCGAAGAGTACCCGCGAGTGATTCACAGATTGGGGGCTGAAAGGACCTTTGTCCCGACGGCCCTCTGTGTGGATCTATGTGGCGGAGCGACAGGGCAGGTTGAGACCGCCTAGGCGAGAGGTGGGCCTGGCCCTGGTCGGCGTCCGCGGTTGCTTCATAATAACACGCTTAACGAGATCTTGGTATTTGATCTGAGTCTGGCCATTTGGTCTATACGCACTAACCAACTACGTGGGAAAGATATGGGCACTCGACGTCATGGTATCAGCCGAAGCCTTCTAGACGTTAGCGACTGAGCGGCGCGCGCCGGATTGGAACGTAAGCCTGCTCTTGTATTAGGGGGCTAGTTCTGCTTTCGGCCGCCCACGCAACATGCAGGTGTGCAATGGGCGATGGGCCCAGACCCCTGCGCCATAGGAGTTAGACCGACGTGCTGACCTCTCTGTTAGGGCTAGGTGGGGCTGCGACGTGTTGATCTTCCGAGGCCGGGCATGACCCAGGAAAGTGTGTCCGGCCAAATGGGATCGAGCGTGTTGGGTTATGTGGTGCACCCCTGCAGGGAAGTTAATCTATTCGAATAGCCGTGTCCCTCGGTAAAAGGACGACCCGGAGTTGTACCTTGACCTTATGACAACTAGAACCGGATACTTAATAAAACACACCCAGACAAGTTCCACAGACAACCCGGTGATCGCTTTTCCACAGGGCAACGAGGAGAGGATCGCCGGGTAGGATTATGCTATGCGATGCTACTTGGAGGACTTCAATCTACTCTCTTCTACATGCTGCAAGACGAAGGCTGCCAGAAGCGTAGTCTTCGATTGGATTAGCTATCCCCCTCTTATTCTGGCATTCTGCAGTTCAGTCCACTGACGACAACCAGGAGTAGTTTAGAAGGATCCCAGGCAGGAGGCCTGCGCCTCTTTCGATCTGTATCCCAGTTTGTGCTAGCCTTCTTAAGGCAAACTTGTTTAACTTATGTCTGTACTCAGATATTGTTGCTTCCGCTGACTCGTCTATGATCGAACATTTGTATTCGAGCCCTCGAGGCCCCTGGCTTGTATTATGATGCTTGTATGACTTATTTATGTTTCTAGAGTTGTGTTGTGATATCTTCCCGTGAGTCCCTGATCTTGATCGTACACGTTTGCGTGCATGATTAGTGTACGATTGAATCGGGGGCGTCACAAGTTGGTATCAGAGCCAACTGCCTGTAGGAATCCCCCTTCCACACTCCTTGGCCGAAGTTGAGTCTAGTCGATGAAAACTGTTTTACTAACATGGTTGTGCGGCCCATGGGCCCACGTCGCCATTTGGGTGGTATTAGGATCTTTTATTCCTCGCCTTTACTCTGGGACCCTGATCTCTCTTCTATTCAGGTTAAATGGTTTTGCTAACTCTAACTCTAGGTTCTCATAAATACTTTCTCCCGGAGAGCCCCTTCATTCCAGATGATGGCCTGCTTCACCAGAAGATTCCGAAGATACTCTTTGATATTCTCTTGAGACTTTGTGCCCATCACTTTTGCTATTCCCGACCACCGATAAATCCTTATGGATAACTAATTACACTTGCCATTCATACGATCATCCCCTATTGATCTTGTTATTACAAGATACCCCAAAGTTTTCTCTATTGTTCCGAGAATACTTTGTGCCTACTGCCTCGCAGTTCTTTGCCACATGAATACCCCTTCAGATAAATCCTCGCACTTGTCGAGTATCCGCTCATCCTCAGTTGTTCATGTGTTTCACAAAAGTCTTCAAAATACTATTCGATCTCCCGAAAATTCTCTGGAGCCTTTTGCTCTTGAAATTCTTGCTTGCTTGCATTATGGTTAATCCCATAAGTCTCGTAGTCTTATTGACATTCCTTGTCATTATCATTTTGAGTCTATTGACTCAATATGTTTGCGAATACACGCAATCATCATTGATCCTTATAAATTACCTTTCCTGCTGAGCTGCCATTCTTTTAACTGGAATTGGTTCTCGACCAATCCAATTGTCGTTGATTGTACCCTAAGGCTATTCAACTTATCCATCCCTAATCAAAGCATTGCTTCTGATCCTTTGTTTTGGAAATCAAAATTCCTTTGTTATCTAAGCATCGAATTATTCCGATGTTCTATAATATGATGCTCGTGCATTCTTTCTTCCTCTGATGGAGTACCCATACTCACACCAGCTCCGTTGTGGATCACCCGATCCATTGTTGGATTGTTATCCGACAGTGTCCTTCATATTCAATCACCTTGTGAGTTCTCCCCCTGATATATAGTGCCTTTGGTAAATTGTATCATCTGCTTGGCCAACCATGCTTTGCTTTCGAGCTGGTGATGTTTACTATGAAGTTGTGGTATATGTTCCTATGATGCCCCGATGGGTTGAACCATTGCCTTACCTAATCTATGTGAGCCCGAAAGATTTCACGGGCCATACTCTTTTGGTATTTTGCTAGATAAAATTTCAACATCACAACTTCTTCAAAAATGGGAAGTGAATGGAAGGTTATGCATTGAGGAAGTGGGAGTCGACCTTGGACCTTTGTGTTCATGCCCATGGACACGATGTAGATCCTATCATGGAAGCTTCTTGTAATAATAACTATTTCCTTGATATAATATCCTTTGGTATCAGTGAATTGATCCTTTGCAATCGTGGTTCTGACCATATGTTCTTCTTTGATCCCATTTCTCGGGCAAGTTTAAGCACTTGTCTTCTGTGGATCAATACACCTGTCCAACCTTTACTTTTGTCTGTCGTCGGGTATTACCCCCTGGTATCTCGAGATTGTCACGGAACTGCATAACTTTTTATGAGTTCTACATCAAGTGTTACACTCTCATTGATTCCAATTTTTCATGGGCTCTGAGTTATTAAACACTCAAAGACACCGATAACTGACTCGAGTCCGCATCGCGATTAAGCAACTCTTGGTAACCTTCATTACTTACGAGTTTGAACTCAATCACGTCATTCCTAGCTTGTTTGGCTATATCCTTGTCGTGCCGATTTTAACTGTGCTACCTGCTCCTTCTTCACAGAGCATATTTTTTTCGACGATAAGCTAAGCTTACGTCGACTTTGCTCATCATATCATTTCGCCTTGAACAACAAGCTTGATTTTGAGTTGCGCCGTACTCGTGGTTCCAGTAACCTTTCGCGTCATCATTCCTTTGACTTGATGTCATCGCCGATCTATTACATCTTCGTGGAGCCTATCGACAAAATTTGTCGTGATCATCATCAACATCTTGACTCCTTCCTGGATATCAATTGAATTCATGATGAGAAATACCATCCTTGCCCTTGATGATATGTGTTGTCATCGACCACCTTAATGCCTCCCCTCCAACACAAACTTGTTCGTGTTCTGTGTTATACCTTGAGTTCCTTGCTATCCAACCTTTGTTCTTATTTACCTTGGAGTATTACCATCTGTCTTGTCAAGAATGTCATGAGACTTTCACCACCTCTTATGAATTATTGTTGCAAGTAATACTCCTCACCATAACCTTCCCTTCTTGGTTCCCGTGTTGATTCTAACCGGGATTCCAACAAGTGAATGGTACTGCATGGATTTTGTACTTCTAACAACCCTATTGCTTTGAAGTTGATGGTCGATAGTTCGTTCTTAGACTATTGCTTGTTGAACCACCATTCTAACGTTGATCATGCTACCTAAGCCCATCTTTCGGGTGCACCTTTCAATCAATGTTCAATCGGGTATGCTTTCCTCGAGCATATGTCATTATATCATTTGATCTGACAAATGTTATCTCCTCGTTCACATAATTGTGGAAACCCATCCTTTCGAAATCTCGATGAATTGTCACTGAGTTCATCAATTACCTCCTTATCCCATCATTGGTTTAGTGATGAATGCTTGTTTCGGAACTTGCTTCCATAGTTCGTATCCCGGGAATCTTACAATGTCATCTCGACAATTTGTGTTACACCTTTCTTCTCAGGCATCCCGAGTCTGAGGTATCCTGCCACCTATCAGAACTGAATCTCGGTCTGATATGATGATTGGAACATAATTCCAAGAGTTATAACTTTGGTTTTAATATGACCCGGTAAGGTGGTGTCATTCCTAGCCCACCTGGCCGGAGGCCCTATTGTTATAGTTTCCTTTTTAACAAGGTTAACCATTTTTCCATGAGGAAATTGAATGCCTTGTTTAATAAGTTTATCATGATGGATCCTTTGTGTATCCAAAGTCCGACCTTTGCTTGAAGACCATGTCAATGCTATCTCGAAGCATGTCTGTGATACTCCAATTTTCAACAAGAACATTTAAAGCCCAATGCTAAATGTTTCTTTATCAATTATCCAAACACCGTTGTATGGGTAATGTCATGAAATTTCTCTCCCCTTACCTAAAGGGTTTTCTACATTATTTCCTATCATGGATATCATACTCTGCTTGTCCTTGGGAAGGATATATCCCCTGAAATATGTGTTTAAACACATTTTCCTTTCCATTGTTTTGCTTAAACCTTCTTGTGATCTATATAAGCAGTAATATTTCCCTGCTTATGTAAACACCAAGGTGTACCATCTTGTCTGGTGTAACCCTGTTACTATTGTTGATGACATTTCGGTAGCCACCGATGGACGAGAACCTTGCCTATTGGCCCGCCTCGTTCAATGAGCAGGAAAAATGGTTCTCTTCATCCCTCGCCCTTGGTATCGATGTTGTTGCCGACATAACTGATAGGCTACCCTCTGACACGCCTTACTATCGTGACCGTGCAAGATGTCGGCCCCCTTCCTACTTTCAACCACATGGTGGGCCCATAACCCACAGGTCCACTGGATCGAAACCTGACTCTTCTTTATAACCCGGATCCTAATGTGTCCTTTGCACCTGGCTTCGTATGTGATTCACGAGCTGAATGCTATACCATTGTTAATCCTGGAATCAAACACCAGGTTATTCTCGTTGTTCAAGCCCCCATTCCAGCTTCTGTCTAGTCATCGAATGATTGCCTACCCATTTGAAACTTTGGTACCATCGTATATTGCACTCAACGAATTCCCTAAAATACAACTCGTGGGGGTACCTTGTGTATTTCCCATTGAGTTCATCGTCATATGCCCAGCTTTGTGGAGACGCATTCTTCCGGAGTTTTTCCCTTTGGTCGCGTTCGTAGTATGATGGAGTTTCCGAAGAAAGGATGCCGACTTCGTCATGATGACATGAAGCAAAGAAACGGAGACATCAACGTAAAGGGTCAGCTACTTCTGGAAGTGCAACAAAGACCGAGAAGAACCGTTAGAATTTCGCAACCTAGTCTTTCCCCCTTACTCCCCTCCTAAATCTCAGGACAAGATTTCTTGTAGTGGAGGAGAATTGTGACGCCCGGATAATTAAGCTACAGTGATCCCACGCTAATGGTGCCACGTCACCACGGTTACTGCTGCTAATCTATCGTTAGATCAAAACCGGTCCTAAATTCAAATTCAAAGTTTAGTAAATAATAAAAGTTTTTAAACATTAAAATAAAAATGTTCAGTCTATATTAAATATTACATAGATAAATATGGCGTAGTAAACACATTTTTATAAAATGCCTAAATGATTCAAAATGATTTAAAACAGAAAAGTAAATAAATAAAAGAAAATACAAAAGAGAAAAACTAAACTAACAAAAAAAGGGAAAGCACCACCCACTAGGCCACGACCCAGCAGGCCTCCACGCCGCCCGGCCAGACCACCAGGCCCAACCGGCCACCCCCCACTCCCTTATCCCCTCTCGCCCGAAACCCTAACCCCCCACTACTCCCACTCGCCCCCACTCCCTCTCCCTCGTCCCACTTCTCTGCCTTCCTCTCCCTGATCCAGATCGGATCGGGGCAATCGAGGCCCGATCCCGTCGCCCCATCACCGACCCCCGACGCCACCGTTCGCCGTCTCGGCCCTCATATCGTCGGACGCCTCCTCATCTCCTCCCCGACGGCCTCCTCCTCGCCTCGATGCCAACGCCGCGTCGCCGCCGCCCAGGGCCCCGACGTCGGAGGACCTCGCCAGACTACCTCACCGGCCTGCTTCCACCTCCCCACCGTTCTGCCTCCCCGTCGCCGGCCGTCCCCGTCTTCCTCCCCGCGCCACATTGCTACTCCCCTACGGCCACAGTGAGCACGCACCCCTCCTCTATTCCCGTCCCTCCCGGTCACCACGCGCCTTCGCGTGCTCGCCGCGGCGGACGTGCGCCCCGCCTCCGCCTCGACCCACTCCGGTCGTGCCCACGCCTGAACTTGGCCGCCCCCTCTCCTCGCACTCCCCCTGGCCATTCGAACACCGCGGCCGGGACGCGCCCTTGCCGCGCTCGTTCGCGTCCTCGCGCCCACAAGCACGCCTCCCCACTCCGTCGCGGCCTCGCTGCACCGTGCACCTACCTGCGCCGTGGCGCCCGCTGCCCGCGTCGCACGTTGCGGCCTCACGGCCCCGCCCGGGTTCGCCCCCGCTCTGGCCCCTTGCCCCGCCAGCAGCGGTGGCCTCACGCGCTGGCCGCCCGCACCCGCGTCCCCTCGTTCGAGCGGTTACGCCCACCCAGATGCGCCCCTGCGCCCGATCCGCTAAGGCCCCCGGGGCCAATGACAAGTGGGCCCCTGCCTAGAATGTTTAAAAAATATATATAATAATAATAATAATGACTAAATTAATTAATTAATTAACTAAATTAATTAAGTCAATTAATCCTACTTAATTAGTCTAAATTGACCTGTTAGTCAAACTAAGCAGTAATTAGTTAACCTAACCCTAATTAACTAAATAGTGCATGACAGGTGGGTTCCACTGGGCCCACATGTCAGTTTGACTTAGTCAATCCCTGTTGACTACTGTTGTCAACATGACATCATGATGAAGTCATTAATCCAATTTCTAATTAAATTAAATGATTAATTAAATTCCAAAAATTAGTAAATCTTTAGAAAACCATATCTTTTAATCCGTAACTCGGATTAAATTATTTTCAACAGGAAAGTTGCTCAGAACGACGAGATGAATCTGGATATGTGGCCCGTTCGTCCGCCACACATCCCTAGCATAGTGAACCTGCAACATTTCACCTCCGGTTCATCTGTCCGAAAACGCAAAACGCCGGGATACTTTCCCAGATGTTTCCCCCCTTCACCAATATCACCTACTATTGTCTTGTTACGCTTTGTGATACTTGGATTGCTCTGTTATTTATTGTGTTCCCTCTCCGTTACTTCTTTCCGATAGACCCCAAGACTATCGGCGACCCCCAGTTCGACTATGGAGTTGACGACCCCTCCTTCTTGCCAGAGCAATCAGGCAAGCCCCCCCCCCTTGATCACCAGATATCGCCTATTCTCCTCTATACTGCTTGCATTAGAGTAGTGTAGCATGTTACTGCTTTCCGTTGATCCTATTCTGATGCATAGCCTGACATTGTTGCTACATCTGTTGATACCTTACCTGCAATCCTAAATGCTTAGTATAGGATGCTAGTTTATCATCATTGGCCCTACATTCTTGTCAGTCTGCCTTGCTATACTATCGGGCCGTGATCACTTGGGAGGTGATCACGGGTATATACTATACATACATACATACTACAGATGGTGACTAAAGTCGGGTCCGCTCGAAGAGTACCCGCGAGTGATTCATGGATTGGGGGCTGAAAGGACCTTTGTCCCGATGGCCCTCTGTGTGGATCTATGTGGCAGAGCGACAGGGCTGGTTGAGACCGCCTAGGCGAGAGGTGGGCCTGGCCCTGGTCGGCGTCCGCGGTTGCTTCATAATAACACGCTTAACGAGATAATGGTATTTGATCTGAGTCTGGCCATTTGGTCTATACGCACTAACCAACTACGTGGGAAAGATATGGGCACTCGACGTCGTGGTATCAGCCGAAGCCTTCTAGACGTCAGCGACTGAGCGGCGCGCGCCGGATTGGAACGTAAGCCTGCTCTTGTATTAGGGGGCTAGTTCTGCTTTCGGCCGCCCACGCAACATGCAGGTGTGCAATGGGCGATGGGCCCAGACCCCTACGCCATAGGAGTTAGACCGGCGTGTTGACCTCTTTGTTAGGCCTAGGTGGGGCTGCGACGTGTTGATCTTCCGAGGCCGGGCATGACCCAGGAAAGTGTGTCCGGCCAAATGGGATCGAGCGTGTTGGGTTATGTGGTGCACCCCTGCAGGGACGTTAATCTATTCAAATAGTCGTGTCCCTCGGTAAAAGGACGACCCGGAGTTGTACCTTGACCTTATGACAACTAGAACCGGATACTTAATAAAACACACCCAGACAAGTTCCACAGACAACCCGGTGATCGCTTTTCCATAGGGCAACGAGGAGAGGATCGCCGGGTAGGATTATGCTATGCGATGCTACTTGGAGGACTTCAATCTACTCTCTTCTACATGCTGCAAGACGAAGGCTGCCAGAAGCGTAGTCTTCGATTGGATTAGCTATCCCCCTCTTATTCTGGCATTCTGCAGTTCAGTCCACTGATATGTCCCTTTACACATATACTCATGCATATGTAGTGTAGATCCTTGCTTGCGAGTACTTTGGATGAGCCAGACGCTGGAGCCCAGGAGCCAGACGCCACCGTCGACGACTACTACACTGGAGGTGCCTTCTACTACGTGCAGCCCGCTGACGACGACCAGGAGTAGTTTAGGAGGATCCCAGGCAGGAGGCCTGCGCCTCTTTCGATCTGTATCCCAGTTTGTGCTAGCCTTCTTAAGGCAAACTTGTTTAACTTATGTCTGTACTCAGATATTGTTGCTTCCGCTGACTCGTCTATGATCGAGCATTTGTATTCAAGCCCTCGAGGCCCCTGGCTTGTATTATGATGCTTGTATGACTTATTTATGTTTTTAGAGTTGTGTTGTGATATCTTCCCGTGAGTCCCTGATCTTGATCGTACACGTTTGCGTGCATGATTAGTGTACGATTGAATCGGGGGCGTCATAGATACCTACAGACTGTCATGTTTAAGACAAATTCTGTTTTTTGATACATTGTTTTGCTTGTTTTGATGAAACTATCGATTTTTATCGGTGGTATGACCCATGGAAAAGTTATATTACAGTAGCTATAATGCAAAAACAAAATATGAATTGGTTTGCCACAGTACTTAGAGTAGTGATTTGCTTTATTATACTAACAGACCTTATGGAGCTTTCTGTTGAGTTTTGTGTGGATAAAGTGATCAAAGATCGAGGAGATCTCGATATGAGGAGAAGGAGGAGAGGCAAGATGTTGTAGGGTGGAACCCTATGGGGAGATCTTTCACGAATTGGAGGGGGAATCCCCAAGAACAAGATGAACAAAAGGAGGAAAACAAGAGGAACACTCAAGAACAAGTCCAATCACACATCCACTAGATAATCGAACACACAAGATCCACAAGGTACATGAACAACACAAGGAAAGATACAAGGTAGAGTTCATCCCAAATCCAAAGGTCATGGGGGCTTGAATCCTAGAAGCATCTTCCCACGAAGGGGGGCTTGAATCCCTCGGGATCTTCTCACATGGAGGTCTTGAACTCCATGGGAGTGGTCTCTCTCTCTCTCTCAGGAGGAGGAGGTAGGAGAAAAGCTCACCTAAGAATGAGCTATCACTTTGCTAAGTCTAAATGGAGGAGTAAGGGGAGTATATATAGGTCCAAGGGATGAAGGGGTAAGTAGGGACGAGATGGGGATACAAGGGCCAAGCCCAACAGCCACGCACAGGGGGCCCGTGTGCACGGGGTAAGTGGAGCCCGTGTGCACAGGGTAAGTGGAGCCCGTGCGCACGGGGTATCTAGAGACTTGACGCATGAGCCCATGCGCACGGGGTCCGTGAGTCCCGTGGACACGGGGGTCCCGTGGACACGGTACATGCCAGTGCGCATGGGGTCTTCTGGACCGCCAGCCTGGGAGGCCCATGGGCACGGGGTCGGAGGGGCCCATGCGCACGGGGTCGCCTGGGAGTTGTTGCCTTCTTCTTGGCGCTTCCTTCTTCGCTTCCAGGCTTCCCTCTTGGATGGTGTAGATGTTCTCTTCCGCATGAACTCGTCCTCGCTATGTGTGAAGCTTCGACAATACCTATGCATGCACACGGAAGGAATGTCAAGTAGTATACCATCCTTAAAGGGGTCAAGTGAACACGTGTAAAGGAGAAGATTCACCTTTATGTATGTGAAGTAGATGTCGCACGTGTCACATGCCAAATGGACTCTTGACTTGGTGATGTCCATAGGATGCTCCCCATCATCCCCTCCCCCTTGGGAAAGATCCGACCTCGGATCAAAAACCACATCACCATGGGAAAGAGATAATGTCGCCGTGTAGAAGTTGACGATCACCAAGCATTCATCATCTTGTAGCTTGAAATGGGCACTCTCCAATGTCGCACCATCTTTTAATTCCTTCAAAAGGAGCAAAGATAACAAGCACTTGGAAAAACAATTGTGGTTGGCATTAGAGCAAAACCAAACATTTGAGAGGTGATTCGCCCAACAAGTGTTGTCATGAAGCATAGCATATGGTTTGACAAAGAAGTGTGGCATGGCATTTAAGCATATAAATTGAGCACAATCAAGTACATCATGGGAACAAGCATGCAAATGGGAGGTAGAGATGCCAATATATGTGATAAGTGAACAAACATCTACCTCAAGGTCATAGCAAGCATGCATAAAGTGCTCAATTAACGGTCCATGGTAGGCATAAGAGTCATTCACAACACCAAATATAGTGAAATGTCTAAACACATGGGGCAAGTGCAAGACAATCCAAGCATAACATGTATAGGGTGTAGTGAAGATATCATGGAACTCAAAACAACGGAAAGAGCAATTGTTCAACTTTTGTGAGGCAATCAAGTCAACCATGTGATAACCAAAGGGACATGGCATATGTGAAGAACTAGATGCAACACACAAGGCATATATGTCCTGGGGCATGGCAATGTGGTAATGATAAGTCGAAGCAAGATCGCTAGCATGTGTGCAAAGTGTCATGGAGCAAGCAACACATGAAGTATGATCCACAATATGCATGCTCATGGTTTGGGTGTTCTCGAGATAGAAGGATATCACCTCGAAAGCATGTCCTTGTGCGTTCTTCAGAATGTCGAAGTGGTAGGAAATGTGGTGTATAAGTGAGTCATGGTCGAATGTATGAGGCTCGCTCTCAAGAGCTCGAATGGTCAACTCACGTGAAGTGGAAGTCGACACGAAGTCCAAGTATCCTACACATGCACACGACAAAACAAAGAGCATATGCGCATGGTAGATAAACACATCATCCATCATGATGGTTCTCTTCTCTTGTACATAACCATTAGAAGCACAAGTGCATGAATAATATAATGCAACAATGGCTATATTCATGGCACTAGGTATATGGTGCAAAGAGGTAAGACAATCATGCTTCACAAGAAATATGTCAAAATCTCCAAGTATATGCGAGAATGCTATGAGGCAATCTTATGAGCAAGACAAGAATCATTGTTGCACTCAATACATGGCAAATCATCTAGCATGAGAGAGGCAACACATGGAGATATATGACAAGAAGCAATATGAATCATGTGCAAAGCATATAGATGGTTGTCATCAACCGCATGAAATGAGCAAGTGTGAGTCATTGGTGATGCAACATAAGCAAGCATATCAATCAAGCCATGCAAACTAGTCGAGTGAAGATGCAACACACTAGAGTAAATCATGGCAATCATGTCATGTGAGCAAATAATACACATAGACAATGCACATGACATGTCGCAAGCACGAACACAAAGCAAGATCATAATATCATCATAGGAATGGTGCACAAAGCAAACATGGCAATAACAAGCAATATCTCCACCAAGCTTGCAAATACACATACAAGTATTAGAATCAATCATCATGTGTAATGCAAAGCATGGGTCACAAATGCATGGCAAAGGCATAGGAATAAGCATATCATGCAAAGTGAACATGGCAATATGGGCATATAATATGTAATGGACAATAACCCATAGCCAAGTGAGAGCCAAGTAGAAGAGATGCGCGAAGTCTTTTTGCGCGAAGGGAGTGGTGGGGGTGAAAATCCACGGATTTCCAAGTCATCATTGCTCTCTAGAGCTCGTTTTGTCAACTCATGGGATTGTGAGGTTGACAAATATTCATGTGTACCTACACAAAATAGACACGAACCAGAGAAAGTGTGTGCGTGGTAAACGTACACATCATCCATCATGATGTGTATGTGCACGTGTGAGTTAGCACAAGATAAGCAATTCTCAAAGAAATTTGAGGCATGGTAGAGAAACATGTCATCCATCATGCAATGATAGTTATTGTGTTCAACATGATTAGGATGCAATTTATAGAAAGTGTGAGGCACAACAATAGCATTTTTATTCATGGGGAGCATATGGTGCACACAATCATGGGAATCGGGCAAATCATAGGATGGATCAAAATCTCCTAAAATGTATGAGGAAACTATGGGGGTCTCCTCATGAGCAATATCGGAAACATCATATGGAGGAAATGAACAACATCCAAAACAATGCATATCCGAAGCTAGGTGGGCATGGCATGGCATATGAGATAAATGATGCAAAGGGAGCATATCAATATCATCACAAGAAAAACAAATGCCAATAACCATGGGCTTGTCATCTATGCCATATGTGAAAAATGGGTTTATTTTAATGGCATATGCATAGTCACTATTAAGAGATTGCAAATAAGACATATGGTTGATCTCATGCATAGCATATGACAAGTCAAGCGGATTATCAAACATGATGTGACCTAAAGAATTGTCACAAGAAATCCTATGTAACATGGCATCACAACTAATAGACTCCTCATGAGAATCATCATACTCATCATAAATGGGAAAATTATCGCATGGGGAAATCGTACTAGCATGAAGCATGGTACTAGGTGGATCAACATCATGCAAGCAATCAATGTCAAGAATGTCCACTAGTGGGACTAGAGCATCACCTTCACCTATGTTACCTTTGTCGTTCCACTCAAGTGGTGTAGGTGAGGTGGGGAAGACCAAATCATGGTCATCTTCATAGTGATGGAACCGTGTGGGGGTGCATCATAGTCCACCATGGCCATCGTCATGTCCAAAGGGAGGACGAAGTCGTCGAGGATCGGCGCGTCATCATGTATGGGACCTAGCACCAAATGAGAAGACACAATAGAGGTAGAGGTTAAGTTGTTAGAAAGCGAAATGGCCTCATATGCCTCATCAACTACCTCACTCTCTCTATGTGGTGGTGTCTCACTCACTCCCTCAAGGTAGGTGCACTCAAAGTCACATATGGTGGAGTCACTCAAATCACTCAAGTGGTGGTGGTGGTGGCTCTCCTCACATGGGAATTGGGGCAGCTCATCATATATGGGGCTAGTGGTGAAGTCACTCTCACTCTCAATATGATGGAAAAAGTCACTCAAGTCATCATACGTCGCCATGATCGAAGGGAAAATCCCATGCTCAACCATCTCGTAGTCATCGCCGTGGATGAAGGCCGAAGATGGCACATCATCGCTCTTGTCATGGATGAAGGCCGAAGATGGCACATCATCACTCTCGTCGTCTAGTAGCATGGTCCTTGCAAAGTGAGCTCAGGGTCGAGTAGACTTGGCCTTCTTGAGTTCTTGCTCCGCCTTGATAGCACCAAAGTAGTTGTCGTTGATGGACTTGTAGTTCTCTAGGAAGATAGTCTTGGAGATGTCGTTGTTCAATCCCATCATGAAGTAGAACTTCATCCAAATGGGGTCGTCCACGCTGGCACGTCGCAAGACTTCCTTCATGTTGTTGAATTACTCATCGAGGGACTAGAATCCTTGTATGGTGTTCTCCAATTCGCGTTGAAGATGTTCCGTGTAGGTTGGAGGCACAAACCCTCGCCACATCACTTTCTTCATCTTGGACCAACTCATGTCGAAGCTCCTCGAAGGTGTGTGAAGCCACCAAATCAACGCGTAGTTGTGGAAGGTACTTGTGGCGCACTTCACTTGAACTTTGGAGGGTAATTGATGTAGCTTGAGGTAGTCGTCCATCTTGCACTCCCACTCGAGGTATTCATCAGGGTCATTAGTCCCAAAGAATGGAATCTCCTCGGTGATGTCTAAGTCGTGGTAGCTCGAGGGAGTAGTGGACTTGAGCTTGTGGAGTAGGCGAAGATGCCGTGCATCCGAAGGCAAAGATGCCTTGAAGTCACTTGGCAAAGATGCCAAAGGTGTTGAAGAAGCCGTAGCCTTGAGGTTGATGTTGTGGCTCTATGTAGCCCGTGTGCACGGGGGTGCAGGAGGCCGTGTGCACGGGGGTCGAGGGCCCATGTGCACGGGGTTGGCAGAGCAGCCAACACGTGTCCTGAAGTTCGCTCTTCATGGTCATGTCGATGTCGATGCTTGTGTGTACTTGCCGGAGATGGTAGCTCGGGAGTCTTTGCACTTGAGCATCTTCTCGAATATGAGGAAGACCGCTTGCGGTTCTTGATGAGGGCCTTGAGCTCCTCCATGCACTTGTCCATCTTGGCATCGATGAAGTTCCTCATAGCATCGAACTCGTCGCCGTGGTTGTAGACCGGAGATGACATGCTTTGCCTATCCATCACAAGACTCGAGCAAAGGTGAGTAGGAAATGAGATAAACAATACCAAGGTACCTTTTCCCAAAGTTGAGGATGTATCTCGTATCACTCAATGTGAGATGAAAGAATAGTGGAATTGGTACCGTACTTGTTCACTCACACCTACAAGTAAAAGCTTATCGAGTGGCTTGGTTAGGACAAGTGGCACAAATTTCATGCAAATTGAACTCTAAGATATTGTAAATGTTGAAATAAATCCAAAGGACTCAAAATGCAAAGCAAGTGATCACAAATATAGAGGAGGGCAATAAAGAAACACACACGGTGGGATAATGGGGCTTGTCCAACTATAGGGATGAGCAATACAAAATTGCCTAACGAAGACTAAGCTCGTGTTGCACAAACACTAGGAGAGCACTAGCTTGATTGCACACTTGGGCACGATTCACCACTTGGCACCAACCTATATGTATGCAAGCTAAATGTTTCCTATTCCATGTATCCTCATGCACAAGTATCTCTTTTCATGATCAACTCTCTTTTGCTTATAAGCTTTTGATCTTTCTCTTTCTTGCTTAAAAGTTTTTTTTCTTTTGCTCTTCTCTTCCTTTCCTATTTTCTTATTGAGCCTCAACCAATTATGCAAGACAAGTATCACAAGATATGCACGGAGCAGGCAATTGCACTATATGATATATCCAATGATGCAACAATATGATATCGTATCACTAAGGTGCACAAGTTTTCGCAAAGCCCGGCAATACTCAGATAGCTAGTCTCAATAGGTATGAAGGTATGCACAAAGATGGTGGGGCTATCAAGATGTAATGGCAAGGAAGGAAAAGTTTATGACGGAATAGATACCTTCTTCACTCTTAACCTTTCACGAAGTCGGGGGTAACCGGCCTTGCTTCTGGTTGAAGATGGTCTCAAAGGATGGATGGTCGTCATCGACGTGGAAGCTCGTGGTGGATGTAGTCGATGGAACGATACAAGTCGCCGGTGGTTGATGAAGATGTAACCGTCCCTAAGTAGCCGAAACACATTAGGAGACTCAAATCACAACTCAAACAACCACAAATATCAAAGGAACCAAAATGGGTTAGTTTAAGAAAGTTTTATGTGGTGGTGCGAAAGTTATGGCGGAGGGCCAAAATAAAAGATGCGAAATGGAAAAAATTTGATGGAGTCAAATGGTGGTAAAACCAAGATGAGCAGCTCGTGCACGTCGCTAGCTTTTCAACGATCCAATGAACACCCAAATCGGAGTTCAGATGCGAAAGTTACAGCCAAAACGGTGAAGTCCGGATGGCTGCTGTAGGGGGGCCATGCGCACGGGGTCTAGGGCCCATGGACGGGGGGTCCCGTGCGCACGGTACACGTACCGATGACACGGGGTCACCAGGGACTTCGCGGGGGGCCGTGGGCACGGGGTGGGGAGCCCGTGGGCACGGGGTAGGCGGAAATTTCACGATTTTCTTGTCAAATTTGATGGGGGAAAGAAAAATTGGGGTATGGGGATGCAAGAGGGGGTAGATCTACTTGCTATACATCAGATCCACGGATCAAAATCAACAAAAACTCACAAAAACTTCAAATCACAAAAAATTTGGTATGGCTCTTTTTGTGGGGATTTTTGAAATTGGGCAAGAACAAGCAAAATTAGGCTAGAAAACTAAGAGGGGCACTCCAATTTCGTGAGAAACCATGGCTCATGATACCAAGATGTTGTAGGGTGGAACCCTATGGGGATATCTTTCACAAATTGGACGGGGAATCCCCAAGAATAAGATGAAAACAAGGAGGAAAACAAGAGGAACACTCAAGAACAAGTCCAATCACACATCCACTAGACAATCAAACACACAAGATCCACAAGGTACATGAACAACAAAAGGAAAGATACAAGGTAGAGTTCTTCCCAAATACAAAGTAGATGGGGGCTTGAATCCTAGGAGGATCTTCCCATGAAGGGGGGCTTGAATCCCTCGGGGTCTTCTCACATGGAGGTCTTGAACTCCATGGGAGTGGTCTCTCTCTCTCAAGAGGAGGAGGTAGGAGCAAAGCTCACCTAAGAATGAGCTATCACTTTGCTAAGTCTAAATGGAGGAAGAAGGGGAGTATATATAGGTCCAAGGGATGAAGGGGTAAGTAGGGACGAGATGGGGATACAAGGGCCAAGCCCAACAGCCACGCACAGGGGGGCCCATGTGCATGGGGTAAGTGGAGCCCGTGCGCACGGGGTATCCAGAGACTTGACGCATGAGCCCGTGCGCACGGGGTCCGGTGAGGCCCGTGGACACGGGGGTCCCGTGGGCACGGTACACGCCCATGCGCACGGGGTCCCGTGGGCATGACCCAGGAAAGTGTGTCCGGCCAAATGGGATCGAGCGTGTTGGGTTATGTGGTGCACCCCTGCAGGGACGTTAATCTATTCAAATAGCCGTGTCCCTCGGTAAAAGGACGACCCGGAGTTGTACCTTGACCTTATGACAACTAGAACCGGATACTTAATAAAACACACCCAGACAAGTTCCACAGACAACCCGGTGATCGCTTTTCCACAGGGCAACAAGGAGAGGATCGCCGGGTAGGATTATGCTATGCGATGCTACTTGGAGGACTTCAATCTACTCTCTTCTACATGCTGCAAGACGAAGGCTGCCAGAAGCGTAGTCTTCGATTGGATTAGCTATCCCCCTCTTATTCTGGCATTCTGCAGTTCAGTCCACTGATATGTCCCTTTACACATATACTCATGCATATGTAGTGTAGATCCTTGCTTGCGAGTACTTTGGATGAGCCAGACGCTGGAGCCCAGGAGCCAGACGCCACCGTCGACGACTACTACACTGGAGGTGCCTTCTACTACGTGCAGCCCGCTGACGACGACCAGGAGTAGTTTAGGAGGATCCCAGGCAGGAGGCCTGCGCCTCTTTCGATCTGTATCCCAGTTTGTGCTAGCCTTCTTAAGGCAAACTTGTTTAACTTATGTCTGTACTCAGATATTGTTGCTTCCGCTGACTCGTCTATGATCGAGCATTTGTATTCAAGCCCTCGAGGCCCCTGGCTTGTATTATGATGCTTGTATGACTTATTTATGTTTTTAGAGTTGTGTTGTGATATCTTCCCGTGAGTCCCTGATCTTGATCGTACACGTTTGCGTGCATGATTAGTGTACGATTGAATCGGGGGCGTCATAGATACCTACAGACTGTCATGTTTAAGACAAATTCTGTTTTTTGATACATTGTTTTGCTTGTTTTGATGAAACTATCGATTTTTATCGGTGGTATGACCCATGGAAAAGTTATATTACAGTAGCTATAATGCAAAAACAAAATATGAATTGGTTTGCCACAGTACTTAGAGTAGTGATTTGCTTTATTATACTAACAGACCTTATGGAGCTTTCTGTTGAGTTTTGTGTGGATAAAGTGATCAAAGATCGAGGAGATCTCGATATGAGGAGAAGGAGGAGAGGCAAGATGTTGTAGGGTGGAACCCTATGGGGAGATCTTTCACGAATTGGAGGGGGAATCCCCAAGAACAAGATGAACAAAAGGAGGAAAACAAGAGGAACACTCAAGAACAAGTCCAATCACACATCCACTAGATAATCGAACACACAAGATCCACAAGGTACATGAACAACACAAGGAAAGATACAAGGTAGAGTTCATCCCAAATCCAAAGGTCATGGGGGCTTGAATCCTAGAAGCATCTTCCCACGAAGGGGGGCTTGAATCCCTCGGGATCTTCTCACATGGAGGTCTTGAACTCCATGGGAGTGGTCTCTCTCTCTCTCAGGAGGAGGAGGTAGGAGCAAAGCTCACCTAAGAATGAGCTATCACTTTGCTAAGTCTAAATGGAGGAGTAAGGGGAGTATATATAGGTCCAAGGGATGAAGGGGTAAGTAGGGACGAGATGGGGATACAAGGGCCAAGCCCAACAGCCACGCACAGGGGGCCCGTGTGCACGGGGTAAGTGGAGCCCGTGTGCACGGGGTAAGTGGAGCCCGTGCGCACGGGGTATCTAGAGACTTGACGCATGAGCCCATGCGCACGGGATCCGTGAGTCCCGTGGACACGGGGGTCCCGTGGACACGGTACATGCCAGTGCGCATGGGGTCTTGAGGACCGCCAGCCTGGGAGGCCCGTGGGCACGGGGTCGGAGGGGCCCGTGCGCACGGGGTTGCCTGGGAGTTGCTGCCTTCTTCTTGGCACTTCCTTCTTCACTTCCAGGCTTCCCTCTTGGATGGTGTAGATGTTCTCTTCCGCATGAACTCATCCTCGCTATGTGTGAAGCTCCGACAATACCTATGCATGCACACGGAAGGAATGTCAAGTAGTATACCATCCTCAAAGGGGTCAAGTGAACACGTGTAAAGGAGAAGATTCACGTTTATGTATGTGAAGTAGATGTCGCACGTGTCACTTGCCAAATGGACTCTTGACTTGGTGATGTCCATAGGATGCTCCGCATCACAAGAGCTCAAGCTTGGGGATGCCCCGGAAGGCATCCCATCTTTCTTCAACATGTATCGGTATGTTTTCGTCTTCATTTCGTTCATGTGATATGTGCAAATGTTGGAGCGTCTTTTGCATTTACTTATCACTTTTCTTTTATGCACCATGCTGGTATGAGATAGTCCATGGTTGATTTAGAGAATGCTCATTGCACTTCACCTATATCTTTTGAGTATGGCTTTATAGAATGCTTCATGTGCTTCACTTATATCATTTGAAGTTTGGATTGCCTGTTCTCTTCACATAGAAAACCGTTATTTGAAGAATGCTCTTTTGCTTCACTTATACTTATTATAGCATGATCTTTTGTAGAAATAATTAAACTTTCTTGCTTCACTTATATCTATTTAGAGAGTCAACAGGAATTGGTCAATTGCATGGTTAGTCATAAAATCCTACATAAAACGTATGGATCACTGAATATGATATGTTTGATTCCTTGCAATAGTTTGGCAATATAGAGATGGAATATGTGGGAGTTACTAGTAAACGGTTGTGGTTAGTAAGGTTATTGGTGTCAAGCCTTGTGATTCCCGAAGCATGCACGTATAGTCTCTCGTTATGCTGTGAAGTTGGAGCATGATTTATTATTGATTGTCTTCCTTATGAGTGGTGGTCGGGGACGAGCTATGGTCTTTTCCTACCAATCTATCCCCCTAGGGGCATGCGTAGTAGTACTTTGCTTCGAGGGCTAATAAACTTTTGCAATAAGTATATGAGTTCTTTATGACTAATGTGAGTCCATGGATTATATGCTCTCTTACCTTTCCGCAATTTGCTAGCCTCTACGGTACCGTGCATTGCCCTTTCTCACCTCGAGACTCGGTGCAAACTTCGCCGGTGCATCCAAACACCGTGATATGATACGCTCTATCACACATAAGCCTTATTATATCTTCCTCAAAACAGCCACCATACCAACCTATTATGGCCTTTCCATAGCCATTCTGAGATATATTGCCATGGAACTTCCACTGCTTCCATTTTGATGACTTGAGCATTCATTGTCATATTGCTCTGCATGACCATATAGTTGACATAGTATTTGTGGATCAGTCACCGTTCATCATTTTTTATACATGTTATGCTAGATCATTGCACATCCTGGTACATTGCCAGAGGCATTCATATAGAGTCATACTTTGTTATAGGCATCGAGTTGTAATTTTTATTTCTTTTGAGTTATAAGTAAATAGAAGTGTGATGATCATCATTATTCATTTTTAGAGCAGTGCCCCAGTGAGGAAAGGATGATGGAGACTATGATTCCCCCACAAGTCGGGATGAGACTCTGGACAATGAGAGAGAAAAAAGGGAAAAAGGAAAAAAAAGAAAAAAAAGAAAAAAAGACAAAAAGAAGAAAAAGGAGAAAAAAGGGAAAAAAAGAGAGAAGGGGCATTGTTACTATCTTTTACCACACTTGTGCTTCAAAGTAGCACCATGTTTTTCATTTGGAGAGTCTCCTATGTTGTCACTTTCATATACTAGTGGGAATTTTTCATTATAGGATTAGATGCACACCCACTTAGTTTTCATATTGAGCTTTCATAAACTTATAGCTCTTAGTGCATCCGTTGCATGGCAATCCCTACTCCTCGCGTTGATATCAATTGATGGGCATCTCCATAGCCTGTTGGTTAGCCGCATTGATGTGAGATTTTCTTACCTTTTTGTCTTCTCTATATTTATCCCTATCATCATACCCTATTCCACCCGTAATGCTATATCCATGGCTTGCGCTCATGTATTGCGTCAGTGTTGAAAAAGCTGAAGCACGTTAAAAAGTATGAACCAATTGCTCGGCTTGTCATCGGGGTTGTGCATGATAAATACTTTGTGTTAAGAAGATAGGGCATGACAAGACTATATGATTTTGTAGGGATAGCTTTCTTTAGCGTTGATATTCTGAAAGACATGATTGTTTGTTGGGATGCCTGAGTATTGATGTCTTTACGTCAAATTATAGACTATTGCTTTGAATCACCTATGTCTTAATATTCATGCCATGATTAGACATATGATCAAATTTATGCTAGGTAGCATTCCACATCAAAATTTATCTTTTTTATCATTTACCTACTCGAGGACGAGCAGGAATTAAGCTTAGGGATGCTGATACATCTTCATAGTATATATAATTTTTGATTCTTTCATGCCAATGTTATACAACTTTCACATACTTTTGGCAACTTTTTATATGATTTATTGGACTAGCCTATTGATCCACTGCCCAGTGCCAGTTCCTGTTTTTTGCATGTTTTTTGTATTGTATAAAATCCATATCAAATGAAGTCCAAACACGATAAAAATTTATGGAGAATTATTTTGGAATATATGTGATTTTTAGGAGGTGGAACCAACGCAAACGGGGCCCCACAGAACCCACCAGGGCGCACCATAGGCCCCAGACGTGCCCTGGTGTCTTGTGCCCTCTTCAAACATCGGTTGGAGCCCTTCTTCTGGCGCAAGAAAGATAATTTATGGAAAAATCATGTAAAAATTTCAGCGCAATCGGAGTTACGGATCTTCCAGAATTTAAGAAACCGTGAAGGGCCAGATCTGGGGAGCGCGAAACAGAAGAGAACAGAGAGGGAGATCCAATCTCAGAGGGGCTCTCGCCCCTCCGCCGCCATGGAGGCTATTGACTAGGGGGAACCCTCCTCCCATCTAGCTAGGGGGTGCCAAGGAAGAAGAAGGAGGAGGGGGCTCTCTCCCCCTCTCTCCCAGTGGCGCTGGAGTGCCGCCAGGCCTAGGATCATGACGGCGATCTACATCAACAATCTTGCTACCGTCAACACCAACTCTCTCCCCCTCTATGCAGCGGTGTAACACCTCTTCTCCCTGCTGTAATCTCTACTTAAACATGGTGCTCAACTCCATATATTATTTCCCAATGATCTATGGTTATTCTATGATGTTTGAGTAGATCCGTTTTGTCATATGGGTTAATCGTGATCTTGGTTGGTATGATTGTATATATTATTTATGGTGCTGTCCTATGGTGCCCTCCGTCTCACGCAAACATGAGGGGGCCCCACTATAGGGTGTTGCAATATGTTCATGGTTTGCTTATTGTCAGTGTTGCCAGAGTGACAGCAGCCTAAATGCGGATAAGTGGGTTATGGCGTATGTGAGTAAAGAGGACTTGATACTTAATGCTATGGTTAGGTTTCACGACCTTAATGATATTTAGTAGTTGCGGATGCTTGCTAGGGGTCAATCATAAGTGCATATGATCCAAGTAGAGAAAGTATGTTAGCTCATGCCTTTCCCTCATATAAAATTGCAAGAATGATTATCGGTACTTGTTATCGATTGGCTAGGGAGAAATGACTTTCTTGTTGACAAAATGATGCGGAGCATCCTACAGACATCACGATGTCAAGAGTTTGTTTAGCAAGTGACACATGCGACCTCTACTTCACATACATAAAGGTGAATCATCTCCTTTACACGTGTTCACTTGACCCCTTCGAGGATGGTATACTACTTGACACTCCACTCTTGTGCATGCATAGGTATTGCCGGAGCTTCACGGACGACGAGTGATACATCTCCAACGTATCTACTTTAACAAACACGTTTGCCCTTGTTTTGGACTCTAACTTGCATGATTTGAACGAAACTAACCCGGACAGACGCTGTTTTTAGCAGAACCGCCATGGTGTTGTTTATTGTGCAGAAAACATAAGTTCTCGGAATGACCTAAAAATCCATGGAGATAACTTTTGAAAATATAAAAATACTGGCGAAAGAATCAAGGCCAGGGGGCCCACACCCTGTCCACGAGGGTGGGGGGCGCGCCCCCTCCCCCTGGGTGCGCCCCCTTGTCTCGTGGGCCCCCTGATGCTCCACCGACCTCAATTCCAACTCTATATATTCCGTTTCGCGGAGAAAAAAAATCAAAGAGAAAGTTTCATCACGTTTTACGATACGGAGCCGCCGCCAAGCCCTAATCTCTCTCGGGAGGGCTGATCTGGAGTCCGTTCAGGGCTCCGGAGAGGGGGATTCGTCGCCGTCGTCATCATCAACCATCCTCCATCACCAATTTCATAATGCTCACCGCCATGCTGAGTAATTCCATTGTAGGCTTGCTGGATGGTGATGGATTGGATGAGATTTACCATGTAATCAAGTTAGTTTTGTTAGGGTTTGATCCCTAGTATCCACTATGTTCTGAGATTGATGTTGCTATGACTTTGCTATGCCTAATGCTTGTCACTAGGGCCCGAGTGCTATGATTTCAGATCTGAACCTATTATGTTTTCATGAATATATGTGAGTTCTTGATCCTATCTTGCAAGTCTATAGTCACCTATTATGTGTTATGATCCGACAACCCCGAAGTGACAATAATCGGGATACTTCTCGGTGATGACCGTAGTTTGAGGAGTTCATGTATTCACTAAGTGCTAATGCTTTGGTCCGGTTCTCTATTAAAAGGAGGCCTTAATATCCCTTAGTTTCCATTAGGACCCCGCTGCCACGGGAGGGTAGGACAAAAGATGTCATGCAAGTTCTTTTCCATAAGCACATATGACTATATTCGGAATACATGCCTACATTACATTGATGAACTGGAGCTAGTTCTGTGTCACCCTATGTTATAGCTATTACATGAGGAATCACATCCTACATAATTATCTATCACTGATCCAATGCCTACGAGCTTTTCACATATTTCTCTTTTGCTTATTTACTTTACCGTTGCTACTGTTACAATTACTACAAAACTGCTACTGTTACTTTTGCCACTGTTACCGTTACTTCCATACTACTTTGCTACTAAATACTTTGCTGCAGATACTAAGTTATGCAGGTGTGGTTGAATTGACAACTCAACTACTAATACTCAAGAATATTCTTTGGCTCCCCTTGTGTCGAATCAATAAATTTGGGTTGAATACTCTACCCTCGAAATTTTTTGCGTTCCCTACACTTGTGGGTTATCAAGACTAATTTCTGCCGCCGTTGCCGGGGAGCATAGCTCTATTCTTTGAGTCACTTGGGATTTATATCTGCTGATCAGTATGAAGAACTTGAAAGACGCAAGAACTAAGATTTTCCCTCAACTACGAGGGGAGGTAAGGAACTGCCATCTAGCTCTGCACTAGATTCTCCTTCTGTTTTGAGTAAGCTTGCGACACCTAAACCTGCTACTGCTATGAATTCTGATATGTCACATGTTATTGATGATGCCACTTCTGCTATGCATGATACTTATGATGAAACTACTTCTATGCTTGATACTACTATGTCATTAGGTGAATATCTTGATGAACAACTAGCTAGGGTTAGAGAGAATGAAATTATTAAAGATGAAATTATTGATGATAGTGATGATGAAGGTTCTCCCCCTAAGTATGAATTGCCTTTGTTCCAGAGGGTTATGTTATGGATGTAGAAGCTGCTAGAGCTATTTTTGCTTCCAATGATAGATATGATCTTAACAAGTTATTAGCTAAATGGAAGCAGCAATATCTTAATGCTAGAATGAAACCTGACCCTGCTTTTGCTACTCCACCTATCTGTGTTACTGATAAGGACTATGAATTCTCTGTTGATCCTGAGATAATTGCTTTGCTTGAATCTAATCCTTTTTATGGCAATGAATCTGAAACTGTTGTGGCACATCTTACCAAGTTAAATGATATAGCCACCCTGTTTACTAATGATGAGAAGTCTCGCTATTACTATATCCTTAAGATATTTCCATTCTCATTAAAGGGTGATGCTAAAACTTGGTTTAATTCTCTTGATCCTGGTTGTGTGTGTAGTCCCCAGGAAATGATTTATTACTTCTCTACTGAATATTTTCCTGCTCATAAGAAACAAGCTGCCTTGCGGGAAATATATAATTTTGTGCAAATCAAAGAAGAGAGTCTCCCACAAGCTTGGGGGAGGCTTCTTCGATTACTTAATGCTTTGCTTGATCATCCTCTTAAGAAAAATGAAATACTTGATATCTTTTATAATGGACTAACCGATGCTTCCAAGGACTACTTGGATAGTTGTGTTGGTTCTGTTTTTAGGGAAAGAATAGTATAGTCGACCAAGCTGAATTACTATTGAATAATATGTTGACTAATGAAAATAATTGGACTCTTCCTGAGCCAATTCCTAAGGCAATTCCTGAGCCAGTTGAGCCAACTCCTGAGCCTATTCCTAAACCAACTCCGAAGAAGAGGGGTGTACTATTTCTCAGTCCTAAAGATATGTAAGAGGCAAAGAAATCAATGAAAGAAAAAGGTATTTAAGCTAAAGATGTTAAGAATTTACCTCCTATTGAAGAAATACGTGGTCTTAATATACCGCCTGTTGAAGAAACACATTGTCTTGATAACCCGACACAGGTAGTAAAGGTAAATTCTCTCTATAGATATGATAAAGTTGATATCCCATCTACTAAATTTCATAGCCAATGTTTAGATGAATTTGATTACTTTATGGCTAGACAAGAAAGTTAATGCTTGTGTTGGTAGAGAATTAAAGAATAATGCTTTCATGATAGGACACTTGAGTGATTATATGGCTAGAGTTAAAGGTGAACTTAAACTCATTAGCAAATATGCTTCTATGGTTACCACTCAAGATGAACAAGTACTTAAAGCTCAAAGTGATTTGCTCGATGAATTAAATAATAAACTTGATTTTGATGTTAGAGTGTCTACTAGAACTGGTAGAATGACTCAGGAACCTTTGTATCCTGAAGGCCACCCTAAGAGGATCGAGCAGGATTCTCAGAGAAATAATTTAGAGGCACCTAGTTCTTCTGAAAAGAAGAAAAAGAAAAATGATAGGACTTTGCATGCTTCTAGTGAACCTGTTGTAGACACACCTGAGAATCCCAATAATATTTCTATTTTTGATGCTGAAACACAATCAGGTGATGAACATGAACCTAGCAATAATGTTAATGATAATGTTCATGTTGATGCTCAACCTAGCAAAAATAATGATGTAGAGATTGAACCTGTTGTTCATCTTGATAACCCACAATCAAAGAATCAACGTTATGATAAGAGAGACTTTGTTGCTAGGAAGCATGGTAAAGAAAGAGAACCATGGGTTCAGAAACCCATGCCCTTTCCTTCTAAACCATCCAAGACAAAGGATGATGAGGATTTTGAGCGCTTTGCTGAAATGATTAGACCCATCTTGTTACGTATGCGCTTAACTGATATGCTTAAATTAAATCCTTATGCTAAATATATGAAGGATATCACTAAAAATAAAAGAAAGATACCGGAAGCTGAAATTTCCACCATGCTCGCTAATCCAGGGGTACCAACTATACCATGCTCCATTAAAAGAAATTATGTTAAAACTACTTTATGTGATCTTGGAGCCAGTGTTAGTGTTATGCCTCTCTCTTTATATCATAGACTTGAATTGAATAAGTTGACACCTACTGAAATATCTTTGCAAATGGATGATAAATCAACTGCTATACCTGTCGGCATTTGTGAGGATGTGCCTGATGTAGTTGCAAATGTCACTATCTTAACGGACTTTGTTATTCTTGATATTCCCGATGACGATAGTATGTCGATTATCCTTGGTAGACCCTTTTTTAATATTGCAGGGGATGTTATTGATTGCAACAAAGGCAATGTCACTTTTCATGTTAATGGCAATGAGCATACGGTACACTTTCCGAGGAAACAACCTCAAGTTCATAGTATCAATTCTATTGGAAAAAGTCCAACTATCATTATTGGAGGTTTTGAATTTCTTCTCCCTACTATCAAGAAAAAGTATGATATTCCTATTGTTGGGAATGTTCATATCCCCATTGAGGTAACCTAGTGTTATTCGAAATTTCTCTGGTTCCATGTTATTCGGAATGAGTTTGTTAACAAGACTTGATCAACCTTGTTAGTGGATTCTTTTTGATGATCATGAGATGGATGAAACTAGAAAGCACAACCCTCTATACCCTCTTTTTACTTTCTGTTATTTAGAATAAATAAAGCAAAAATAGTATTATCTGTTTGTTTTCTGAATTATCCGTGCAATAAAAAAAATATCCCGAAAATAAAAGTGCTTCAAATGCCCTGCAAATTTAGTGTGATTTTATATGGAATATTTGAGGATTTTAGGCACTGAAAACACTGCACGGGGCAACCACCTGGCCACGAGGGTGGAGGGCGCGCCCACACCCCCTGGGCGCGCCCCCCTGTCTTGTGGGACCATGGTGGCCGCCTCCACTTATTCCTGCACCACACACTCCATCTTCCTCCCAAAAAAATCCCCCATCCAGCTCAAGCACGAGTTCTAGCTCATTTTGCTGCAATTTTCGATCTCCTTGCTCAAAGCTCCATTCACAAAACTGCTTTGGGAGATTGTTGCTTGGTATGTGACTCCTCCAATGGTCCAATTAGTTTTTGTTCTAGTGCTTTATTTATTGCAATTTTTTGCTGCATAGGTGACCCCTTTCTTGAGCTTGCATGCCAAATTTATGAGGTCCCAAGTAATTCTAATGCATGATATAGGCTCTAGGCACTTGTGGGAGTAGTTGCTACCAATCTTGTTTAGTTTGATTCACTTTTATTTTGAAGTTACTAAAAATTTCAGAAATTTTCGGAAAATGATAAGGAGATTTTTGAGGCGCTCTTCTAGCCAAGGCTCCAAGGATAAACAAGCTAAAGAGAAGAAAAAGGCCAAGTATAATCTTCCTCACGTAGCGGAAGTACGGCCGTGTGAATGGCCTTGTGATAATTTCTTGAGAGAAGCCGAGATTTATGAAGACTTTATTCTTTGGTTGAAAATGCGGGCCTCACCGACTTCCTCCACGACCAGATTGATCGGTATCTCTTACTCACCAATACTTTCATGCAAAACTTTTATTATTATCCCTATAATTCACCTCCTTCAGTATCATTTCAATTATATGATGAATTCAAGGAAATGTCTTTACGTAATTTTTGCGCGGTATGTAGAATACCGTTTGAGGGCAGCTTAGATGAATCACATCGTAAAGATGTGGATGGTTTTGTTAACACCACTACTGTAGGGGATTCGAAGAAGGGTTCTGATGCGAGAATCACTAGCATGCATTTTCCTGTCTTACGCTACTTTGCCATATTTGCTAGTCGATGCTTAATTGGTCGTGGAAATAGTGGAAACTTCAGTGTTCCTGGTATTATTATTCTGTTCCATGCCTTGTTTGGTGATAATAGTTTTAGTATGGGTGTCGTTATTGCTAAACGGCTAAGCCTGAACCGTACAAAGGGCCCCATCTTTGGAGGTATCTATGCTGCACGCCTTGCTAAACATTTTGAGATACCTATTAGGCATTATGAGAAAGAGGAGATGATAACCCACAAGTGTAGGGGATCGCAACAGCTTTTGAGGGTAAAGTATTCAACCCAAATTTATTGATTCGACACAAGGGGAGCCAAAGATTATTCTTGAGTATTAATAGTTGAGTTGTCAATTCAACCACACCTAGATAACTTAGTATCTGCAGCAAAGTATTTAGTAGCAAAGTAGTATGATAATAAAAGTAGCAGTAGCAAAACTAATGTTTTTGGGTTTTGTAGTGATTGTAATAGTAGCAACGGAAAAGTAAATAAGCGAAGCACAAGATGTGAAAAGCTCGTAGGCAATGGATCAGTGATGGATAATTATGCTGGATGTGATTCCTCATGTAATAGCTATAACATAGGGTGACACAGAACTAGCTCCAATTCATCAATGTAATGTAGGCATGTATTCAGTAAATACTCATACGTGCTTATGGAAAAGAACTTGCACGACATCTTTTGTCCTACCCTCCCATGGCAGCGGGGTCCTAGCGGAAACTAAGGGATATTAAGGCCTCCTTTTAATAGAGAACCGGAACAAAGCATTAGCACATAGTGAATACATGAACTTCTCAGACTACGGTCATCACCGAGAAGTATCCCGATTATTGTCACTTCGGGGTTGTCGGATCATAACACATAATAGGTGACTATAGACTTGCAAGATAGGATCAAGAACACACATATATTCATGAAAACATAATAGGTTCAGATCTGAAATCATGGCACTCGGGCCCTAGTGACAAGCATTAAGCATAGCAAAGTCATAGCAACATCAATCTCAGAACATAGTGGATACTAGGGATCAAACCCTAACAAAACTAACTTGATTACATGGTAAATCTCATCCAACCCATCACCGTCCAGCAAGCCTACGTTGGAATTACTCACACACGGCGGTGAGCATCATGAAATTGGTGATGGAGGATGGTTGATGATGACGACTGCGACGAATCCCCCTCTCCGGAGCCCCGAACAGACTCCAAATCAGCCCTCCTGAGAGAGATTAGGGCTTGGCGGCGGCTCCGTGTCGTAAAACGCGATGAAACTTTCTCTCTGATTTTTTCTCCCCGAACGTGAATATATGGAGTTAGAGTTGAGGTCGGTAGAAGTCCAGGGAGCCCATGAGACAGGGGGCGCGCCCAGGGGGAGGGGGCGCGCCCCCCACCATCGTGGACAGGGTGTGGGCCCCCTGGTCTTGATTCTTTCGCCGGTATTTTTTATATTTTCCAAAAATTCCCTCCGTGGATTTTCAGTTGATAAACTCTCCCAAGCTTAAACCTTTGCTTGTCCTCAAACAATTCAGTTGATAAACTCAAAGTGATAAATAAAATCTTTTACAAACTCTGTTTTCTCTTGTTGTTGTAAACATGATGAGCCAGCATTCAAGTTTCAGCAAATATTATGAACTAACCATACTCACAGTAACACTTAGGTCTCACAATTACTCATATTAATAGCATAATCAGCTAGCGAGCCATAATAATAAAAGTCGTATGACAACACTTTCTCAAAACAATCATAACATGATATAACAAAATGGTATCTCACTAGCCCTTTCTGAGACCGCAAAACATAAATGCAGAGCACCTTTAAAGATCAAGGACTGACTAAACATTGTAATTCATGGTAAAAGAGATCTAGTCAAGTCATACCCAATATAAACCAATAGTAATGAATGCAAATGACAGTGTGCTCTCCAGCGGGTGCTTTTTTAATAAGAAGGGTGATGACTCAACATAAACTTAAATATATAGGCCCTTCGCAGAGGGAAGCAGGGATTTGTAGAGGTGCCAGAGCTCGATTTTAAAATAGAGATTGAATAACATTTTGAGCGGCATACTTTTGTTGTCAACGCAACAACTATGAGATGGTTGTATCTTCCATACTACATGCAATATAGGCGGTTCCCAAACAGAATGGTAAAGGTTTATACTCCCCCAACCACCAACAAACATCAATCCATGGCTTGCTCGAAACAACGAGTGCCTCCAACTAACAACAGCCCTGGGGGAGTTTTGTTTAATTATATTGATTTGCTTTGATCTTTTTGGATCATGGGACTGGGCATCCCGGTTACCGGCCCTTTCTCGTGAATGAGGAGCGGAGTACACTCCTCTTGAGAATAACCCACCTATCATGGAAGATATAGGCAGCCCTAGTTGAAACATGAGTTGCTCGAGCATACAAAACAGAATTTCATTTGAAGGTTTGGAGTTTGGCACATACAAATTTACTTGGAACGGCAGGTAAATACCGCATATAGGAAGGTATGGTGGACTCATATGGAACAACTTTGGGGTTTATGGAGTTTGGATGCACAAGCAGTATTCCCGCTTAGTACAGGTGAAGGCTAGCAAAAGACTGGGAAGCGACCAACTGAGAGAGCGACAACAGTCATGAACATGCATTAAAATTAATTTACACCGAGTACAAGCATGAGTAGGATATAATCTACCATGAACATAAATATCATGAAGGCTATGTTGATTTGTTTCAACTACATGTGTGAACATGTGCCAAGTCGAGTCACTCAATTCATTCAAAGGAGGATACCATCCCATCATACCACATCTTAATCATTCTAATAGCATGTTGGCACTTAAGGTAAACCATTATAACTCATAGCTAATCAAGCATGGCACAAGCAACTATAACCTCTAAATGTCATTGCAAATATGTTTACTTCATAATAAGCTGAATCAGAAAGGATGAACTCATCATATTTACAAAAACAAGAGAGGTCGAGTTCATACCAGCTTTTCTCATCTCAATAAGTCCATCATATATCGTCATTATTGCCTTTCACTTGCACGACCAAACGATGTGTATAATAATAATAGTGCACGTGCATTGGACTAAGCTGGAATCTGCAAGCGTTCAACTCAAGAGAGAAGACAAGTAATATGGGCCCTAAGTTAAATAAACAATCATGCATATGAGAGCCACTAAACATTTTCAATATGGTCTTCTCAACCCCCAAAGGAAAGAAAAGAAAATAAAACTATTTACACGGGAAAGCTCCCAACAAGTAAGAAGAAGAATGAGAAATATTTTTGGGTTTTCATTTTAATTCTACTACAAGCATGGAAATTAAACTAACTAATTTTTTTGGTTTTTCTTAAGGTTTATCAGACACACAAGAAGAAAGCTAGAAAAATAAATTTAAACTACCATGGATAATACAATGAAAGAGTATGAGCACCGACGACTAGTGTGTGAACATGAATGTAAAGTTGGTGAGAAATACGTACTCCCCCAAGCTGAGTCTTTGGGCCTAAGTTGGTCTAGTACCAAGGACCGCCGCTACTCTCCCCGGTGTATTGGGAGGTGTAATCAGGATACCACTGCCTGGTCATCTCCGGATCCCACTAGACAGACGATGCACGATAAGGGTCCAGTTCAGGTTCCGGCTCAGGTTCATGTTCTGGAGTGAAAGCTTGGGCTCGATGATTGTACACCGCTTCAGGTGTAACAAGAAAATTATCTGCAGTCAAATCAAACAACAGAGGCACAGGCAGAATAATAGTCTCAATGTGTTTCTTATTAAATATAAGGTTATACAAGAGCATCTTGTCTTCGTTGTCAACAATAAACTTGTGTGCTACCATGCTCTTGTAATCTAAAATGTGAGGAGGCAATTTTGTCTCCTCTTTCTCATGGTGCCTAATGGGTATCTGAAAATGTCTAGCAAGACGTGAAGCATAGATACCTCCAAATATGGGGCCTTTTGTACGATTCAGGGCTAGCCGTTTAGCAACGACGGCACCCATACTAAAACTATTGTCTCCAAGCAAGGCATGTTGAAGAATGATAATATCAGGAACACTAAAGTTTCCACTATTTCCACGACCAATCAAGCATCTACTAGCAAATATGGCAAAGTAGCGAAAACAGGAAAGTGTATGCTAGAGATTTTTGCCTTGGAACCCTTCTTTGGCTCCTCTACAGCGATAGTATTAACAAAGCCATCCACATCTTTACGATGGGGTTCCTCTAATTCTCCCTCATAAGGTATCCTATTTATAGAGAGAATTTACCTTTACTGGCTGTGTCGGGTTATCAACACAATGTGGTTCTTCAACGGGCGGTATATTAAGACCATGCATTTCTTCAATAGGTGGTAAATTCTTAACATCTTCAGCTTTAATACCTTTTTCTTTCATTGATTTCTTTGCCTCTTTCATATCTTCAGGACTGAGAAATAAAACACCTCTCTTCTTCGGAGTGGGTTTAGGAATAGGCTCAGGAGTTGGCTCAATTGGTTCAGGAATTGCCTTAGGAATTGGCTCAGGAAGAGTCCAATTATTTTCATTAGTCAACATATTATTCAATAGTAATTCAGCCTCTTCGACTGTTCTTTCCCTGAAAACACAACCAGCACAACTATCCAAGTAGTCCTTGGAAGTATCGGTTAGTCCATTATAAAAGATATCGAGTATTTCATTTTTCTTGAGAGGATGATCAGGCAAAGCATTAAGTAATCAGAGAAGCCTCCCCCAAGCTTGTGGGAGACTCTCTTCTTTGATTTGCACAAAATTATATATTTCCCGCAAGGCAACTTGTTTCTTATGAGCAAGGAAATATTTAGCAGCTCCACCCTCAATAGCAAATAGGAAGGCGAGCTCGTCACTTTCCTACTGGCAAATGTCGATGTGTTTGCATGGCAAGCATCCGACATCCCTGGCATTCCCAGGGAAGTGATTGAGCACCATCTTGCTGTCTGTCCTCATGCACGGCCCGTCAAGCAGAAGGTCAGGAAGAAAGCTTTGGAAAGACAAGAGTTCATCACAGAAGAGATCAGAAAGCTAGAGGCAGCAGGCTTGGTGAGAGGAGTACTCCATCCGACGTGGTTGGCCAATCCGGTGGTGGTGCGCAAGGCAAACGGGAAGTGGAGGTTGTGTATTGATTACACAGATATCAATAAGGCCTGCCCAAAAGACCCTTTCCCGTTGCTGCACATTGACCAGATTGTTGACTCCACGGCCGGGTGTGACCTGCTATCATTCCTCGACGCCTACTCAGGATACCATCAGATTATCATGACGAGAGAAGATGAAGAGAAGACGGCATCCATCACCCCATGTGGTACGTATTGCTTTTTACGGATGCCTTTCGGGTTGAAGAGTGTTGGCTCGACCTTTGCAAGAGCAGTCCAAATTGGTTTTGAGCCCCAGCTACATAGAAATATGGAAGCTTATATGGATGACATAGTGGTCAAAACCAAGGACAAGGCGACACTTGTGCAAGATTTGGAAGAGACGTTTGCAAATTTGCGCAAGATGAACAACCCTGAGAAGTGTGTCTTCGGTGTCCCGTCCGGTAAACTTCTCGGGCTCATTGTGTCACAGCGTGGGATCGAGGTGAACCCAGACAAGATCAATGCCATTGAGCAGATTGAGGCACCTAGGCGGATTAAGGATGTGTGTCGGCTCACCGGCTGCGTTGCCGCCATGAGCAGATTCATCTCCAAGCCTGATGAGTGTGCCCTTCCCTTTTTCCAAATCTTAAAAAAGGCGGGCCCAATGGAGTGGACCCCAGAGGCCGAAGCAGCGCTGCAAGACTTGAAGAAATACCTCTCCTCCATGCCGATACTGGTTGCGCCTAAACCACAAGAGCTACTGTTGCTATATCTAGCGGCAACGAATCAAGTGGTCAGCGCCGCACTAGTGGCACAGAGGGAGGATGATGAAGGGGCAGTGGCGACGGTAGGACTGGTGGCTGGTGAGTCAGGGCTCCCCCCGAGAAGGCCTAGTCCCGGCAAGGCAGGGCCCCCGGCAGAGCCTGACACCAGCGAGACAGGGCCTCCGCAACCAGGCGAAGTGGCGCAGAAGAAGATGATGATGCAGCACCCGGTTTACTTCGTCAGCTCCCTCTTGCAGGGGGCTAGGTCAAGGTACTCCATTGTGCAAAATTTTCTCTTCGGCCTCCTCATGGCCTCGAGGAAGTTGCGTCATTACTTCCAAGCACACGAGATCACCGTCGTCTCCCACCTCCCGTTACAGCGGATACTACATAACCCAGATGCAACGAGGAGGATTGTGGAATGGGCCTTGGAGCTGTCGAGCTTTGGTTTGAAGTTCGAAAGTACTTCAACGATCCAGAGCCGAGTCTTGGCGAAGTTCATTGCAGAATGGACCTCGACGCCCGACGAAGAGATCCAAGAGACCACACTCCCCGGCAAGGAAACAAGTCGTAATTGGGTTATGTACTTTGACGGGGCTTTTTTGCTACAAGGCGCTGGTGCTGGTGTGCTTCTCGTCGCACCCACCGGAGAGCACCTCAAGTACATGATCCAGATGCACTTTCCCCGGGAGATGTCGACGAACAACACTGCTGAATACGAGGGATTGCTTGCCGGTCTCAGGATCGCGGTAGACCTTGGTGTCAAGAAGCTCATCGTCAGGGGTGATTCGCAGCTTGTCGTCAGGCAGATCAACAAGGATTATCAAAGCCCATTGATGGAAGCCTACGTGGATGAGGTGAGGAAGCTGGAGGAGCGCTCTGACGGTATACAGGCGGAGCATGTCCCCCGTGAGGAACCAGGTACTTTTGTGCTTCAGTTGACTCAACCATCCGTTGAACCATCAACAGAGCAAAACAAGCGGAGGAAATCAGGCCCCGGCAAGTACTTTTCCCACCGAGCTCCCTGGAGCCACTGGCGAAGATGTTGCCGTAGACGCTGATCCTGCCGTGGGACAACCGACTCCGGCAGGGCGTCAAGCCCTGGCCGTAGAGACAGCCGTTCCCACGGCAGAGGAGATGCCTTTAGTCCTTGCCATCAAGCCCCAGTCTCCGGCATGGGCACAACATACCGTCCGATTCCTCCACACAGGGGAGCTTGGAGCAGGAAGAAGCAAAGAAAGTAGCCCGTCGGTCTGCCCTGTACTAGTTCGTTGACAATGTCCTATACAGAAAAAGACCAAACAGACTAAAATTGAAGTGCATTCCTCGGGATGAAGGACTAGAGCTGTTGGCAGAGATACATGGAGGCGTATGTGGCTCTCACATAGGGTCGAGGGCCCTTGCCGGCAAGGCTTTCCGGCAAGGTTTCTTCTGGCCCATTGCCCTCCAGGATGCAACGGCACTAGAACCACGTGTGAAGCGTGTCAATTCCATCCGAATAAGCTTCATCAGCCAGCTCAAGCCCTTCAAACAATCCCTCTCTCCTTGCCATTCTCGGTCTGGGGGCTCGACATACTGGGCCCTTTCCCTCGTGCCATCGGGGGCTTTGAGTACTTGTATGTTGCAATCGACAAGTTCACAAAGTGGCTGGAGGTGGAAGCAGTGAGGAACGTGATAGCGCAGTCAGCCGTCAAATTCTTCAAAGGGCTAGTCTGCCGTTTTGGTGTGCCAAACAGGGTTATCACCGACAACGGCACGCAGTTCACAAGCCACACCTTCATGCAATACATTGAGGACCTCGGCAGCAAGGTCTGTTTTGCTTCTGTGGCACACCCACAGAGCAACGGCCAAGTGGAGAGGGCAAATGCTGAAGTACTGTGAGGCCTGAGGACAAAGACTTTTGACTGGCTGCACAAGAGTGGAGGCGCTGGATTGATGAGTTGCCGGCGGTTCTTTGGTCGATCAGAACGACGCCAAATCGAGCCACCGGCCAGACGCCCTTTGCCCTGGTATACGGGGTAGAAGCAGTTCTATTGACGGAACTCATATACGAGTCACCTCGAGTGCTCGCTTATGATGAGCTTGAGCAAGAGCGATTGCGGCAAGATGACGCGACGCTCCTTGAGGAAGATCGTCTTTGGGCGGCTGTGAGAGCAGCACGCTACCAACAAGCCTTGCGCCGCTACCATAGCCACAAGGTTCATGCCTGAAGCTTTAAGGAAGGCGACCTTGTTCTTCGGCGCGTTCAATCAGCCAAGAATTCTAACAAGTTGATGCCAAAGTGGGAAGGCCCTTATCGGGTAATACGAGTCACTAGGCCCGGCACAGTCCGCCTAGAGACCGAAGATGCCATCCCAGTGAGCAACTCCTGGAATATCGAGCATCTTCGCAAGTTTTACCCATGAGGCGCGGTTGCCGGGCCCCCCGGCAAGCCACCTTTTGTACAAGCCTTGCCGGCAAGGCATGTAACCCTCTGTACAAAGCCAGGCGCAGACCCTGAGCATAAATAAACAAAGCGTCGGCGCCCTAAGTTATAGCATGCATGCTAGGTTGAGTCTCCCCCTCGACTAGGGTTGATAGTGCTTAGCGGTGACTAACCCCTAGCATAGAGGTCAAGTCTGCGTCTCTCCGTTCCTTTTCGTCCTCTTTGGTTTCCAGGGTACATGGGCATTTCTGCTGAGCTATATGGAATAAAGAGAATGAGCCGACGCTCCGACCCCGGCAAGCCAAGGTTGCCAGGGGCTGAAGACACAAGGGTCCACCCACGGCAAGCCAAGGTTGCCGGGGAGGCTGCAGATCCAGATAAGTCCTTCTTCCCTTGTTTTGTGTTTCCGTATGGAGTTGGGACGTATAAAACCTCGTTTTGTTCCTAGGTTACTATGCTCCCCTTTGCCCGCACCCAAGAAACTATTCCCTTGGGTCAGAATCTGGTTGTAGCCGCGGTGACAAGGAAGCAAGCGTAGGGCCTAACCCTACTTCGCCCCTGTCTCCGCCGAAAAGCGTGAGTGTGGTCGAATGAAGTAAGGGAGCGGCAAGGCCTGTTGTCGGGCGACAATGTTTATATTAAAAATAACAAGGATTCGTTCCTTGGTATGGGCCTCGCTCACACACAAAAAACCCGACATGCACCCTTTTTCACTAATACGCCCCATACAGGTACAGTTCATACGGAATGTAAACATGAGCAAGGGGATTACAAGTTTTAAATTTAGCTAAGGCTCGTAGGCTTACAAACTAAAAAGAGATAAGGTGCCCATAATCCCTTTCTTGTCCCTCTCCTCTGGAAATGGAACAAGAAGGCAAGAGGGCAAAAGGAGCGCCTAGGCGAGGTACGAGCAGTACAAGGCGCCAAGAGAACATATCGGCGGGCGCCTAGGAGAGGGCTGGTGATGATGGTGTTGGGAGAAGAGCTGGAAGATGAGGCAGCGGTCCGCCAATATGCTACGAAGGCGTTGGTGCCATCGTACTCTGACTTGACGGCCCGCCACCCGCCTTCTTCGCCTTCTCTGGCCTTCCCACACCAGCGGCCCAAGGAGGCGACCCCGAGAAGTTCAAGGAGCCGGCCCCACCGGGAGAAGGGGCCTGGTGCAGATGTTGCTGCTGCTGGCAATGCTCGGGGACGGCGGGTCCGACGCCTAGTCGGACCCGTCATCCTCCCGCCTTCTACCCTCATCGTCGTTGCCGCTGTCCTCCTCATCACTCTCGCCCGAGGAAGAGTCTTCGTTATCAGAGGAGCTCTCCAAGCAGCACTTTAGGCGAGTCCCGATGTCTCCAAAGACCTTGACGGAGAGCAAGCTGTTCTCCATTAGTTTTGAATAGAGAATGAGCCCCGCTGTCACGCTGCGGATAAGGGCAAAAGATCGGGCGTCTAGGGTTCCACCCTACATCATCTTGGAATTAGAGCTTGGATTTATCATGAATTTGGAGCCCTACCCCTCTTTTTCTATCCTGATTTTGTGTGTTCTTCCTAAATTCGAAAATCCCCACCAAAAATAGCCCCAATTTTTTTGTGATTTGTTGGTATGATGATGTTTTGTTGATTTTGATCCATGGATTCGTTGTGTTACTAGTGGATCTATCTTTCCCCCAAGTTTCCCCACCTTCCATCCACAAAATCTCTCCAATTTTGCCCCTGAAATCATCAATTTTCTCCCCAAAATCGAGTTTTTCCTCGAGTTCATCCTCGGATTTGGAGCCCGGACATCCGGCCCGACCCCCGGACATCTAGCCACCCCAGACATCCGGCCATTAGCCCGGACATCTGGCTCCTAGAGCGCATTTTCGTGCAAGGTTCTAAATATCAGGTCCCGGAAATCCGGCCCGAGCCCCGGATGTCCGGCCCCTGGCATTTCAGCTTTTCCTGTTTCACCGTTTTGATCATAACTTTCACATCCAGAGTCCGATTTTTGCATTCTTTAGCTCATTGAGTAGAAATTAACATCCCCAATCCATCTAGATAGGTTGCAACACCATTTGACTCCATAAATTTTTTGGAACTTTGGCATCTTTGCCTAGGCCTTCCACCATATCATCCGCTATACCACCACCGACTTCCGCAACATAACCCATTTCATTCCCGATAGCATTAGTGGTTGTTTGAGGAGCGATTCGAGTCTCCTAAGGTGTTTCGGCTACTTAGTGACGGTTGCTTCTTCATCAACCACCATCTCCACTTCCGCATAACCTTGCCCACCATATGTTTCGCAAACCCAATTTAACCCAATTTTGTTTGAGCTTGTTTGAGTTGTGGCTTGTGTCTCCTAAGGTGTTTCGGCTACTTAGGGACGGCAACTTCAACTCTGACACATCTGTATCCCATCACTCCACTTCCGCATTGCCAAGTGCAAAACTGCCACCGCTTTTCCGCTACCACTATTTGACTTTTGTCCTTGAGATTTTGAGTTGTGGTTTTTCCATTTCCTAAGGTGTTTCGGCTAATTAGGAATGGGTCTACATCGACAATACCGCCTCTCATCATCGCCAAGGACGGTAACCTCGACGACACCATTGTATATTCCCCTTGCAATTGCATTGTTAACCCCTAGCCCATTTTGCGTCACTTGCCTATTGAGAGTAGCCATTGAGTATTGCCGGCAACGTGACTTGTGCACATTGTGATCATACCTCCCATAGCATACATACCATATCGTCGTGGTGCATATCTTGGTATCATATCTTGTGTCACAAGTTTGTTCTCGCATATATACAATTGATATCTTGGTTTCTGCATTGTGCAAAGGTGACCATACAAAAAAAGCTTTTAAGCAAAAGAAAGAGAGCAAAGAAGCTTGTAAGCAATAGCCATAGCATCATACCCCATTGCATATAAGATTGTCATATCCTATCATCTTGGATCATGTTGTGAGAAACACCGGGAACCATACATACATAGCATACTTGGGATAGAAGTTGCTACATTTTGCATCTTATAGGTTGTGCACAAGTGTCGTATCCGACTATTGAGCAATCGTGCTAGCGTCTCTCTTGAGTTGTGCAGCACGAGCGTTTTCCATGGATTCCACATTTTTTGCTCATTCCTTGGTTGCACGACCCCATTTATCTATCGTGTGTGTGTTTCCGTGTGCCATTCATTGCTACTGGTCTACTTGTTTCACTTGTGAATTTGTGAATCTCTTTCAACATTATTGACTCTTGCTAACATTTTGCATCAAATTTTTTGTGCCACTATCCTCACCGAGCTCCACCGAAAGCCTTACTTGTGTAGGTGTGAGAAATCAACGAGATCAGTTCCAATTGTGCTATTTCCTTGTTACATCCTTGAGTGATCATTGATCCATTTTCAACATCGGTCAAGGTACATTTGGTATGGTTCTCTCCTTTCTTCCACTCATATTTTCTCGAGTCTTGTGATGGATAGGCAAGGCATTTCATCTCCGATCTTCGACAACAACGATGGTGCGAACAACTACATCACCAAAGCGTCCATCTTTGATCTACAATGACAAATGCAAGGAGCACAATCAAGATTGCGAGAGCGCATCGAGAACCTTTCCATCGACATTCGTCACTCCGAAGCAAGAAAAAGGGACTGCATCGACAAAAAGCTTTCCACACAAAAAGAGGAGCAAGATGCAAGGATGGAGGAGATTAGAGCCTTGATCTAGTCTTCTTCCCCTTCGTCATCCTCAAGGCGGAGACGTTCGATCCATAAGTCTTCGGAGCGTGAAAACGATGCAAGCGCAATTCGTCCACATCCACATCTACATGGCGACCACCATCATGTTAGTGATCAACATCATCATGAAGGGCAAGTCACCTCCATGCATCATGTGCACGACAACGACGAACGCCTTCGAGCTCAAGCACGACAACGACATCATCATCATGAAGATGCTCCACAAGCGCAAATGCACAAGTCCCAACAAGCCATACTTCATGCCAAGTCGAAGCTTCATGAGCAAAAGAGAAGACCGCGTGATGAGCACCACCAATACGGAGCTACGACTACCACCACCACTTTGGCATCTTTGCCAAGTGTTCTCAAGGCATCTTCGCCTTTGGACGTACGGCATCTTCGCCTACTTCCCGTGAGTTTGCCTACATCGACATCTTCAACAACAAGGCGACCTCCTACAAGTGAGGGTGACACTTTCATCTTCGGAAGCCCTCAAGAAAGATGGTCGAGCATGGGAAATTCCCTTCAGTAATGGAGACGAGCTACGAGGTGCCACATCATATGGGCCTCCCACACCAAGATGGTGACAAGAAGGTCGAGCAAGGGCCATCCCCTTCGACCATGATGATAGGAGTTGAGCATGGAGACATTTGCACCTACATCTCTCTAACACCCACATATGTCGATATGCCCCATTTGTCATGTGAGGAGAGCCATCACCCCATGAGTGAGATGAGTGACTCCACCATATATGACATTGAGAGCATTTCATATGAGATGATGAGTGTGACCACCACTAGCCCCACACATGAGATCATGCCACACATCCTATGTGACGTTGAGAGCCATTTGAGTGACTCCACCAACCATATGAGTGAGAGCATCTTTGAGGGAGTGAGTGAGCCACGACACTTAGTGAGTAAGGTAGTTGACATGGCATGTGAGGACACTATGATTTCTAATGACTTAACCTCTACTCCGAGTGTGTTTTCTTCTTTGGTGCTAGGTCTCCTACATGACAACATGCCTATCCTTGACGATTCCAACCCTCCAATGGAGACGAGTGGATCCATCAAGATGAAGTTGACAACGAGTGGATCTTCGACACCTCACCTACAACACATGAGCGGCGCTCCAAAGGTAACATAGGTGATGGAGATTCTCTTGTCCCACTAGCGGACTATCTTACCAATGATTGCTTGCATGATGTTGACCCACCTATTCCCATGCTTCATGCTAGTGCGACTTCCTCATGTCATGAATTACCTATTTATGATGAATATGATGATGAGCATGTTGAGTTGCCTAGTTGTGATGTTATGCTTCATAGGGTATCATGTGAAAATTCTATTGGTCACTTCATGTTTGATAATCCTTTAAACTTGTCATATGCTATGAGTGAGATATCCCATATTGCATCATTTCAATCTCAACATAGTAACTATGCATGCCCCATTGAAATAAATCCCATATGCACTTATGGTATAGACGACGAGATGATGGCCATTGGCTTTTGTTTTTCATGTGATGATATTTCCATGCTTCCTTTACATGATTTGCCCAATTCATCTACTATGACATGCCATGATCACATTGTTTCGAATATGCATTGTTTTGGATGTTGTCAATATTCTCCATGTGACTTTTCCATTAATACTCATGAGGAGACCCCCATAGTTTCCTCGTACATATTAGCAGATTTTGAGGCATTCCATACTTGGCTTGATTCCCATAATTGTGTGCACCATATGCATTCCATGAATAACAATGCTCTACATATATCTCATGATGCATTACATCCTTTGAGTCTCCATTATGCCATACATAATAACAAACCTCTCATGATGGATGACATGTTTCTATATCACACATCTCATTTATTTGAGCATTGGCTATTTTGTGCTAACCAACACAAGCATGTGCGCATCATGATGGATGATGTGTACATATACCACGCACACACAATTTTCCTTTGTTTTGTGTAGGTACTTATGAACACTCGTCAACCTCACAATCCAATGAGTTGACAAAACGAGATCTTGAGAGCCGCTATGACTTGGGATCCCGTGGACTATCCTTACCACCGTTCGCTTCATGCAAGGACTACGCGCATCTCTTCTACTTGGCTCTCACACGGCTATGGGCTATTTACCACTTGTCACCCTATGCCCATACTATCGTGTTCACTTTGCATGTTATGCCTGATTTTGCCATGCACTTGTGACCCTTGCTTGCATATAACCATGATTCACCATTATGCCACTTCTATGTGTATTTGCATGCTTGGTGGAGATACTTGTTGCTATTGCCATGTTTACCATGTGCCACATGCTATTGTTGATTCTTGTGTTGGGAGAGTCATGATGTCCCATTGCTATTCACATATGGCCTCTCGCCAATACAATGATGATACTCTCCTCATATATTGCTTTCATGCTTGTGCTATGACATGTGAATTATTCATGCCCACTATTTGCACACATGACATACTTGCCATTATTCCTTCTAGTATGTTGCATCTTTGGACTACTAGCTTGCTTAACATGATCACTATGATTGCTTGCTTTGTCGCATCACCCATGTCCCACTCTTACTCGCTTTCTTGGGTTGATGACATATATGTTCATGGCTCTCACATGATATATCTTGATCATTCTCTCTTGTGTCCATTAGTTGCATGTTTCATATCCACTTGTATTGAGTGCAACCATACTATGCTTATTGATCTTGGAGACTTTGACACCTTACTTGTGATGCATGCTAGTTTGAGTGAACCTATTGTATTTGGTTGTTCTTGCATCATATACCTCCATACTATGAAATGATCCCTTGTACTTTCTTATGATGAGCATGATGCATACACTTGTTGGGTAGCTTACCACACGAATGATAGGTTTTGTACTTCCGCTAACCTCATTTGTTTTTCTGGGTGTTTGTCATGTTATTTCGTTTTGAAGGACTCACAAGGCGGTAACATCACGAGACAACTTGATCATGTGAAGGAATACACGATGCGCGACACCAACATTCTCGACATTCTCATAAAGGTGAACTCCTTCCCTTTTAGCCATCCTCAAGTACGCATAATTGATGGGTCATTCTTTCATTGTTGTTTCCTTCTTGTTGTCTACATGATACATCTTGCGAACGGAGGAGCGACATTGGAGATTGGCTTTATGGACCTTTACATTGAGGAGCGCTCGGACTTATTGGATGCACCTTCGGACTTCCACTCATTATACGACATCGAGCATTGGTACATCAACACTCCTTTGGCACATTGCACTCACACGTCCATATTTGTTGATTGTGCTCCCACATGTCATGCTCGATGGACATATCATACTCACTGCAAGTTTGCACCCTATGCATGGATCGACTCACATTATGATTGCCCCATGATATATGAGCTTGTGCATTTCCTTACCGAATTTGTTGTGATATACCTCGATGGCATTTTCATACATCATGGTCATATTGGCCACCATCAATTGCATGATAACATACACATATTGAGCATCCATTGCCATGTTCATGCTTTTGATACACCGTCTCACTATGACATCATTTTGCACCATGGTTTCATTGATCATATTCACAACACATTTGTGTGCACAATGCTTGCATTTGCTCCCATGAATGCTTTGCATATCTGTCGGTGTACTAAAGTAGGGGCACTCCTTTGTACCCCTTACTTGTGCACGGGCAATCAGAGCCACGGGCCGAAGCCACACCTAGTAGGGAAAAAGGGAGGAGTCGAAGCCGCAAGATGATCAAAGCAACGCCAAAGACTGAGACCACAGAGAGCAGATGGACGAAGAAGGTTTCCCCGGCAAGACCCTTGTCGGGGCAGTTCACCCGCACCAGCGGAGTGAGCCACCCTCGAACCCACGGTCTCCAACACCATCAACTACGTTGGGCCAGGGCTCGAGAGGCACCTCCATGGTGGCATGCAGATCTTTGTGAAGACAAAGAATATTCAAGATCAGATGAGGATTGGAAGGCAACGATCCTCAACAAGATCCTTGCCGAGGAAACCCGCAAGACCCTCGGCAAGATCCTTGCAGGGGACGACAGCGCGCCACGGCAAGACCCTTGCCGGGCCACCCGGCAAGGCCCTTGCCAGGGGCGTCAGCGGGGCCACTGCCAGGCCCGCGCCAACCAAGTCTCCACCACCGTTCACATGCAACTGCCATCCCAACCAGTTGGGCAGGCACCTGCGTGGCAACATGCAGCTTCCAGGCCAACTCAGCACACGCCTGCGTGGCGGCACGCAGATCTTCATGGAGGCTCCACCACCGCGCCACCTCAGCTACTTGCCTACCTACATGGCGCCGCATGCATCGCTGGCCAGGGCGTGTGTCGAAGCGAGGAGGAGCGGCGATGAACGGGACGGGCCTCGCTCCTGTCCCTGATAAAGCAAGAGGACATCTAACCTACGCATTAAATGCGTCTTGTCCTGTAATACAAGCGATAAGCTCATAGCACTGTAGGCCTTTCCACCTCCTGTGTGCCACTGTGGCAGCCCCTTTCGACTATAAAAGGAGGCCCATGGCGTACTGGAGAGGGATTTGGCACTTTGGAACCACGCAGCCACCGTAGCTAGTTCAAGAGCTCAAGAACATTCAATACATCCACCAAAGCAGGACTAGGATTTTACGCGTCCTCGCGGCCTGAACCTAGGTAAACGATCCTTGTGCTGATTGCTAATCCTGCTCTTCTCACAACCCCGCGCCCCGCAACCGCAGAAGTGTTCCTCGTGATCCCATAGGTGTCGTTTCCCACCGACATCTTTGGCACGCCAGGTAGGGGGTAGCGTAATTGTGAGAATCTGGTCTAGTAGTTGGCCTAGTATTTCTTCATCGCCATGGCTCCCGTGGAGAAGGCGGCCAAGAGAGTGGCGCTGCCTGCGAGCATGAAGGATGCCAGGGCGGCGACAAGAAAGCTAAGTCATGCCAAACTTTAAACTTTTCTCCTTAATATAAGGTTATCGTCCTCGGAGATTCTGCCTATGTATGGAAAACCTGTACGCAGAGGGGCCCTCCCGCAATTGGCAACGCCCTTGCTCTGTTTCGAGTCCGCTCAACAGCTCAAGCGGCCACGTCGAGAGCGGCAGGGTGGCCTTCCGCAATTAGCAACACTCTCGACTCTGACTCAAGTTAAGCTCGATAGTTCGAGCGGCCGCGTTAAGGGCGGTAACGTGGTTCGCCTGGCAGCAAGCACACCCGGCAGGCCAATGGGGATCCGTCCTCAAGACGCCGCCCTAGGTTTATGCGCCGGCAAGCCTACCCAGTTAGCGTAGGGTGGACATACAAAGGAAAATCAAACATGAAAATAACATGCATAGTGTCAGAAGTACTGCAGAGTTATATTACAGAAATTGCCGCCGCGGTTCTAACAAAAGATAGCAATTGTCTTGGTCATGAACCTGCAGCAGCGATAAGAAATGGGGTGCCTAGTCCCGGCGCTGGCCCTTCAACCTCTTGATTCCATCGATGTGGCTGATGATGGGCTTGATACGCTCCTTGAGCGCCGCGATGTCTGCATCCTCCGGCAAGCTCTTCAGCGCAGCTTCGAAGTCGAGGTCAGGATGCCAGTGCGCTATCTTGGCAAGGACCTTGGTCATGGCGCCCCAACAGAACATCCGGGACTCCTCGGCCAGGGAGGCCGCCTGATAATCCCCAAGTGCAGGGAATCATCGTAGCAATTCCCAAACGTGGAAGTGATAAGTATGGAGTGTCGAACTCACAAGGATCTAAAGGTAAGATCAATATTCTCTCAAGCCCTATCTGCCACTGATACGACTCTACGTGCACCGAACGTTTGCTTCCAACTAGAAACAAGAAATAAAACTGTGTTTGGGTATAAAGAGGATAACTTTGTATGACATCGGAGAGCTAAAATATAAAAGTAGGTGTTGTTATCATAAACTTAGAATATATTACTAAATAATATAAGTAGCGAGTGTGGAATAATTGTGGATCGGTGTGCGGAATTGTCCTAAGCAATTGTTAACAAGATCAATAGTCGTCATTGCAATTTCATATGAGGGAGAGGCATAAACTAGCATACTTTTCCTACTAGGATCATATGCCCTTATGATTGGAAACTCTAGCAAGCATCCACAAATACTAAAAGATTCATTAAGGTAAAACCCAACCATAGCATTAAAGCATTAAGTCCCCTTTTATCCCATACGCAACAACCCCCTTACTCGGGTTTAAGCTTCTGTCACTCTAGCAACCCACTATAAGCGAATCATGAACGTATTGCAACACCCTACAGCGGGAATCCCTCACACTTGCGCGACACAGAGGGCACCATAGGACAGCACCAAAATAAAACATACAACTCGTACCAATCTAGATCATCAATCAACTCAAGGACAAAAGATATCTACTCAAAACATCATAAGATGGCAACACATCATTGGATCATAATATGTAGCATAAAGCACCATGTTCAAGTAGGGATTACAGCGGGGTGCGGGAGAGTGGACCGCATAAAAGAGGTGAGGATGGTGATGATGATGGTGATGTCGATGAAGACGATCACCGCGGCGATGATTCCCCTCCCGATGGCACTCCGGTGCCACCAAGAGAGAGGAGGAGAGGTTCTCCCCCATGTGCTTCCTCCTCCATGGCTTTCCCCCTCTGGTCCTTGGCCTTCATGGCGATGATGTCCCCTCCGAGATCCTCCTCCATGGCCTCTGGTGATGATGGCCCCCTCCGATAGGGTGCCAGAGAGGGCCTAGATTGATTTCTCAGGGCTACAGAGGCTTGCGGCAGCGGAACTTCTGCTCTAGGTTAATTCCCGAAAGTTTCAGTATTTATAGGAATTATTGGCGTTGGTTTCACGTCAAGGGGGCCTCCGGGCTGTCCACGAGAGAGGGGGTCGCGCCCTAGGGGGGCACGCCCCTGTCTCGTGGGCAGCCCGGGACTCCTCTGGCCCAACTCCGATGCTCCGTGGTCTTCTTTTGGTCCAGAAAAAATCCTCAAAAATTGGCACGTCATTTGGACTCCGTTTGGTATCCCTTTTCTGTAAAACACTAAAACAAGGAGAAAACAGAAACTGGCACTGGGCTCTAGGTTAATAGGTTAGTCCCAAAAATCATATAAAATGACATATAAATGCTTATAAAACATCATATATGGATGAAATAAAAGCACGAATACTTCATAAATTATAGATACATTGGAGACGTATCAGCATCCCCAAGCTTAATTCCTGCTCATCCTCGAGTAGGTAAATGATAAAAGAAATAATTTATGAAGTGTGAATGCTAGCAGGTGCACAAGTTTGATCAATGATAATTTCAATCGCCTTTCTAGCATCAAAATGTGTCATAATAGTAGCTTATCCCATAAAACTTTTCATGATCAAGTAACAATCTATTCACAATGTCAAGTATGGTTTAGAAACTTCATTGAGAACTAACAACTATAATCTCAGTCATTGAAGCAATTGCAATTAATCATAACATCAGAAAGAGTCAAGAATAGAGCTTTTCAGCAAGTCCACATACTCAACTATTGTCGGCGTTCTGGGAACGGGGGTCCCCAAACTTGCCTGCCTGCGGCCTGCGGCGTGGCTCAAAGGAGGCCCAGCGCAGCCCATCTTCATCAACACAAGCTCAAGACCCTCGCGAGGGGCCAAGCCTCGCGGGGCGGACGACCAGGAGCTTCCTCAGGCACGGCCTCGCTAGGCTAGCTCACGAGGAGGCGGAGAGTTCAAGGCGGGGTACCTCGCTAGGTGCCCGTGACGCAAGCCATGACGACCAAGGGCGCCAGTCGGGCGCCAGCCCGCGCAGAGTCCTCCTTTCCTCTTTGGTGCAAAGGGAGCAAGCGCAGGCGAGAGCATCAAGCAAAGGCGTCCGTTTCGGTGCAACGAGACCAAGACCAGCCCAACGAAAGGGAAGAAGTCATTGTGGAGCCCAAGCAGGCGTCACCACCAGAGCCTTTGACAGACGAGGACCAACTTTAGTCAGGATAAGTGTACCCGTTGTTCCCCTTCAAAATGGCCAATTGTTGGCGCCCTTCCCGCTCAATATTTGGGAAGAGGCCTAGGGCCTTTGCCTATAAATAGGACTAGCCACCCCCAGGGTAGGGGCAATCGGGACCGAACCTAGCGATCTAGAGATCGAGCATCGAGTATCCAAGAGCAAGAATCAAGTAGCACCAGCCAAGAACAGACCCTCGCGAGGCTGTTCTTCCTTGTATTGTTCATCATCAACCCAAGAGGCAATCCACCACACCACACACTGGAGTAGGGTATTACACCACAATGGTGGCCTGAACCAGTATAAACCTTGTGTCTCTTGTGTTGTTCTGTTTGGTAGTTTAGATCCTAGCGATTCGGCGAGGAACAGGCAGGCAGAGGGTTGAATCTCCGCGCGCACCCCAGAGTTCGAACCTCAAGGGTCTTCTGGAACCCGAAATCCAACATTTGGCGTGCCTGGTAGGGGTGCGCCGGAATTTGCCTTCCGTCGTCTCGTTCTTCTCCGACCACCGCATCCATGTCTGACGCTCATCGGGCTCGTGCCGAGCGCCGAGCCGCCCTCGCTTCCCACGTCGCCCAGACGGCTCCCGTCGGCGGGCGCCCTCATCGTTCCCCGTCACCTGCCGTCAACGCCGCCACCGGCCCAGTGGGGAACGTACACCAAGCGTCGTCCCAGCATCCATCCATGAGGCGGGATGGCCGCACTGCCACACCCTCGCTCACCCCCGCTGGTTCTTCATCACGCGCGCCCCGCGCAGCCATGGAGGCCTGAGCTGCGCTCATCGCAGCAAACGAGCTCCTGCGCTACCGCCCCATCGACGACGTCTACAAAGAGTGGCTCGACCGAGTCGCCGAACTCGTCCGCGCCGCTGGGGGCTCCCCCGCGCCGTCCTTCTCACTGCACCGCGCCCCGCCCTGCGCGGGCAATGAAGCTCCTGGGGCGCCTCAGCCGTCTCCACCTCAAGAAGGCGCCCTGGCCCCGAGGCGCGCGGCCCCTGGGCGGAACCCGCTCCGTCAGGCGCCGGCGCAGCAAGAGCAGAGCTGCCAAGAAGTCCCTCGCCCTCGAGAAGCTGCCCGAGCGCTCCCTGCTCCAGCACGTCAAGACCCTGCGCTGCCTCCAACCGCGGCGCATGGGGACCCGCAGGACCAAGCTCTTCGTCGCCCCAGGCCTCCTATGGCCACAGCAGGCTGCCGCGCCTTCACCTCCGAGCTGCGCAGCGTCGCGTGGCCCGGCAAGTTCAAGCCAGACCTGCCTCCTCGCTATGACGGCATGGCTGACCCTGCAGAGTTCCTGCAGCTCTACGAGTTGGGCATCGAGGCTGCCAACGGAGACGAAAAGGTCATGGCAAACTGGTTTCCCATGGCGCTCAAGGATGGACCCCGCACCTGGCTCCTGAATCTGGCCCCAGGCACGATCTCGTCCTGGGACGAGATGCACACCCGCTTCATCGCTAACTTCCAGGGTACCCGTGACCGGACACCCACCGTGAGCGACATGCGCCGTATCAAGCAGCAACCAGGGGAAACCCTGCAGAAGTACATCCAGCGCTTCAACAACGCGCGCCTCAAGATCCCCAGGGTGACAAAGGAGGTCATCATCTCAGCCTTCTCCGACGGTGTGCGCAACATCAAGATGAAGGAGGAGCTGGCGATGCATGAAGACCTGTGCACCTCCTTGGAGCTGTTCAACTTGGCGACCAAGTGCGCCAGGGCTGAGGAGGGATGCCTCTCCCTCCTTGAGATGCCTGCCGCGGACCCAGAAGAGAAGAAGCCCAAGGCCAAGGACGTGAAGCGCAAGGGGGCTGCCGTACTCGCGGCCGAGCCAGACACCAAGTGGGGTAGAGATCAACCCGATCCTCCAAAGGCAGTCGGTACTGCGTGTACCATGACCTCCACACCCACAACACCAACGAACGCCAAGAGCTCCGGGCCGTGCGTGAAGGAAGGGTCGGGAGACATCCCGACCGCAGCGACCGGGGCTACGGCCGAGGAGGAGGAAGGAACGCAGTACGTTGGGAAGACCGCGGCCCGCGCCAAGGATGACGTGACCAACCTCGCGAGGATCGCTGGTAGGACCCGCCTTGCGAGGGAGGCTGGAGGGATCAGCCTCGTGAGGATCTCCCGCAAGGGAACGCAGGCCTCCCTCCGCTGCTGCCGCAGCAAAGGAGAAATGAAGACCGTCATCGGGACGAGGGGGCTGGGGGCTTCCACGAACCACATGCAATCGCCTGCCTCCTGGGTGGAGCCCAAGCCCCAGCCTCTCAGCGCATCTTCAAGCAGTTCGCCCGCAAAGTGAATGCATTCCTCCGCAAGCTTGAGGCCACGCGCCCTCTCAGGTGGTCAGCATGCGCCATCACGTTCAGCTCAGCAGATCAGCTCAAGTGCGCGGCCACAGCCGAAGTCCTCCCGATGCTTTGTTCCCCAATCATCAGTAACGTGCTAGTCACCAGGACCCTCATCGACGGCGGAGCAAGGCTCAACGTCCTGTCCGTAGAAACGTTCAACAATCTTCAAGTGCCCTACAGCCAGCTTCAGCCAACCAAGCCTTTCTCCGGAGTCACCGACGGCTCCATCGTCCCGATTGGGCAGGTCCGCCTCCCTGTCACCTTCGGGGCACGCGACAACTACCGCACTTAGCTCATCGACTTCGACGTCGCCCACATTCACCTGCCATACAACGCCATCCTCGGGTACCCGGCGTTGGCCAACTTCATGGCCGTGACCCACCACGGCTACAACGTCCTCAAGATGCCAGGTAGTGGCGGGGTCATCACGGTGCCCTGCGAAGAGAGGGACGCAGTGTGCTCCATGGAGGGAGCCTTTCAGGCCGCGTCACTGGAAGACCCGGACCGCAGAAGCAGGAGGCTTCCCGAGGCTGCACCCAAGAAGAAGAAGACATCGTCCAGCCCGGCCCCACAGGAGGCAGGCCCCTCAGGGCCCGCCCCTGCTCAGGGGGAACCTCCTTCCATCGCATAGGGAAGCGCGCCCGATGCCCTCCTCAGGCAGGGCTCAGGGGCTCTCCCCTGGAGGGCCGCCGACCTCGCCATGGTCACGAGGGAGGCGCTTGGGCACCACGTGGAGGCATGTTTCGAAGCACATTTCCCTCAAGAAGGAGCAAAGCAAGGAGGGCCCAACCCTCAGGAGTTCATCAGCAAGGCCATTCAGGAGCTACAGGAGTCAAGAGTCATGAGAGGCAGCCACCGCTTACCCGTTGTGGCCCCCCATCCAGGCGAGGATGGTGGGCTGCGCATCTGCATCGACATACCGGGGCTCAACCGAGCCGCGTCTCAGGAGTGCCTCTGGCCCTCGCGAGTGGGACGCTGCGAGGGTCCGCCCCATAGCTACGTTCGCATGCCTTATGGCCTGCTGAACGCGGCTGCTGTGCACCAGCGCCTCATGAGAGCTATCCTGGAGGCTCAAGAGGTCAGGCGTTCCGCAGCCCTGGTGGAGATGGAGATGGCCCGCGAGGAGCCGCCAGCGCCTCCGGAGCCTCCTGGGGCCCCTGGGCCTGGGGGCTCATGAGGATCGGCTCCCGCAGCCCACCGAGTCTGCTACACCAACACCCCATCGTCCCCAACATCATCAGGTGACACCTTTCAAGTTTCATTTCCAGCTGGGAGCGCCCTCAGGGCCGCATTATTCCTAGGCCGTGTGGGTCCGTCCCTGCGGCATGTATCCCTTTTGTTTCATGTTCTTAGCTTACCTTATTGGGGGCGCCCCTCAGGCTGCATCATCCCCAAGTCGCTCGGGCCTGACCCAGCGGCATGTACCCTTCTTGCGTTTATCTTAGGGCTATGCTTTCGACCCACCATGCTTGTTATTTGGTGCCTTTTTCCCTTGGGTGTCAGAATCTTGGGCGTTAAAGGGGGGGTGCCTGAGCATCGCGACTCAGGGCTCCTACCGTCTCTCCGGCCCTCACCCTCTGGTCTTGTCCACGACATCGCGACCTGGCATGACAGTGACGGCTGAGACCATCCCGGGAGCCAGGACCCGAGGACGTAGAGTTTCAACATCTAACCCAGCTTGCGCGTTAAAGGGGGGTGCCTGAGCATCACGACTCAGGGCTCCTACCGGCTCTCCGGCCCTCACCCTCTGGTTTTGTCCATGGCATCGCGACCTGGCATGCCAGCGACGGCTGAGACCAGCCCGAGAGCTGGGACCCGAAGACGTAGAGCACCGGCATCTGGCCAAATTTGCAGGAACACACTCCAAGATAAGGCCCAGAGCCAGGCGCAACCCGCCTTGAGGTAGGGCCCCGTGAGTCCCGCGCTGGCCCACGGGTGCCCAGATACACCTCGTCAAGCCCTACCGTGCCAGCCATATGTCATGGTGGGGCTGTATACGCCCCGGGCTCCTCCCGGAGGGGAGCCCCCTCCCACGCACCAGTGGAAGCACCATGCTCCGCGCTGGCTGACGACACTGCCGAGGAGCGGCTATGCCCGTATGCATACGGAAGCGCTATGCTCCGCGTTGGTGATAAACAACTGAGGGTGGCCCCCGGGCCGCATCAACCTCAGGGAGCCTGGAGCTCAGTGCCTGGCATCATCGCAACGCCTCCCCCCGGGAGTGCCGCACGAGGGGGCTGGGCACGGGGGCTGCGCCTGGGTCACGCCCAGACGCACGCCACCTGGCCAGGCCCCCCGGGCCTGGTTCGTCGCACGTCCCTCCCCGAGCGGAGCCAAGGTACGAAGGCCGTTTGAGCATCAAGGGGGACTCCTGAGCATCGCGACTCAGGAGCCTAACTAGTCACGTAGCCCCTCACTCCTTAGTTCTGAAAGGCTAACGGCGGTTGAGGTATGCGCGTGGCCGGGCTCTGCAGATGTAGAACAACAGATCCACCCGCATCTCACCTCCCTAAGGAGTCACCCCCACATCTCACCTCCCTACTTGCTGTTCGAGCGCCAAGGGGGACTCCTGTGCATCGCGACTCAGGAGCCTAACTTGTCACGTAGCCCCTCACTCCTTGGTCCCGTCCTGGTTTCCGATCGGGGCTAATGGCGGCTGAGGTATGCACGGGGCCGGGCTCTGCCGGCGTAGAACATAAGCAAGTAGGAAGGAATAACGCAAATTTCAGGGAATTCAAAAGCAAATATTATAGTCCTACTGTTATCACGGCACCAAATGCAAGTTTTAACGCCTCCCCGAGGCATGGTACATGCGCAGGAACTAAAAGCAGGACGGGAGCCACGACGGAGTCACTTGCCGGCGGTGGAGCTGCGTAGAGCAGGTTCGCCTTGTGGAGCAGCAGGGCTGGCAGCGCTCCGCTTCGGCTTGGTGCTGAAGGCCCGGAACTTCCCCAGCAGAGCCTCCGCATGACCCTTCACGGCCTCAGTAGCGGCAGCGGCACACTCGCCGCTCGCTGGCTCCAGCAGGCTGTCGAGGTCGATGTTGGGGTCACGAAGATAGATGTGGGTGAAGACCCGTGTCAGCGCTACAGAAGACAAGACGCGTGCCTCGGCCTCAGCCGTAGGGCCAAGGCCAAGGGTGACGTCTTCAAGGGCGCGAACCAGAAAGGGGAGCGAAGGCGAGAGGGGAGGAACACGTGAGGACCTCGCCAAGCAACCCCTCATCGGCCAAGGCGCGGATCTAGCGCCGCACCAGGAAGCGCTTTCTGACCCTCGAGATAAGTCACTCTCCGGAAACACTGGTTATCGCAGCATCGTCCCCGCACCAAGTGCAATCCCGTGTTAGCAACGTCGCTCTCCTTTCTCACCGAATGATGGCTGCTTGACCGCTAAGGGGGACCTCCTGAGCATCGCGACTCAGGGGCTCTTACCGGACCTCGGGCCCCTCCCCCTGGCCTTGACCACGGCATCGCGACCTGGCATACCAGCGACGGCTGAAACCGCCTTGGGACTGGGACCTGTCGACGCAGAGCATCAAGCCCTCGCGAGGTCTGAAAGGAGGAAACTAAGCTAAAATGGAACAAGCATCTCGCGCTGCTTCGCAATGAGAATCATATTAACAAACGGAGCTACAAACATCTTACAAGCCCCCGTGGGGTATATTCTTGGCCCCTCGCAGGAACAAAAGACGTGAATCCTAAGGAGTCCTAACTACAGGGGCCATCGCGGCAGACGCCATCATCAACAGTGGGCCGCCCAGCACCGACGCCAACCCCATCCAAATCAGGGGCGGCGACGGCCTGATGAGCCTGCCCTGCTCCGGGAACAGTGCAGGCTCGGGGGCTCGTAGCTGTCATCGCTCGTCTTCGGAGTCGCGTAGAGCTCGGCGGAGTCACTGGATCCTCCGGCACCCCCATCGCCTGAGGAGCAGCCAAGGGAGCGGTTGGCCGGCCTCTATCTCGCCGCAGCAGGGTCCCGACCGCCTCTCCCGGGGCAGCACTCCAGCCGGCGACCCTCCGCATCGAAGACCTTGAAGGACACCACCGAAGCATCGTCGTACTCCAGGTGGATCGCGAGGGCGCCCCTTGTACTGCAGATCTGGGCGACCTCGCCCCAACCTCGAGTCATGAAGACCACGACCGGGGCAACGACCGCAATCTCTGCCCCGGTCGCAAGGGTGCCGTAGCCGGCGTGCTGCAGCCAAAGCCCCAGGGGTTTCCCCTGCGGGATGACGGAGGCGAAGAAAGGGGGGAGACGAATCCAGGACTAAGGAGGCATGGCGGCGTGAAGCACGAACTCTCGGCAGGAGCCCTCGGCGTGGACTCCAGGGGGGAAGACGCACACCTTCGTGACCCGCCGGTGTCGCCGGCGGCGCCGCTCGTGGCGTTCGGCGTCGACTCCTTCGGAGCCGCCAATGTGCGCGTACAAGGGAAGAGGGAACCCTGGTGGTGGCCGCTCACACCAGGGTCTTGACGCTTCCTGGCGAGTGCCCTCGCCCTGACACCAGAGGGCAAGCCGCTTCTTCAGGGGAAGCGGGTCAGGATCCTCTTGGGGAGCTTTTCCCTTCTCTTCCGCGGAGAACCGGCAGATCGGAGCCATTGCAGCAAGACGGAGCAAGGCCCAGGAAGGAGGAGAAGCAGAGGGATAGACTGGAAGGGCGCACGCCGTTCTGTACTTATAACCGGCGAAGGCCAACCATCGACCACCACGATCACAGGTAATCATGACCCGCTTTGCATGCAGGGACTTGTCGAATCCGTGGGGTTACCAAGGCATCGTGGGGAAGCGGAGGCGCCCACGTCCAATCAACCGCCACGCGGCGCCCAAGGCCGCAGGCTGTTAGGGCCCGCGACGCTTTGCACTTGCCCTTTCGCCTCTCTGCTCGGCCAAGTTCGGGCGCGCCGTGGGCCCGGGGGCTACTGTCGGCATTCTGGGAACGGGGATCCCTAGACTTGCCTGCCTGCGGCCTGCGGCATGGCTCAAAGGAGGCCCAGCGCAGCCCATCTTCATCAACACAAGCTCAAGACCCTCGCGAGGGGCCAAGCCTCGCGGGGCGGATGACCAGGAGCTTCCTCAGGCACGGCCTCGCCAGGCTAGCTCACGAGGAGGTGGAGAGTTCAAGGCAGGGTACCTCACGAGGTGCCCGTGACGCAAGCCATGACGACCAAGGGCGCCAGTCGAGCGCCAGCCCGCGCAGAGTCCTCCTTTCCTCTTTGGTGCAAAGGGAGCAAGCGCAGGCAAGAGCATCAAGCAAAGGCGTCTGTTTCGGTGCAACGAGACCAAGACCAGCCCAACGGAAGGGAAGAAGTCATTGTGGAGCCCAAGCAGACGTCACCACCAGAGCCTTTAACAGACGAGGACCAACTTTAGTCAGGATAAGTGTACCCGTTGTTCCCCTTCAAAATGGCCAATTGGTGGCGCCCTTCCCGCTCAATATTTGGGAAGAGGCCTAGGTCCTTTGCCTATAAATAGGACTAGCCACCCCCAGGGTAGGGGCAATCGGGACCGAACCTAGCGATCTAGAGATCGAGCATCGAGTATCCAAGAGCGAGAATCAAGTAGCACCAGCCAAGAACAGACCCTCGCGAGGCTGTTCTTCCTTGTATTGTTCATCATCAGCCCAAGAGGCAATCCACCACACCACACACTGGAGTAGGGTATTACACCACAATGGTGGCCTGAACCAGTATAAACCTTGTGTCTCTTGTGTTGTTCTGTTTGGTAGTTTAGATCCTAGCGATTCGGCGAGGAACAGGCAGGCAGAGGGTTGAATCTCCGCGCGCACCCCAGAGTTCGAACCTCAAGGGTCTGCCGGAACCCGAAATCCGACAACTATCATATAGTCTCCTACAATTGCTAACACTCATGCAATACTTGTGGTTATGGAGTTTCAGCCGGACACTGAGAAAGATAGGGGCTTATTGTGTTGCCTCCCAACGTATTCACCTTTAGGTGATGTCAACAATAATAGCCCATGCTAACTTACATCCAATTGGATATATATATATATATGATGATCTTTCAAACACGAGGAGCTTGCCAAAGGATAAAATGAAAAAGGGAAAGGTGAGGATCACCTTGACTCAAGCATAAAGTAAAAACATAAAGTAAAAGATAGGCCCTTCGCAGAGGGAAGCAGAGGTTGTCATGCGCGTTTAGGGTTGATGCACAAAATCTTAATGCAAAAGAACGTTACTTTATATTGCCCCTTGTATGTGGACCTTTATTATGCAGTCTGTCGCTTTTATTACTTCCACAACAAGTTCGTACAAAGCTTATTTTCTATGCACTAATAAGTCATGCATATTTAGAGAGTAATTTTTTATTGCTTGCACCGATGACAATTTACTTTAAGGATCTTACTCAATCCATAGGTAGGTATGGTGGACTCTCATGGCAAAACTGGGTTTAAGGGTATTTGGAAGCACAAGTAGTATCTCTACTTGGTGCGAGGAATTTGGCTAGCATGAGGGGGAAAGGCAAGCTCAACATGGTTGGAAGGTCAATGACAATATACTTTAACTGAGATGTCAGAAAACATAAACCATTACATTGTCTTCCTTGTCCAACGTCAACTCTTTTAGCATGTCATACTTAATGAGTGCTTCACAATCATAAAAGATGTCCAAGATAATATATTTGTATGTGAACCTCTCTTTCCTTATTACTTCCTATTAATTGCAACGATGACCAAAACTACGTTTGCCAACTCTCAACAACTTCTGTGCCTCTCATACTTTCTATGTGTGAAGTCATCACTAACCATGTTATAAGCATATGAAACATATAAAAATTCATATTTATGACATTCAATTCATTCCCCCATTTACTCATAGGATATACATGAAGCACATGAGTAAATAACAAACTACTCCAAAAGATATGAGTGAAGGACAATGAGTAGGCAAATAATTAACTAGCCATGGGAGGGTTCCTTTTCTATTCAAAATTTCAGATCCAATGATTTTATTCAAATAGCAAGTAAAACAAAATAAAATGACATTGCAAGGATAGCACAACTCATGTGAAGAAGCAAAAACTTAGGCTCAACCGATACTAACCGATAGTTATTGAAGAAGAAGGTGGGATGCCTAACGGGGCATCCCCAAGCTTAGATGCTTGAGACTTCTTGGGATATTATCTTGGGGAGCCAGGCATCCCCAAGCTTGAACTTTATATCTCCTTGATTCCTCTCATATCATGGTTTCTCTTTTTATCAAAAGCTTCATCCACACCAAACTCAACAAGAACTCATGAGATAGGTTAGTATAAACCAATGCAAAACTTTATCATTTTCTACTGTAACAAATCACTAGAATTATTATTCAACATTGCATACTAAATGCCTCTACATATTTAATACTCCTATCCTCAAATAGAATCATTAAACAAGCAAACATATGCAAACAATGCAAACATAACAGCAATCTGTCAAAACAGTACAACATGTAAAGAATGCAAGAGTATCAATACTTCCCTAACTCCAAAAATTATGAGAGAAAATTCCCACTGTGGTATATTTATCAGATCTCCTTATCCAAAACGTTTCAACATTATATCATGCTCTGACTTTTCTAGGGATTTTTTGCAACAGCGGTAAACTTTCTGTTTTCAAACAGCAACATGTATACTAGCAAAATAAGCATGGTAAAGGCTATCCTTGACATTTTTATTGAAACTAAAGATGCAAAACACTATTCTAAATAAACAGCAAGCAAATACTAACAAATAAAATAACGCTCCAAGCAAAACACATATCATGTGATGAATAAAAATATAGCTCCGAGTAAGATGTACCAATAGTTTTGAAGATGAAAGAGGGGATGCCTTCCGGGGCATCCCCAAGCTTAGATGCTTGAGTCTTCCTTGAATATTACCTTGGGGTGCCTTGGGAATCCCCAAGCTTAGGTTCTTTCCACTCCTTATTCTCCTCATATCGATATCTCACCCAAAACTTGAAAACTTCAATCACACAAAACTTAATGGAACTTCGTGAGATAGATTAGTATGGTAAAGAGTAAACCATGCACTTTGGTACTGTAAAAGACAAGGTTCATAGTTGTTTTCACATAATGCCTACTGTACCATATCATTTCTACAATTTACATTGAAAAATATAAGCCATAGAAACTACAAAACAAGCAAACTATGCAATGAAAACAGAATCTGTCAGAAACAGAACAGTCTGTAATGATCTGAACAATAACCATACTTGTGCTACTACAAAAATTATGAAATAAATTGGTGGACATAAGGAATTTATCTATTAATCTTCTGCAAAAAGAATCAACTCAAAATCACTCTTCTATAAAACATGACAGCTAATCTCGTGAGCGCAAAGTTTCTATTTTTACAGCAAGATCACATTAACTTTCACCCAAATCTTCCCAAAGGTCTTACTTAGCACTTTATTGAAACAAAAAGCATAAAACATGATTACTACAGTAGCTTAATCATGTGGGCACACAAAAACAGTAAGGATAAATATTGGGTTGTCTCCCAACAAGCGCTTTTCTTTAATGCCTTTTAGCTAGGCATGACGATTTCAATGATGCTCACATAAAAGGTAAGAGTTGAAACACAAGAAGAGCATCATGAAGAATATGACTAGAACATTTAAATCTAACTCACTTCCTATGCCTAGGCATTTTGTAAGCACACAATTTATAGGAACAATAATCAACTAGCATAGGAAGGCAAAACAAGTTTAACTTCAAAACATTAAGCACATAGAGAGGAAACTTGATATTATTGCAACTCCTACAAGCACATATTCCTCCCTCATAATAATTTTCAGTAGCATCATGGATAGCTAATTGTTCTCATACTCAATTGGAACCTCTTTCGAAATGGTGGAATACTAACTAAAGTTGACACTCTTCCAAATCCACTTTCATAAATATCGTACGAAGATTCAACACCCTCCAAGATAGTGGGATCATTAATTCCTAAAGTTCACACTCTTCCAAACCCAGCATTCTATAGAACCATACTCAAACGATTTAAGTGAAGCACAAAGAGCAATTCTATAAGATCATACTTAAATGATGTAAGTGAAGCACATGAATTATTCTATAAATCAATGAAGAGCTATCTCATACTAGCATGATTCTTAAAGAAAAACAAAAACACAAAGGACACAAACAATGTGAACAAAACAAAAACCGAGGTATACCAATATTTGTTGAAGAAGAAAGATGGGATGCCAACCGGGGCATCCCCAAGCTTAGATGCTTGGGTATCCTTTGAAATATGTACTTGGGGGTGCCTTGGGCATCCCCAAGTTTGAACTCTTGTCTATCTTTATTCTTCTCACATCGGTAACTCCTCGTTCTTCAAACACTTCATTCACAAAAACTTAAACAAAAACTTGTGAGATCCGTTAGTGTAATAAAGCAAACTACCACTTTAAGGTACTGTAATTAACTCATTCTTTGTTTATATTGTTGTTAAACCTACTGTATTCCAACTTCTCTATGGTTCATACCTCCACATACTAGCCATAGATGCATCAAAATAAGCAAACAACACACGAAAAACAGAATCTGTCAAGAACAGGACAGTCTGTAGTAATCTGGAAGTTTAGTAAAATTATGTAACTCCTAAAATTATGAAATAATTTTGATAATTTGAAAAATTTGTACATCGGTAATTTTCAAAAAGTTTCAGACCCATCTGACTTCCAGTAAAAAATGTAAATTCATGCACTACAGCCAAAGTTTCTGTTTTTGTTCTGCACATAGTAAGCAAGCTATTTTATCATCCTACAACCAAAGCTTGGCACAAAATTTTTATAATACAAAGGATATATACAAGGGGATAATTATTTACAGAGAAACTTCCATGAAAATTCTACATTGTTTCCGTGAGCATGAACACAAGTGCTCAAGGTCGACCCTCACTTCTTCAATGCATAACTTTCCAATCACTTCTCTTTTTGAAAAACTTTTTAGGCATGAGAGGCAAGTAAATATATTTTTTTGTATTTTCATTCTTTTTTTAAAAAAAATGTATGTTTCACCCACAACTAAACATAAGCAAAAAGGAAAAACAAAATCTACTAAGTAAAGAAAGCAAACAAGCACACACGAGAATATCAACCCCACGCTATTGCTCCCCGGCAACGGCGCCAGAAAAGAGCTTGATAATCCCCAAGTGTAGGGAATCATCGTAACAATTCCCAAAGGTGGAAGTGATAAGTATGGAGTGTCGAACCCACAAGGAGCTAAAGATAAGATCAATATTCTCTCAAGCCCTATCTACCACTGATACGACTCTACGTGCACCGGACGTTTGCTTCCAACTAGAAACAAGAAATAAAACTGTGTTGTGGGTATAAAGAGGATAACTTTGTATGACATCGGAGAGCTAAAATATAAAAGTAGGTGCTGTTATCATAGATTTAGAATATATTACTAAATAATATAAGTAGCGAGTGTGGAATAATGGTGGATCGGTGTGCGGAATTGTCCTAAACAATTGTTAACAAGATCGATAGTCGTCATTGCAATTTCATATGAGGGAGAGGCATAAACTAGCATACTTTTCCTACTAGGATCATATGCCATTATGATTGGAAACTCTAGCAAGCATCCGCAAAGACTAAAAGATTCATTAAGGTAAAACCCAACCATAGCATTAAAGCATTAAGTCCCCTTTTATCCCATACGCAACAGCCCCCTTACTCGGGTTTAAGCTTCTGTCACTCTAGCAACCCACTATAAGCGAATCATGAACCTATTGCAACACCCTACAGCGGGAATCCCTCACGCTTGCGCGACACGGAGGGCACCATAGGACAGCACCAAAATAAAACATACAACTCATACCAATCTAGATCATCAATCAACTCAAGGACAAAATATATCTACTCAAAACATCATAAGATGGCAACACATCATTGGATCATAATATGTAGCATAAAGCACCATGTTCAAGTAGGGATTACAGCGGGGTGCGGGAGAGTGGACTACGTAAAAGAGGTGAGGATGGTGATGATGATGGTGATGTTGATGAAGACGATCACCACGGCGATGATTCCCCTCCCGATGGCACTCCGGTGCCACCAAGAGAGAGGAGGAGAGGTTCTCCCCCTTGTGCTTCCTCCTCCATGGGTTTCCTCCTCTGGTCCTTGGCCTTCATGGCGATGATGGCCCCTCCAAGATCCTCCTCCATGGCCTCCGGTGATGATGGCCCCCTCCGGCAGGGTGCCAGAGAGGGCCTAGATTGATTTCTCGTGGCTACAGAGGCTTGCGGCGGCGGAACTTCCGATCTAGGTTAATTCCCAAAAGTTTCAGTATTTATAGGAATTATTGGCGTTGGTTTCACGTCAAGGGGGCCTCCGGGCTGTCCACGAGAGAGGGGGGCGCGCCCCCCTGTCTCGTGGGCAGCCCGGGACTCCTCTGGCCCAACTCCGATGCTCCGTGATCTTCTTTTGGTCCAGAAAAAATCCTCAAAAATTGGCACGTCATTTGGACTCCGTTTGGTATCCCTTTTCTGTAAAACACTAAAACAAGGAGAAAACAGAAACTGGCACTGGGCTCTAGGTTAATAGGTTAGTCCCAAAAATCATATAAAATGACATATAAATGCTTATAAAACATCATAGATGGGTGAAATAAAAGCATGAATACTTCATAAATTATAGATACGTTGGAGACGTATCACCGCCCAGTTGGAGTGAAGCCGCTCCAGAGCGCCGACGACCCTCTCAAAGAATAGGGTCAGGTTGGTGTTGGGGCTCTGGCTCGTCTCTGGGGCGTACCTCGCGTCCAACATCCCCATGGTGGCCAGCTGCATGGTGGCCGAGTTCGCAACGACGGCAAGGCGTCCGAGCCAACGCTTCTCGCCCTCCACATGGTCGTTAAGGTTGGCGGCCTCGTTCCTCCACAGTTGCCTCTCGGTCTCCAGGTCCTTGGTCAGGGTCCCCTCTCGGGCCTTGGCCTCTGACAGCATCTTCTCGAGACCCTCCAGCTTTAGCCTGAGGTCACTGATGGAGTTGTTGGCCTCGGAGAGCTCTCCGGCTCTGCTGGTGGCCGCGCCATGTGCCTCTGCCAGGGCGTTGTTGAGCGTGTCCTTCTCCTTGGACAGCTTCAGAGTTTGCTCCTTCAGCTCATTCCGCTCCGCCTCCAACTCCTTCACCCTATTGTCGTGGGCCAGGGCCTGGGCGACGAGCGCCTCCTTGTGCTGGTGCTCCAGCTTCTGGGTCCGCGCCGCGGCAAGCTCCACCTCTTCATCCTTGCCGTGAAGCATGGCAGTGAGCTTCTCCTCGCGCGCAGCAAGGTCCTCCTCCTCGAAGTTTAGTGCGGCCTCGTGCTGGGTCCGGGCGGCTTCGGCGGCGGCGGCCAAATTCCTCTCCGTCTCTTGGGCCTTCCCGACGTCGGCCAGCTTCATGGTGAGCTCCACTTCACGCTTGGCCAGCTCGCCCTGGGCGGCCTTCAGCTCGTCTTGAGCCTGGCGGAACCAGTCCTGTGCCTCGGTAACGCACTCTTGGAGGTCTGCCTCTGCCTTCTCCACCACCGCCGTCCTGGACCTGGCCTTGTCCAAACGGGCGCGGTGGAGCGCCTGGAGCTTCCGAAAGCTGGCACCCATGGCCTGGAGCAGCCGCTCCTCCTGGGAGTCATCGCCACCAACGCTCGGCCCGTCGATGACCTCGAGCCCGGCAGTGGCAAGCACCTCCTCGTCGAACACCTCTCCCTCGACGGGTGTCCTGGTGCTCGACGCGCCTGGGAGGTGGACGAACAAGTCGTTACCCACCCTCAGGTACCTGCCGGAGCCGGAGGCGGTGGAGGAGGAGGGCTGGTCATCAACCACCTCCTCCTCGGCAGCGCCCTTGCCGGCCCCCCCGGCAGGTCCCTTGCCAGGCTCCCCGGCGGGCCCCTTGGTGACGTCCTCGGCAGCGCCCTTGGCGCTCTCCTTGGCAGCGATCTTCTCGGCCTGCGCCGCGACATCCTCGATGACGGTATCGACGTCCTCTAGGTCCATCGAGGGGAAGTCTGAATGCCAAGAAGGGGATAGGGTGGGGCCAAGATCAAAGCCCAGTAAAAAACAAGAAAGAAAGAATGCAAGCAGAAACGGAAGGCGAGTAGCTTACCCGTGCCAAGCCGAGAAGCGGAAGTCCCCTCCCCGCCAACGTTCGGCATCGAGGCGAAGCCACCGGCGCCCGCGTTCTCCTCCTCCTCCGTGTGCATGGGCTCGGTGCTTGGTGCCCTTGCCGGGGACGCCCCTTGGGGCGGCATGGTCGATGGGAGCGGCACGTTGTGAGAAGCCCTCTGTGGCTCCCCTTGCTGCTGCTCCCCTCCTACATCCACAGCATGGGAAGTACCAAAGTATCATACCCCTAGCGCACATCGACGAAGGACGGGTGATGGACTCACGCTAGGGGCTGGGCCGGGGGCTGCTGTCCGGGCTTCTCAACACCACCAATGGCGTGCTGGAGGTGCCTGCCGGGGGCTGGCCGCTCATCGAAATCCTGGCCCTCTTCGCCCTTTGGGCCAGCGTCTCCACGTCCCTGCGGGATGAAGATGATTCGAAATAGGCAGCACCATTTGAGGAAATGGAGAAAACAAAAAAAAGATAAGGTTCCCGTAATCCCTTTCTTGTCCCTCTCCTCGGGAAATGAAACAAGAAAGCAAAAGGGCAAAAGGAGCGCCTAGGCGAGGTACGAGGAGCAGAAGGCGCCAAGAGAACATGTCGGCGGTCGCCTAGGAGAGGGTTGGCGGTGGTGGCGCCGGAGGGAGAGCTGGAAGATGAGGCAGCGGTCCGTCAATGCGCTATGAAGGCGCTGGTGCCATCGTACTCCGACTTGACGGCCCGCTACCCGCCTTCTTCACCTTCTCCGGCCTCCCTATGACAGCCGCCCAAGGAGGCGACCCCGAGAAGTTCAAGGAACCAGCAACACGGATGATGGGGTCGCCGGTGTCGCCCCGGAGCGGCGCGCCCAACACTTAGTCGGACCCATCATCCTGCCGCCCGCTACCCTCGTCGCTGCTGCCGCTGTCCTCCTCACCAATCTCGCTCGAGGAGGAATCTTCATCGTCAGAGGAGCTCTCCACGCAGCACCTTACACGAGTCCTTAAGTGCCCAAAGACCTTGACGGAGAGGAGGCCGCTCTCCATTAGTTTGAAATGGAGAGTGAGCCCCTCCGTCAGGCTGTGGATGCGAGCGAAAGTCTTCCACCCCCGGCGAAGGTACATGAAGTGAGGGGCTGGAAACTCGACATTGGCCCATGTGCCGCTGTTCCCACAGCCCCTCATGTGCAACCTCAGCGCCTGCGGCGGGTCCAACTCCATCTCCCGCGCAAATGGGGTTGGGAGACGAAGACGACGGCGCGGCGGCTAGTGTAGCCTGAGGAAGAACTCGTAGGGGTTGTCCCCGATGTGGCCCTCCACCGGGGGAGGGGCCGCTGGCAGAGGCAAGGCTGATGCGCTGCTCCGTCCTCCTCTTCCCCAAGCACCGCGACAGCCTCGACCTCGCCCCCTCCCCCTTCCTCTAACAGCTGGCTCTGCCGCCATGAGCTCCTGGAGAGGGGCGACGCGTTGTCTAGCCGAGACCCTCGCCTTCACTGATGAAGTGTCACCATGCCCCCTCGCCATGGCAGAAGGAATGAGGGGCACCGTTCCTCCCACTCCCCTCCTTATAAAGGGGTGGGGCAGGGCACGGCCGCCCCTTTCGGCCAATCCGGCTCGACGAAGTGACAACGGGCGGGGCCATCGACCGCCCTCCCCACTCAATTGAAGGCGCGTGGGAATCGACCCACCCGCGCACGACTTCCCGTATCCCGCGCCCCTGTCATTCGCTCTGCGTCATGTATGCAGCAAACGTGGCGCAAGAGACGGGCGCAATGGGACCCGTGGAGCGACGGTTCCCAAGTAAGGGCAGTAAATGAGCAATGGCCCTGCGGTCTCGAGGAGACAAGGGAGCTGCCTCTTTACTGTCCACCGCAAGATGACGCCAGCGTGCTTCGGTCACGCGCGCGCGACCCCTACGTCGCGCATTCAACACGGGTCGTGGGGAAGCGCGGCGGACGGAAAGTTTTACCATGGTAAAAGCCGCCCCACCTGCCTGCGCACCGTTTTGGGCCTGGCCCAACAACGCATTGCGCCTATGTGTGGCCCAAGCCCGGGGGCTCCTGTCGGTGTACTAAAGTAAGGGCACTCCTTTGTACCCCTTACTTGTGCACGGGCAGTCAGAGCCACGGGTCGAAGCCACACCTAGCAAGGCAAAAGGGAGGATCGAAGCCGCAATATGATCAGAGCAACGCCAAAGACCGAGACCACAGAGAGCAGATGGATGAAGCAGGTTTCCCCGGCAAGACCCTTGTCGGGGCGGTTCGCCCACACCAGTGGAGTGAGACACCCTCGAACCCATGGTCTCCAACACCATCAACTACGTTGGGCCAGGGCTCGGGAGGCACCTCCATGGTGGCATGCTGATCTTTGTGAAGACAAAGAACATTGAAGATCAGATGAGGATTGGAAGGCAACGACCCTCGACAAGATCCTTGCCGAGGAAACCCGCAAGACCCCCGGCAAGATCCTTGCCGGGGATGACAGCACGCCACGGCAAGACCCTTGTCGGGCCACTTGGCAAGGCCCTTGCCAGGGGCGTCAGCGGGGCCACTGCCAGGCCCGCGCCAACCAAGTCTCCACCGCCGTTCACATGCAGCTGCCAGCCCAACCAGCTGGGCAGGCACCTGCGTGGCAACATGCAACTTCCAGGCCAACTCAGCACACGCCTACGTGGCGACATGCAGATCTTCATGGAGGCTCCACCACCGCGCCACCTCAGCTGCTTGCCTACCTACATGGCGCCGCATGCATCGTTGGTCAGGGCGCGTGTCGAAGCAAGGAGGAGCGGCGACAGACGGGGCGGGCCTCGCTCCCGTCCCCGATCAAGCAAGAGGACACCTAAGCTACACATTAAATGCGTCTTGTCCTGTAATACAAGCGATAAGCTCATAGCACTGTAGGACTTTCCACCTCCTGTGTGCCACTGTGGCAGCCCCTTTCGACTATAAAAGGAGGCCCATGGCGTACTGGAGAGGGATTCGGCTCTTTGGAACCACACAGCCATCGTAGCTAGTACAAGAGCTCAAGAACACTCAATACATCCACCAAAGCAGGACTAGGGTTTTACGCGTCGTCGCGGCCCGAACCTGGGTAAACGATCCTTGTGCTGATTGCTCATCCTGCTCTTCTCACAACCCCGCGCCCCGCAACCGCAGAAGGGATCCTCATGATCCCATAGGTGTCATTTCCCACCGACAATATCATTCTAGATCATCTTGATAAACTTCATGCGCTTTATCACGAACAAGCACGGACTCATTCTTACATGATGGACACTTTGTGTGCGCTAACCATTGTATTTCCACGTGTGGTTTGTGTTTGCTCTTTTTGCATGTATACCACTCAGGAGACACCTTGGAGTAATTGGATTGTGCCATGTCTTCAACTTCGTCCAACTACAAGTCTGTCCACGACAACCGTTTCCATGGTGATGAGGTTTCCAATCCGAGGTTGGATCTTTCCCAAGGGAGGGGAGATGATGCGGAGCATCCTACGATCATCCCCATGTACACTACGACTACTCCCCAAGCCCCAAGTGACCACATGTTGAGACCTCGAGCATACTCCATTGGACCTAAGGTGAACCCGCTCCTAAATGCTTCCCCTTCCCATTCATGTGAGACATGGTTGCTACCTTATGCAAAGACATTGCACGTGCTCAGGAACCGAAGAAACAACCATGGAGATGCTCGGAGCATAGGACAAGTCCACATGGAAGCGGATCAAGAAGTGCCTCAAGTGGAGTCACCGCGGAGCTACAGCGGCCGGACATCCAGCAGTAGCCCGGACATCCGGCGCCACCAACCCGAAGAAGAGCAGAGAGAGATGGATGCTAGGCGACTCTACAGCGGCCGAATATCCGCCCGACCCCCGGAAATCCGGCACCCCGCGAAGGGCCGAACATCCAGCGCCTGCTCGGAAATCCGGCGCCCCATCACAGAAGCTGGACCCCGCCAGCCCGGACATCCGGCCCCAACGCCCGGACATTCGGCGTCTCGGGAAGGCCCGGACATCCGGCCCCCCTACTTGCGTGCAGCGCATCTGGGCCGAGGCCCATGTACCCCTTCGCCCCTTAGACTATATATACTCCCCCTCCACCTAAGTTTTAGGGTTAGCATACGTTTAGCTAATTTGAGATAGAGCTTTGCTCATCCATACGGATCTCCTCCTCGTGAGAGACCGCGGCCTCTTCAGAGAAGATCCACCTGGATTCAAGACCCCTTTATGGGAAGATCCCTCGCGGATTGAAGACCTCCTCTCGGATATGAACTACCGCCACTTGTATCATCCTTTGTTGGATTCAGACCGCGTATCTCTTCATGTTTCTTGGATCTAGCATATGTGTGATCGGATCTCGTTGGTTTGAGTGATTCTCTTGTGTTTTCCCTCATGTTCCCCTCATTTTCCCTCTTGTGTTCTTCGTGTTCTTGGTAGGATCCCCCCCAAATGTGAAAGATCGGGCACCTAGGGTTCCACCCTACATCAAAGGAGTTCATCATCAACACACCATCTATTACCTTTTGGAGAGTGGTGTCTCCTAGATTGGTTAGGTGTCACTTGGGAGCCTCCGTCAAGATTGTGGAGTTGAACCAAGGAGTTTGTAAGGGCAAGGAGATCGCCTACTTCATGAAGATCTACCCAAGTGAGGCAAGTCCTTCGTGGGCGATGGCCATGGTGGGATAGACAACATTGCTTCTTCGTGGACCCTTCATGGGCGGAGCCCTCCATGGACTCGCGCAGCCGTTACCCTTCGTGGGTTGAAGTCTCCATCAACATGGATGTATGATAGCGCCACCTATCAGAACCATGCCAACAATCTCCGTATCAACATTGCGTTTGCTCCCTCCATACTCCTCCCATTTACTTTGTTGCAAGTTGTATGCTTTACTTTCCGCTGCTCATATACTCTTTGCATGCTTGCTTGAATTGTATTGTGATTGCTTGACTTGTGCTAAGTTGCTAAAATCTGCCAAGAATTAAAATTGGGAAAAGGCTAGGTTTTTGTCGGTGTTCTGGGAATGGGGGTACCCAGACTTGCCTGCCTGCGGCCTGCGGCGTGGCTCAGGGAGTGGCCCAGTACGGCCCATCTTCATCAACACATACTCAAGACCCTCGCGAGGGGCCAAGCCTCGCGGGGCGGATGACAAGAGGCTTCCTCGGGCACAGCCTCGTCAGGCTGGCTCATGAGGAGGCGGAGATATCAAGGCAAGGTACCTCATGAGGTGCCCATGACGCAAGCCATGACGACCGAGGCCAGGCGGGCGCAAGGCGGGCGTCGGCCTGCGCAGAGTCCTTGTTTCCTCTTTGGTGCAAAGGGGGCAAGCGCAGGCAAGAGTATCAAGCAAAGGCAACCATTTCGGTGCAACAAGACCAAGACCAGCTGGGCGGCAGGATGGAGGTCATCGTGGAGCCCAAGCCGGCGTCACCGTCATGGTCTTTGGCAGGCGAGGACTGACTTTAGTCAGGATAAGTGTACTAGATGTTCCCCTTCAAAATGGCCAATTGTTGGCGCCCTTCCCGCTCAATATTTGGGAAGAGGCCCAGGGCCTCCCTCTATAAATAGAGCTAGCCACCGCAGAGTAGTGAGAGGAGATTTTGGGTAGACTAGTGAGGGGGAGAGATTTTGAGTAGACTAGTGTGAGAGAGAGAGGCGACTGGATTCACCCAAGCAGTTCATCGCACCAGCCAAGAACAGCCCCTCGCGAGGCTGTTCTTCCTTGTACTATTCATCATCAGCCCCCGAGGCAATCCACCACACCACAAACTGGAGTAGGGTATTACACTACAATGGTGGCCTGAACCAGTATAAATCTCGTGTCCCTTGTGTTGTTCTTTGTGTAGTTTAGATCCTTGCGAGGCGACGAGACATGGGTAGGCAGGAGGTGTGATCTCCGCGTGCACCCCAGAGTTCGAACCTTGAGGGTCTGCCGGAACCCGAAATCCGACATTTGGCGCGCCAGGTAGGGGTGTGCCGGAATCCTTCTCCCGCTGCCTCGCATACCGTCGCATCATCGTCGTCATGTCCGGCGACCCAACGGGCAACCCTGATCCCTGGGCGGCCTGGCCCGCCCACGCGGAGCCGCTTGCCTAGGGTGACCTCAACCCTGTGCCCCAGGCAGCCCGCGGTCCGCAGGGCACTGCGGGCCGCGGGCGACGCGGTCAGGCGGCGCCAGCTCTCACGCCGCGGCAGGTGCGGTCGGCAGCAAGGGCCTCAAGCCACGTTGCGGCCACGACGCCATACACCCGGCGGGAGCAGGCAAACTCAAGGGTCGCGCTCACGGTAGCCCAAGAGCTACTATAATGCAGGCTGCTGGAGGGCGGCCGCGACGTGCTACTGGAGCGGGTGGTAGAGCTCCTGGGCTCCGCCGCCTTGGGGGCTCACCCCTTTTGCGCCTAGACACCGCCTCAAGCCCAAGGCGGGCCGCACGGAGGCCCCACGCGCGCCCGCACAGCTCTGAGCGGATTCCAGGGTCACTCCAACGCCAACCTGGTCGTCGACGCCTAGCTGCCAATAGTGTCGCCTCCGCCTTCGACCAGTGAAGGGGGATCCACTACAGCCCACGGTCCCGGTGGGCCGCCACGCTACCACTCCCAGGTGGGCACCTCGAGCAGGACTGCGTGGCACACGGGGCACTACAGCGAGGCATTCGGGGCGGCGGCCCCGGAAGCGTATGTGCCCCACATGGTGGATCAAGGACACGCGCAGGAGGAAGACCATGGCTCGTTCCTCTGCCCAGGCTGGGGGGAAGAGACACCCGAAGCTGAGCTCTTTTAGGAGCCCAGGGAAAGCCTCGTTGATCGCGCTGGAGGCAGTGACTATCAGGTACCGCTAATCCCTCAGGAACAGGCATACGCTAACCATGGATCACAGGAGGTACAGGTCGTCGCGGCAGATGGCCGCCCCAATCCAGCAGCTTCCTACCCCTCAGGAGGAGGGCACCGAGGGCTGCAAGAGGGGGCCGAGATCCAGCTTCGCCCACGCGGCGCTCGGAGCAAGGCGTCCTCGGGAGGTAGGCCCTCTGCCGGGGAGGTGCCTCAGGGCCTACCCCCGGCAGAGGACCCGTGGTCGTCGGGGGAACCGCTGGCGACCGCTCTATCCCATCGGTGGCGTCCTCGGTCTCCGGCCGTCGTCGATGGCAATAGAGTGTGGTGCAAGGCGGGGCCCTCGTCTGGCGATATGAAGCAAGGCCGGTACCTATGAAGAAGGCCTAGTGCCTGTGAAGTTCGCCGCCCCGTGACACTCTCACGTAATAATGAGTGGGGTTGTACACGCCCCGGAGTCTCCGGAGATCCACCCTCGGGCCTCGGGGGCTCCTGCCCACGCCCAGTGGCAGCACTTAGCTCCGCGCTCGTGAGAAGACGTCGAAGACTAGACTAGGTGCCGGATGCGGCCTTTCTACTTTTTTTGCCTTTCCTTTGGTTGTCGTTTTTCCCCTGTTTGGAATTAAGTTGGATTTGAGTTTGAGACTTGCGTGTGTTTGGGGAAGGGGTGTTTAGTCTCGTTCGAGCAATCTCTCGCGCTCTGGTTACCGTTTTGCATCCATCCAGCTTCAGCTGCCTCCCCACGTGAGCCCCTCGCGAGCCGGGCCAGGCCCAGCATGCGCGCAGCCCGGACTGCCATCGCCACGCCCTCTCAGGAGGTTCTCATTACAGGTTCAATGGGCTCGTTCAGGCGGCACTCAGGACACCACGGCCCTCCGCAGGCTCGCTTAGGGCCCACGCAGGTCGAAGGTAAACAAGTTAGTCGACTCGTCACAAGACCAGCGGCTTGGCGTAGGCATGCGGGTGATATCATGTCTACGAATACGCTAACTGCAAGTTTTTAGACGAGGGGCTCCCCCTCCTAAAATGCTCTTACAACCCTCAGGGCCAAGCCCGAACTCTCTCTGTGCAGGGTAAAAAGAAGGAACAACGCGCGGTCAATCAGATAAATCCCCCAATGCATCCTCAGGGGCACCTCCGGAGTCGCCACTAGCATCATTGGCCTCGCCGTCGCCTTCTACACCGCCGTCATCAGCACCTGGGCCATTCACCACTCCGCCCTCATCAGCAGCTACGACCACACCGTCGTCATCGGCGGTGAAGGACCTAACAAGGGCGTCCATGTTGTCTTCCACCCAATGCGCCAGATCGCCCCGGATTGCCAGGGGTACCTGTGCGATGGCGGCATCAAAGTCAAAATGGGGGTCCATGTTCTGGAGATGACTGAAGACGCGAAAAAAAGCACGCCCAAGCAGGGCACGGCTCCTCTCCTCCACCAACCTGTCGGCCCTGCCTGACCGAGTCTCCAGCTGCTTCACTACATCGGTAAAGAACTGAAGGTTGCCAGCATAGTTAACCACATGAGGCTCCCCAACGGCTGCCTCGCAGATGTTGCCCAAGGCCGTGTTAGCTCTTTCCCGGAGCGTGTGGAGCATAGGGCCATGCATGTGCTCCAAGGTCTGCCGCTGGCGTATCTCATCCTCGCTCCGCCGCGCGACGGCCTCAGCCGCGTCCACCCTTTGACGGAGAAGAAGCACCTCGGCGTGGGAGGAAGCCAGCTCCACCTGTGTCGTGCCAAGGGCGGCCCCGGCAGCGTCCGCACGCCGCGTCACTTCATCCAGCTTGGCCTTCAGGGCGGCGGTCCTGCCCTCTGCTTCGACCCTGATCAACTCCAGCCTCTCCTCGAACTCGCGCTCGAGGTTCAAGCAGGACGCCGCCACCCGACGATCAACCTCTTCTGAGGCTCGGGCTTCCCTCGCGGCAACGTCATTCTCCGCCTGTGCCACCAGGCGCTCCCTCGTCTCCAACTGCTCAAGGTCCAGGGTGCGCTCGGTGGCCTCCAGCGTCAATGCCTCCTCACGTCTCTGGAGCTCCGCCCGGTCGACCAAGGCCCCCCTTCATCGACGCAAGGGCCACCTCACGCAACTCCACCTGCTGCTCCAGGGAGCTACTCCAGGCCTACAGCTCCCACACCCGCTCCTCTGCAGCCCTGCGCCGCTGGTCAGCCTCCTGGGCCTCCTCGACGGCCCGGGAGCAGGCCTCCCGAGAAGTCGCCAGCGACACCTCGGCCTTCTCATTGTCGAGGTCACGCTGGTGGCACGCAAGGGCAAAGGCCACCTTCAGCTTGCGCCTCTCCTCGGCTAGGCGCAGGCCCTCGGCCTCAAGGCGCGGTCCTCGCCAGCAAGCTCTACACCGAGCTGGCTCACTGCGTCAGCCGCCCTCCGGACAAACCCTTGGCGAAGGGCACGGCGCTCCCGAGCGTGCTCGAGCATGTCTTCCGCGTAATCCTCCACCCCAGGCACGCGCGGAGGGCCACGAACCAGCACTCCCCCTCTGGGCAGGGGGCTAGGGGCTGGCGCCCTCGCGGTGGCCGGGCGCGCCCCGCCCGAAGCCTGGCCCAGAGCCGGTTCGTCCTCCAAGGAAGAACGCAAGAGCGACCTCAGCCAGTCGCCGTCCACGACCAATCAAAGAGCCCAGGGCAGGCTAGCTATACCCCGGGAGGGCTCGCGAAGGAGGGTCGCGAGGTTCCCAGAATCATGATGCATCACAGGACGGCTCACCTCTCCAACCGGCCTCACCACAAGGGCGGTGCTTGAGCTCGGGGCGCTTGGGGACGGTGGAGAGGGCGAGGCTTGGAGGGAGGGCTCCTCAGCCATCTCTATGAACTCGGCAGGAAGGGCCCTGCAGGGCAACGATCAGCTGAAGCAACGGGAAAGTAAGGGACTAAGAAAGGGGAAGGCTTACTCATCAATGGCGAAGTACTTCCTGCGCTTCAATAGGTGGCAAGGGTAATCATCACCCAAGGCCTCCTTCCTCTTTCGGAGAGCCTCAAAGTCCACGCGGAAGCGGCCTAGGAGCTCGGCGCAAGGGTCAGCCTGCGACGAGGAAGAAGCGCCAATGTGACCGGCGTCGGGGGCGTCGCCCTGGCGCACGCCGCCAGACGCCGCCCCATAAAGGGTGGCCGGGCCCTCAGGAGCCTCTGCCACGGGAGCCGCGGGCCGCGGCTCAACACCTTCAGCCGCTGCAGGGCAGGCCTCAGAAGCTGCCACCTCAGGAGTTCCACATGGCGTCATCATCCCAACGGCGGCCCCGTCAGCCCCCGGCGGCCCTTGCCTCCCAGCTCCACCACTCGTGGAAGGACCGCCACGGGCAACCGGAAGGGCAACCACCACAACTGGGTTCTCACGAGGTCCCATGAGGCATGTGGGGCGCAGCCCCCATTCGTTGAAGCTGGGCATCTGCTTCACAAAATCAGCCCTGCTTGAGCAAAGGTACAGCAGGGCACCCCCTTGACGGAGGCTGCCAGGGGAAGGGTCCCCAATCAAAATCATGAGAACCTTCCTCAGCACTTCAGGCGCCAGATCTTCCTTCTGGAGCCTCATGCAGTCTTCACGCCCCTGAAGGCCCACATCCGGCGGGAATGGCGCTGGAGAGAGGCAATGCGGCACTTGAGGAACTCCTTCACCACCTTGGGTGCCGTCACACCGAGCGCCCTCAAGTTCGCAAAGCGATGCCAGACGAAGACGAGCCGGGGGCTCATGAGCGTCTCCTGGCCTCAGCCCGAATTGGGGATAGCGGGCAAGGTTGGCTCCGAGAGCAGGGGGCTGGGCACTCCGACATCCACGTACAGCCACCGCTCTTGGAACCCAGTCGCAGGCGGAGGAAGGCTGAAATCAATTCCCCAGGCCGCCGTTTCTGGCGTGGTGAGGAAGCTCACGCACCCCAAGCACTGGGTGGGGTCGCTGAGGCGCAAAGAGAAGAAGTGGCGCAGCAAGGCGACTGAAGGAGGAATGCCCACCATCGCCTCGCAAACAAAAGCGAAAACGGCAAGGAGAGCAATGGATTCAGGACCCAAATGCATCATGTGGATCTGGTAATGGGAAAGTACGGCATTGAAGAAATCGGAGAAGGGGGAACCAGTCTCGCCCACAAGGAGTCGGCGAAGTACTAGACCTCGGTGACTATTCTGTCAATGGGGAAGTGAGACGCGGGCCAGACCATCGTCCTCCCGCACTTGCTGAAGATGGTGGCGAGGGCGGAACTGACCTTGTCCAAGGCTTCCAGGTTGAGTGCCTCCTTCTTCTCCTCCTCCTTCTCCTTCTCCTCCTTCTCCTTCTCCTCCTTCTCCTTCTCCTCCTCCTTCTCCTTCTCCTTCTTCTTCTTCTTCTTCTTCTTCTTCTTCTTCTTCTTCTTCTTCTTCTTCTTCTTCTTCTTCTTCTTCTTCTTCTTCTCCTTCTCCTTCTTCTTCTCCTTCTTCTTCCCCTTCCCCTTCTCCTTCTCCTTCTCCTTCTCCTTCTCCTTCTCCTTCTCCTTCTCCTTCTCCTTCTCCTTCTCCTTCT
>NC_041389.1:226273150-226329508 GCF_002162155.2 Triticum dicoccoides | reverse complement strand
TTCTCCTTCTTCTCCTTCTTCTTCTTCTTCTTCTTCTTCTTCTTCTTCTTCTTATCGACTGATCGACAGCGGGAGCCATCGACGGCAGCGAGCGGGGCGAGGGCACAGGATTCTTCCCTTTCCCCTTCTTCGTCAGTGCCATCGCGGCAGGAAGGGGGATGTTCGAGATTGGATTGGAAGCGGAGGATGGAGCTCAAGGAGAGGAAGAGCAGGGGACGCACAAGCGGCGAGAAGAGGGATGACTGTGTGCAAACGCGGGTCCGCCTAGCTAGGCGCAAAATAAGGAGGCATGGGGAAATAGGGACGCCCACGTCCAATTAACCGCCACGCGGCGCCCAAGGCCGCACGCTGATGGGGCCCGCAACGCTTCGCACTTGCCCCTTCGCTTCTCTGCTAAGCCAAGTCCCGGCGCGCCTTGGGCCCGGGGGCTACTCTCGGCGTTCTGGGAACGGGGGTACCCAGACTTGCCTGCCTGTAGCCTGCGACGTGGCTCAGGGAGTGGCCCAGTATGGCCCATCTTCATCAACACATATTCAAGACCCTCGCGAGGGGCCAAGCCTCGCGGGGCGGACGACAAGAGGCTTCCTCGGGCACAGCCTCGTCAGGCTGGCTCGCGAGGAGGCGGAGAGATCAAGACGGGGTACCTCACGAGGTGCCCATGACGCAAGCCATAACGACCAAGGCCAGGCGGGCGCCAGGCGGGCGCCGGCCTGCGCAAAGTCCTTGTTTCCTCTTTGGTGCAAAGGGGGCAAGCGCAGGTAATAGTATCAAGCAAAGGCAACCATTTCGGTGCAACAAGACCAAGACCAGCAGGGCGGCAGGATGGAGGTCATCGTGAAGCCCAAGCCGGCGTCACCGTCAGGGTCTTGGGCAGGCGAGGACCAACTTTAGTCAGGATAAGTGTACTAGATGTTCCCCTTCAAAATGGCCAATTGTTGGCGCCCTTCCCACTCAATATTTGGGAAGAGGCCCAGGGCCTCCCTCTATAAATAGAGCTAGCCACCACAGAGTAGTGAGAGGAGATTTTGGGTAGACTAGTGAGGAGGAGAGATTTTGAGTAGACTAGTGAGAGAGAGAGGCGACTGAACTCACCCAAGCAGTTCATCGCACCAGCCAAGAACAGCCCCTCGCGAGGTTGTTCTTCCTTATACTATTCATCATCAGCCCCAGAGGCAATCCACCACACCACAAACTAGAGTAGGGTATTACACCACAATGGTGGCCTGAACCAGTACAAATCTCGTGTCCCTTGTGTTGTTCTTCGTGTAGTTTAGATCCTTGCGAGGCGACGAGATGTGTGTAGGCAAGAGGTGTGATCTCCGCGTGCACCCCAGAGTTCGAACCTTGAGGGTCCACCGGAACCCAAAATCCGACAGTTTTTATTTGGTCAAGTAGTCTAATCACCCCCTCCCTCCTAGACATACTTTTGATCCTACAAGTGGTACCAGAGGTTTGGTCTCCATTTGCCTTGATGTCCATAGCCTTGGTTTCACAACCTAGGAGAGTATGGTGTCTAGTGAGGGAAATTACCACCGTAGAGGTCCTTACTTTGATGGTGCTAATTTTGCTAGTTGGAAACATAAGATGAAAATGCATATTCTTGGACATAACCCCGCCGTTTGGGCTATTGTGTGTATTGGTTTGCAAGGTGAATTCTTCGATGGGAGAGAACCGAATCGTGAAGCTACCGCGGAAGAATTGAAGATGTTGCAATACAATGTTCAAGCTTGCGATATCCTCTTCAACGGATTGTGCCCCGAAGAATTCAACAAAATCAGCCATCTTGAGAATGCAAAGGAAATTTGGGATACTTTGGTTGATATGCATGAAGGTACCAACTCTGTCAAGGAATCCAAGTTGGATGTGCTTAAAAGTCAACTTGATAAGTTCAAAATGAAGGATGGTGAAGGTGTTGCTAAAATGTACTCTAGGGTTGCTCTCATCACAAATGAGATTCCAGGCTTAGGAAGTGAAGAGATGACCGACAAATTCATCATTAGAAAGATCTTGAGAGCCTTGGATGGAAAATATGATACCATGTGCACTTTGATCCAAATGATGCCAAACTACAAAGATCTCAATCCAACCGAAGTCATTGGAAGAATTGTTGCTCATGAGATGTCACTCAAGGATAAAGAAGAGCTTCACAACAAGTCTAGTGGTGCTTACAAAGCCTCATGTGATGCTCCTACATCATCAAATGAGAAACAAGCCTTCAATGAAGAATTGAGCTTAATGATGAAGAACTTCCACAAATTCTACAAGAGTAGAAGCAAGGAAAGAAGTTCCAAGTCAAGGTCCTACAACGACAAAAGATCTTCTAGTCGTGAGCAAAATTGTTACAATTGTGGAAGACCCGGACACTACTCCAATGAGTGTACGTCTCCCTACAAAAGAAGAGAAGACTCACCTAAAAGGAGAAGCAAAAGGGAAGAATCACCTCCAAGAGAGAGAAGGAGTAGAGATGATCGCTATGAACGAAGAACCTCTCGAAGAAGCAAGGATTCGGAAAGGAAGGACAAGTCATCAAGGAGCTACACAAAACGAATACATCAAGCTCATGTTGGTGAATGGGTATCTGGCTCCGACTCCGACCACCATTCCGAGAGAAGTTATCACTCTGACTCCGAATATACTCAAGATGAAGGTGTTGCCGGTCTAGCACTTGTGTCAACCAACTCCTATGACATATTTGATTCACCAAATGAAGGAAGTGGAAGATGCTTCATGGCTAAAGGCCCCAAGGTAACACACCCCGAGTATGTTGATTTCAATAGTGATAAAGATGATTTGCTAGGTTATGATGATTTACTTGTTGACAAGTTGATGTGGAGCATCCCACGATCATCACCATGTTCACTTCGACCACTCCCCATGACCCAAGGATACATAAGATGAGACCTCGACTATATGCCATTGGACACAAGGTGAACTCACTCCTCTCCGAACATTCACTTTCTACATGTGAGACATGGCTCCTACCTCAAACGTATGTGCTATGCATGACCAGGAACCAAGAGGAAGGCCATGGATCAGCTAGGAGCATTGGACAAGACGCGAGAACACCAAGCGCAAGGAACAAGAGAAAGGACTGACAACAAGTCACGGCCAGCGGACGACCGGTCCTTACAAGACGTCCAACGCGTGGAGGTTCAGCCCGCCAAAACAGCTACAATCGAGGGACTCTACAGCGCCCGGACGACCGCCAGATACCAGACGTCCGACATCCATCAGCCACCGGACGACCGACCCCCGGATATCCGACGCCACATGTCCAGAGAGGAAATGACGGAAGTCTGAAGACTTCCGGATGACCAGACGGTCGCGAGTCTATTGGGGAACACAGTAATTTCAAAAAAAATCCTACGATCACGCAAGATCTATCTAGGTGATGCATAGAAACGAGAGGGGAGAGTGTGTCCACGCACCCTCGTAGACTGGAACCAGAAGCGTTATGACAACGTGGTTGATGTAGTCGCAGGTCTTCACGATCCGACCGATCCTAGCACCGAAAGTACGACACCTCCGCATTCAGCACACGTTTAGCTCGATGACGTCCCTCATACTCTTGATCCAGTTGAGGCCAAGGGATAGTTTCGTTAGCACGATGGCGTGGTGACGGTGATGATGAAGTTACCGGCATAGGGCTTCGCCTAAGCACTACGACGATATGACCGAGGTGTGTAACTGTGGAGGGGGGCACCGCACATGGCTAAAACAATTGTCAACTTGTGTGTCCTAGGGTGCCCCCCTGCCCCCGTATATAAAGGAGCAAGGGGGAGGCCGGCCGGCCCTCTAGGGCGCGCCAAGGGGGGAGGAATCCTCCTCCTAGTAGGAGTAGGACTCCCCCCCCCTTTCCTAGCCCTACTAGGAGAAGAAGGAAGGAGGGGAGGAGAAGGAAGGAGGGGGCGCCGCCCCTCCCCTAGTCCAATTCGGACTAGGCCCACGGGGGGTGCACGGCCAGCCCCTGTCCTCCCCTCTCTCTCTCCCTTAGGCCCAATAAGGCCCATTACTTCTCCGGTGGTTCCGATAACCCTTCCGGCACTCCGGTTATATCCGAAACTTCTCCGGAACACTTCCGGTGTCCGAATATAGTCATCCAATATATCAATCTTTATGTCTTGACCATTTCGAGACTCCTCGTCATGTCCGTGATCACATCCGGGACTATGAACAATCTTCGGTATAGCATATCACATAAACTCATAATACCAATCATCATCGAACGTTAAGCGTGCGGACCCTACGGGTTCGAGAACTATGTAGACATGACCGAGACACGTCTCCGGTCAATAACCAATAGTGGAACCTGGATGTTCATATTGGTTCCTACATATTCTATGACGATCTTTATCGGTCAAACCGCATAATAACATACGTTGTTCCCTTTGTCATCGGTATGTTACTTGCCCGAGATTCGATCGTCGGCATATCAATACCTAGTTCAATCTTGTTAGTGGCAAGTCACTTTACTTGTTCCGTAATACTTCATCCTGTAACTAACTCATTAGTCACAATGCTTGCAAGGCTTGTAGTGATGAGTATTACCGAGAGCGCCCGGAGATACCTCTCCGAAACACGGAGTGACAAATCCTAATCTCGATCTATGCCAACCCAACAAACACCTTACGTTGTGACGTTTGGTAGCACATAAAGTGTTCCTCCGGTATCCGGGAGTTGCATAATCTCATAGTCTGAGGAACTTGTATAAGTCATGAAGAAAGCAGTAGCAAATGAAACTAACACAATCATAATGCTAAGCTAACGGATGGGTCATGTCCATCACATCATTCTCCTAATGATGTGATCCCGTTTATCTAATGACAACACATGTCTATGGTTAGGAAACATAACCATCTTTGATTAACGAGCTAGTCAAGTAGAGGCATACTAGGGACTATATATTTTGTCTATGTATTCAGACATGTACTACGTTTCTGATTAATACAATTCTAGCATGAATAATAAACATTTATCATGAGATAAAGAAATAAATAATAACCTTATTATTGCGTCTAGGACATATTTCCTTCAGTCTCCCACTTGCACTAGAGTCAATCATCTAGTTCACATCACCATGTGATTTAACAAATATTCACATATGTATGAGATTAACACCCATAGCTCACATCGTCATGTGACTAACACCCAAAGGGTTTACTAGAGTCAATAATCTAGTTCACATCGCTATGTGATTAACACCCAAAGTGTACTAAGGTGTGATCATGTTTTGCTCGTGAGAGAAGTTTAGTCAATGGGTCTGTCACATTTAGAGCCGTATGTATTTTGCAAATATTCTATGTCTACAATGCTCTGCATGGAGCTACTCTAGCTAATTGCTCCCACTTTCAGTATGTATCCAGATTGAGACTTAGAGTCATCTGGATCAGTGTAAAAGCTTGTATCGACGTAACTCTTTACGACGAGCTCTTTTATCACCTCCATAATCGAGAAATATTTCCTTAGTCCTCACTAAGGATAATTTTGACTGCAGTCCAGTGATCTACTCTTAATCACTATTGTACCCCCTTGCCAAAACTCATTGCAAGGTACACAATAGGTCTGGTACACAGCACAACATACTTTATAGAACCTATGATTGTGGCATAGGGAATGACTTTCATTCTCTTTCTATTTTCTGCCGTGGTCGGGCTTTGAGTCTTACTCAACTTTACACCTTGTAATACGGGCAAGAACCCTTTCTTTGACTGATCCATTTTTGAACTTTTTCAAAATTTTATCAAGGTATGTGTTTTTGTGAAAGTACAATTAAGCGTCTTGATCTATCTCTATAGATCTTGATGCCCAATATGTAAGCAGCTTCGCCGAGGTCTTTCATTGAAAAACTCTTATTCAAGTATCCCTTTATGCTATCCTGAAATTCTATATCATTTCCAATCAACAATATGTCATCCACATATAATATTAGAAATGCTACCGAGCTCCCACTCACTTTCTTGTAAATACAGGCTTCTCCAAAAGTCTGTATAAAACCATATGCTTTGATCACACTATCAAAATGTTTATTCCAACTCTGAGAGGCTTGCACCAGTCCATAAATGGATTGCTGGAGCTTGCACACTTTGTTAGCACCCTTTGGATCGACAAAACCTTATGGTTGTATCATATACAACTCTTCTTCCAGAAATCTATTCAGGAATGCAGTTTTGACATCCATCTGCCAGATTTCATAAAAAATGGCAACTACTAACATGATTCGGACGGATTTAAGCATCGCTACAGTTGAGAAGATCTCATTGTAGTCAACACCTTGAACTTGTCAAAAACCTTTTGCAACAAATCAAGCTTTGTAGATAGTAACACTACTATCAGTGTTTGTCTTCCTCTTGAAGATCCATTTATTTTCTATGGATTGTCGATCATCGGGCAAGCCCACCCAAGTCCACACTTTGTTCTCATACATGGATCCCATCTTAGATTTCATGGCCTCAAGCCATTTTGCAGAATCTGGGCTCATCATTGCTTCCTCATAGTTCGTAGGTTTATCATGGTCTAGCAATATGACTTCCAGAATGGGATTACCATACCACTCTGGTGTAGATCTTAATCTGGAAGATCTACGAAGTTCGGTAGTAAATTGATCTGAAGCTTCATGATCATCATCATTAGCTTCCTCACTAATTGGTGTAGGAATCACTAGAACTGATTTCTGTGATAAACTACTTTCCAATTCGGAAGAAGGTACAATTACCTCATCAAGTTCTACTTTCCTCCCACTCGCTTCTTTCGAGAGAAACTCCTTCTATAGAAAGGATCCATCCTTAGCAATGATCTTGCCTTCGGATCTGTGTTAGAAGGTCTACCCAACAGTTTCCTTGGGTATTCTATGAAGATGCATCTCTCCGATTTGGGTTCGAGCTTATCAGGCTGAAGCTTTTTCACATAAGCATCGCAACCCCAAACTTTAAGAAACAACAACTTTGGTTTCTTGCAAAACCACAGTTCATAAGGCGTCATCTCAATGGATATTGATAGTGCCCTATTTAAAGTGAATGCAGCTGTCTCTAATGCATAACCCCAAAATGATAGTGGTAACCTAGTAAGAGACATCATAGATCGCACCATATCCAATAAATTGCGGTTACGATGTTCGGACACACCATTACGCTGTGGTGTTCCATGTGGCGTGAGCTATGAAACTATTCCACATTGTTTTAAATGAAGGCCAAACTCATAACTCAAATATTCTCCTCTACGATCAGATCATAGAAACTTTATTTTCTTGTTACGATGATTCTGCACTTCACTCTGAAATTCTTTGAACTTGAAAATGTTTCAGACTTGTGTTTCATTAAGTAGATATACCCATATCTGCTCAAATCATCTGTGAAGGTCAGAAAATAATGATACCCGCCACGAGCATCAACACTCATTGGACCGCATACATCGGTATGTATTATTTCCAATAAGTCACTTAGCTTGTTCCATTGTTCCGGAGAACGGAGTTTTAGTCGTCTTGCCTATAAGGCACGGTTCGCAAGCATCAAATGATTCATAATCAAGTGATTCCAAAAGTCCATCTTTATGGAGTTTCTTCATGCGCTTTACACCGATATAACCCAAACGGCAGTGCCACAAATATGTTGCACTATCATTATCAACGTTGCATCTTTTGGCATCAATATTATGAATATTGTATCACTATGATCAAGATTCAATAAACCATCAAAATTGGGTGTATGACCATAGAAGGTTTTATTCATGTAAATAGAATAACAATTTTTTCTCTGTTTTAGATGAATAATTGTATTGCAATAAACATGATCTAGTCATATTTATGCTCAAAGCAAACACCAAATAACATTTATTTAGGTTCAACACTAATATCGAAAGTACAGGGAGTGTGCGATGATGATCATATCAATCTTGGAACCACTTCCAACACACATCGTCACTTCACCCTCAATTAGTCTCTGTTTATTCTGTAACTCCTGTTTCGAGTTACTAATCTTAGCAATTGAACAAGTATCAAATACCCAGGGGATACTATAAACACTAGTAAGGTATACATCAATAACCTGTATATCAAATATACCCTTGTTCACTTTTTTCCATCCTTCTTATCCACCAAATATTCAGGGCATTTCCGCTTCCAATGACCATTTCTTTTGCAGTAAAATCACTCAGTTTCAGGCTTTGGTCTAGTTTTGGGCTTCTTCACGGGAGTGACAACTTGCTTGCCATTCTACTTGAAGTTCCCTTTCTTTCCCTTTGCCCTTTTCTTGAAACTAGTGGTCTTGTCAATCGTCAACACTTGATGCTCTTTCTTGATTTCTACCTTCGTCGATTTCAGCATCAGGAGAGCTCGGGAATCGTTTTTGTCATCCCTTGCATACAATAGTTCATCACGAAGTTCCAGTATCTTGGTGATGGTGACTAGAGAACTCTGTCAATCACTATCTTATCTGGAAGATTAACTCCCACTTGATTCAAGCGATGGTAGTACCCAGACAATCTGAGCACATGCTCACTGCTTGACCTATTCTCCTCCATCTTTTAGCTACAGAACTTGTTGGAGACTTAATATCTCTCAACTCGGGTATTTGCTTGAAATATTAACTTCAACTCCTAGAACATCTCATATGGTCCATGACGTTCAAAATGTCTTTGAAGTCCCGATTCTAAGCCGTAAAGCATGGTGCACTAAACTATCAAGTAGTCATCATATTGAGCTACCAAACGTTCATAACGTCCGTGTTTGCTCCTGCAATAGGTCTGTCACCTAGCGGTGCATTAAGGACATAATTCTTCTGTGCAGCAATGAGGATAAACCTCATGTTACGTACCCAATCCGCATCATTGCTACTATCATCTTTCAACTTAGCTTTCTCTGGGAACATAAAAAACATAGGGAAACTATAACGCGAGCTATTGATCTATAACATAATAGACATGCAAAATACTATCTGGTACTAACTTCATGATAAATTAATGTTCAATTAATCATATTACTTAAGAACTCCCACTTAGATAGACATCCCTCTAATCATCTGAGTGATCACGTGATCCAAATCAACTAAACCATGTCCGATCATCACGTGAGATGGAGTAGTTTTCAATGGTGAACATCACTATGTTGATCATATCTACTATATGTTCACGCTCGACCTTTCGGTCTTAGTGTTCCGAGGCCATATCTGCATATGCTAGGATCGTCAAGTTTAACCGAGTATTCTGCGTGTGCAAAACTGGCTTGCACCCGTTGTATGTGAATGTAGAGCTTATCACACCCATCATCACGTGGTGTCTCGGCACGAGGAACTGTAGCAACGGTGCATACTCAGGGAGAACACTTGTACCTTGAAATTTAGTAAGGGATCATCTTATAATGCTACCTACGTTCTAAGCAAAAGAAGATGCATAAAGGACAAACATCACATGCAATCAAAATATGTGACATGATATGGCCATCATCATCTTGTGCTCATGATCTCCATCACCGAAGCATCGTCATGATCTCCAACGTCACCGGCGCGACACCTTGATCTCCATCATAGCATCATTGTCGTCTCGCCACCTATTGTTACTACGACTATCAGTACCGCTTAGTGATAAAGTAAAACAAATACATGGTGATTGCATTGCATACAATAAAGCAACAACCATATGGCTCCTGCCAGTTGCCGATAACTTTGTTACAAAACATGATCATCTCGTACAACAATTAATATCACATCATGCCCTGCAAAAACAAGTCAGACGTCCTCTACTTTGTTGTTGCAAGTTTTAAGTGGCTGCTACGGGCTTCTAGCAAGAACCGTTCTTACCTACGCATCAAAACCACAACGATTTTTCGTCAAGTTTGTTGTTTTAACATTCAACAAGAACCGGGCGTAGCCACACTTGATTCAACTAAAGTTGGAGAAACAGACACTCACCAGCCACCTATGTGCGAAACACGTCGGTCTCTCGCATAAGCATACGCATAATGTTGGTCTGAGCCGCTCCATCCAACAATACCGCCGAATCAAAGTATGACATGCTGGTAAGCAGTATGACTATTATCGCCCACAACTCTTTGTGTTCTACTCGTGCATATAACATCTACGCATAGATTTGGCTCGGATGCCATTGTTGGGGAACGCAGTAATTTCAAAAAAAATCCTATGATCACGCAAGATCTATCTAGGTGATGCGGAGCAACAAGAGGGGAGAGTGTGTCCACGTACCCTCGTAGATCGAAAGCGGAAGCATTATGACAACGAGGTTGATGTAGTCGTACGTCTTCACGATCCGACCGATCCTAGCATCAAAAGTATGACACCTCCGCATTCAGCACACGTTCAGCTCAATGACGTCCCTTGTACTCCTGATCCAATTGAGGCCGAGGGAGAGTTTCGTCAGCACGACGGCATGGTGACGGTGATGATGAAGTTATCGGCACAGGGCTTTGCCTAAGCACTACGACGATATGACCGAGGTGTGTAACTGCGGAGGAGGGCACCGCTCACGGCTAAAACAATTGTCAACTTGTGTGTCCTAGGGTGCCCCCTGCCCCCGTATATAAAGGAGCAAGGAGGAGGCCGGCCGGCCGTCTAGGGCGCACCAAGGGGGAGGAATCCTCCTCCTAGTAGGAGTAGGACTCCCCCCTTTCCTAGTCCTACTAGGAGAAGAAGGAAGGAGGGGGAGGAGAAGGAAGGAGGGGCCGCCGCCCCTCCCCCTAGTCCAATTCGAACTAGGCCCATGGGGGGCGCGGCCAGCCCCTGGCCGCCCCTCTCTCTCTCTCTCCCCCTTAGGCCAATAAGGCCCATTACTTCTCCTGTGGTTCCGATAACCCTTCCGGCACTCCAGTTATATCCGAAACTTCTCCGGAACACTTCCTGTGTCCGAATATAGTCGTCCAATATATCAATCTTTATGTCTCGACCATTTTGAGACTCCTCATCATGTCCGTGATCACATCTAGGACTCCAAACAAGCTTCGGTACAACATATCACATAAACTCATAATACCAATCCTCATCAAACGTTAAGTGTGCGGACCCTACGGGTTCGAGAACTATGTAGACATGACCGAGACACGTCTCCGGTCAATAACCAATAGCGGAACCTAGATTCTCATATTGGTTCCTATATATTCTACGAAGATCTTTATCGGTCAAACCGCATAACAACATACGTTGTTCCCTTTGTCATCGGTATGTTACTTGCCCGAGATTCGATCATCGGCATATCAATACCGAGTTCAATCTCGATACCGGCAAGTCTCTTTACTCGTTCCATAATACTTCATCCCGCAACTAACTCATTAGTCACAATGCTTGCAAGGCTTGTAGTGATGAGTATTACCGAGAGGGCCCAGAGATACCTCTCCGAAACACGGAGTGACAAATCCTAATCTCGATCTATGCCAACCCAACAAACACCTTTGGAGACACCTGTAGAGCACCTTTATAATCACCAATTTATGTTGTGACATTTGGTAGCACACAAAGTGTTCCTCCGGTATCCGGTAGTTGCATAATCTCATAGTCTGAGGAACTTGTATAAGTCATGAAGAAAGCAGTAGCAAATGAAACTAACACGATCATAATGCTAAGCTAACGGATGGGTCATCTCCATCACATCATTCTCCTAATATTGTGATCCCGTTTATCAAATGACACCACATGTCTATGGTTAGGAAACATAACCATCTTTGATTAACGAGCTAGTCAAGTAGAGGCATACTAGAGACTATATAGTTTGTCTATGTATTCACACATGTACTAAGTTTCCGGTTAATACAATTCTAGCATGAATAATAAACATTTATCATGAAATAAGGAAATAAATAATAACTTTATTATTGCCTCTAGGGCATATTTCCTTCAGAGCCACCGGATGACCGGAACCAATCGGACGTCCGGTACCTGTCTGTGCACAGCTTCGGGCCCGAGGCCCATGTACCCTTTCACTTTGCCCCCATTTCCACTTAGACTATAAATAGACCTCCTCCTCCTCCTCCTAGAGAGGGTTAGCATTGTGATAGCTCATTTGTGAGATAGAGCCTCGCTCATCCATCCGGATTAGCTCCTCCGAGAGAGACCGTGCCTCTACGGAGAAGATCCACTTGGACTCAAGTCCCCTCACGGGAATAACTCAAGACCTCCTCATGGAGAAGAACCAGTGGCAGTTACCCTATGTATCGTCTCTTGTGTTTCCCCTCATTTTCCCCTCGTGTTCTTCGTGTCCTTGGTAGGATTCCCTTCAAACGTGAAAGATCGGGCATCTAGGGTGCTATCCTACATCATCTTGGTATCATGAGCCACGTTGATCATGATTTTGGAGCCCCTACCCTTTGTTTTCTAGCTTGATTTTGTTGTGTTCTTCCCCAATTTTGAAAAATCCCCACCAAAAATAGGCCCAATTTTTTTTATGATTTGTTGGTTTGATAATGTTTTGTTGATTTTGATTCGTGGATTTGCTTGGTTTCAAGTGGATCTAGCATTTCCCCAAGTTTCCCCTCTTTCCATCCGTCCAATCCCGCGAATTTTGACCCCGAAATCCACTTTTTCCGCCCAAAATCGCGTCCCCGATCTCGATCCCGAGTTACCCGAGACTCACCGGAAGTCCGGACATTTACGGGCGTTCGGAGCCTCTCGAAGCACCGGACATCCGGACATCACCGGACGTCCGGAATCCCATTACATAACAGTATTTACGGATTTCCGATCTCTCCGGACGTCCGGCCACCGGACATCCGTCCATTTCCGGACGTCCGCAATCTGTAGAAATCAACTTCGGCTAATTTTTGTTTCGTCCATAACTAATTCATCCGAACTCCGATTTTGACGTTCTTTAGCTCGTTTTGAAGCTCTTGACATCCCCCTTCCCATAAAAATACCACAAACATCATGTGACTCCATTAAATTTTGTCAATTTTGGCATCTTTGCCTAGGGTTTCCACCACATCATCCGCTACACCACCACCGACTTCTGCACCCTAACCCTTTTTGCTTGCCATAGCATTAGTGGTTGTTGAGTAGTGATTGGAGTCTCCAAAGGTGTTTCAGCTACTTAGGGACGGTTGCTTCCTCGTTAACCACCACCACCACTTCCGCATAACCTTGCCCACCATACACTTCTGCCACCCCAACTTAGCCCAATGTTGTTTGAGCTTGTTTGAGTTGTGGCTTGTGTCTCCTAAGGTGTCTCGGCTACTTAGGGACGTCAACTTCAACTCCGACATGTGTATAGCCCATCATTCCACTTTCGCATCGCCAAGTGCAAACTACCTCCGCATTTCCACTACCACCATTTGACATTTGCCTTTGAGATTTTGAGTTTGCGGATTTTCCGTTTCCTAGGATGTTTTGGCTAACTAGGAACGGGTCGACTTCAGCAACACCACCACTCATCATCACCACAGACGGTAACCTCAACGACATAATTGTATATTCCCCTTGCAAATTGCATTGATAACCCCTAGCCCATTTTTTGTTACTTGTCTATCGAGACTAGCCATTTGAGTATTGCCGGCAACATGACTTGTGCACATTAGTGATCATACTTCCCATAGCATACATACCATATCATCATGGTGCATATCTTGGTATCATATCTTGTGTCACAAGTTTGTTCCCGCATATACACAATTGCTATCTTTGTTTGTGCATTGTGCAAAAGTGGCCATACAAAAACAAAACAAAAAGAAATAAAGCTTTTAAGCAAAATAAAGAGAGCAAAGAAGCTTGTAAGCAAGTTCCATAGCATCATACCACATTTCATATAAGATTGTAATATCCGATCATCTTGGGTCATCTTGTGAGAAACACCGGGAACATACATACATAGCATACTTGAGATAGAAAGTTTATCCATTTTGCATCTTATATGTTGTGCACAAGTGTCGTATCCGCCTATTGAGCAATCGTGGTAGCATCTCTCTTGAGTTGTGTAACACGAGTGTTTTCCATGGATTCCACATTTTGTGCTCATTCCTTGGTTGCACGACCCCATTTATCTATCCGTGTGTGTGTGTGTGTTTCCGTGTGCCATTCTTTGTTGTTGGTCTACTTGTTTCGCTTGCGAATTTGTGAATCTATTTCAACATTATTGACTCTTGCTAACATTTTGCATCAAATTTTTGTGCCACTATCCTCACCGAGCTCCACCATAAGCCTTACTTGTGTAGGTGTCAGAAATTGACGAGATTGGTACCAATTGTGATATTTCCTTGTTACATCATTGAGTGATCATTGATCCATTTTCAACATCGGTTAAGGTACATTTGGTATAGTTCTTTGCTTTCTTCCACTCATATTTTCTCGAGTCTTGTGATGGATAGGCAAGGCATTTCATCTCTGGTCTTCGACAACAATGACGGTGCAAACAACTACATCACGAAAGCATCCATCTTCGATCTACAACGACAAATGCAGGGCGCACAATCAAGATTGCGAGAGCGCATCGAGAACATCTCCATCGACATTCGTCACTCTGAAGCAAGGAAAAGGGACTACATCGACAAGAAGCTTTCCGCACAAAAAGAGGAACAAGATGCAAGGATGGAGGAGATTCGGGCCTTAATCAAGTCTACTTCCCCTTTGTCATCTTCAAGGCGGCGGCAACCAAGACGATCATCTTTGGAGCGCCCAAGTGATGCAAGCACAGTTCGTCCACATCCACATCTCCATGGCGACCACCATCACGTTCGTGATCAACATCGTCATGAAGGACAAGTCACGTCCAAGCATCATGTGCACAACGACGACGAACACCATCGAGCTCAAGCACGACAAAGACACCATAATCGTGAAGATGCTCGCCAAGCGCAAATGTACAAGGCCCAACAAGCCCTACTTCACGCCAAGTCCAAGCTTCATGACCAAAAGAGAAGACCACGAGACGAGCACCACCAAGAAGGAGCTACGGCTACCACCACCACTTCGGCATCTTCGCCAAGTGCTATCAAGGCATCTTCGCCTTCGGATTATGACATCTTCGCCTACTTCCCACGAGTACACCTACAACGACTTCAGCAAGTCCAAGGCGACCACCTACAAATGAGGGCGACACTTCCATCTTCAGAAGCCCCTCAAGGAAGATGGCTAAGCATGGGAAATTCCCTTCAATCAAGGTGACGAGCTACGAGGTGCCACATCGTATGGGCCTCCTACAACAAGACAGTGACAAGAAGGTCGAGCAAGGGCCATCCCCTTCGACCACGGCGACGAGCATGAACTTCTTCAACAACACGAAGACGGCGATCGGAGTTGAGCATGGAGACATTTGTACCTACATCTCTCCGACACCCAGATATGTTGAGATGCCCCATTTGTCATGTGAAGATAGCCGCCACCACATGAGTGACATGAGTGACTCCACCATATATGACATTGAGAGCATTTCATATGAGAGGATGAGTGTGACCACCACTAGCCCCACACATGAGAGCATGCCACATATCCTATGTGAGGTTGAGCGCCATTTGAGTGACTCCACCAACCATATGAGTGAGAGCATCCTTGAGGGAGGGAGTGAGCCACAACACTTAGCAAGTGAGGTAGTTGACATGACATGTGAGGCCACTATGATTTCTAATGACTTAACCTCTACTCCTAGCGTGTTTTATTCTTTGGTGCTAGGTCTCCTACATGACGACATGCCTATCCTCAGCGATTCCATACCTCCAAAGGAGACGATGATGGCCATGGTTGACAATGATGCACCCCCCACATGGTTCCATCAAGATGAAGTTGACAACGATTTGATCTTCAACACCTCACCTACAATACACGAGTGATGCTCCAAAGGTAACATAGGTGATGGTGCTTCTCTTGTCCCACTAGCGGACTATCTTACCAATGATTGCTTGCATGATGTTGATCCACCTATTCCCATGCTTCATGCTAGTGTGACTTACTCATGTCATGACTTACCTATTTATGATGAATATGATGATGAGCATGTTGAGTTGCCTAGTTTGGATGCTATGCTCCATATGATATCATGTGAAAATTCTTTTGGTCACATCATGTTTGATAATCCTTTAAACTTGTCATATGCTATGAGTGAGATCTCCCATATTGCATCATTTCAATCTCGACATAGTAACTATGCATGTCCAATTAAAATAAATCCCATTTGCACTTATGGCATAGATGACGAGATGATGGTCATTGGCTTTTGTTTTTCATGTGATGATATTGCCATGCTTCCTTTACATGATTTGTGCAATTCATCTACTATGCCATGCCATGATCACATTGTTCCAAATATGCATTGTTTTGGATGTTGTCAATATTCTCCATGTGATGTTTCTACTAATGCTCATGAGGAGACCTCCATAGTTTCTTCATACATATTGGGATATTTTGATGCATTGCATACTTTGCTTGATTCCCATAATTGCGTGCACCATATGCATTCCATGAATATCAATGTTCTACATATTTCTCATGATGCGTTACACAATTTGAGTCTCCATTATGTCATACATAATAACAAACCTATCATGATGGATGACATGTTTCTATATCACGCATCTCATTTATTTGAGCATTGGATATTTTGTGCTAACCAACACATGCACGTGCGCATCATGATGGATGATGTGTACATATATCACGCACACACAATTTTCCCTTTGCCTTTGTTTTGTGTAGGTACTCACATATACTCGTCAACCCCTCAATCCCAAGAGTTGACGAAACAACCTCTTGAGAGCAACGATGACTTGGGATCCCGTGGACTATCCTTACCACCGTTCCCTTCGCGCAAGGACTAAGCGCATCTCTTTTACTTGGCTCTCACACGGCTATGGGCTATTTACCACTTGTCACCTTATGCCCATACTATCGTGTTCACTTTGCATGTTATGCGTCTTTACTTGATTTTGCCATGCAATTGTGACCCTTGCTTGCATCTACCCATGATTCACATTATGCTACTTCTATGTGTATTTGCATGCTTGGTGGAGATCCTTCTAGCTATTTCCATGATTTCTTTGTGCCCCATGCTATTGATGCTTGCTGTGTTGGGAGAGTCATGATGTCCCATTGCTATTTACATATGGCCTCTCGCCAATACATTGATGATATTTTTCTCATATCTTGCTTTCATGCTTGTGATATGTCATGTGCATTATTCATGCCCACTATTTGCACACATGACATGCTTGCCATGATTCCCTCTAGTATGTTGCATCTTCGCACTACTAGCTTGCTTGACTTGATTGCTATGATTGCTTGCTATGTTCCATCACCCATGTTCCACTCTTACTCGCTTTCTTGGGTTGATGACACATATGCTCATGCCTCTCACATGATATATCTTAATCATTGTCACTTCCCACCAATAGTTGCATTTATGCTTATTGGTCGTGGAGACTTGGACATATTACTTGTGAAGCATGCTTGTTTGATTGAGCCTATTGCATTTGGTTGTTCTCGCACCATATGCCTCCATACTATGAAATGCCCCCTTGTCCTTTCTTATGATGAGCATGAGGCATACACTTGTTGGGTATTCTTACCACAAGAATGATAGGTTTTGCACTTCCACTAACCACTTTTGTTTTTCCGAGTGTTTGTCATGTTCTTTCGTTTTGAAGGATTCACAAGGCAGTAACATCACGAGACAACTTGGTCATGTGAAGGCATACACGATGTGCGACACCAACATTTTCGACATCCTCATAAAGGTGAAGTCCTTCCCTTTGAGCCACCCTCAAATATGCACATTGGATGGGTCATTCTTTCATTGTTGTCTCCTTCTTGTTGTCTACATGATACATCTCGCCAACGGAGGAGCGACATTGGAGATGCACCCTTTGGACCTTCAAGTTGGGGAGCGCTCACACTTATTGGATGCACCTTTGAACCTCCACTCATGCCACGACATTGAGCATTGGTGCATCAACACTCATTTGACACATTGCACCAACACCTCCATATATGTTGATTGTGCTCACACATGTCATGCTCGATGGACATATCATACACATGAAAATTTTGCATCTTATGCATGGATTGACTCACATTATGATTGCCTTGTTGCATCTTGTATTCCCATGTCATCCATGATATATGAACTTGTGCATTTCCTTAGCAAATTTGCTGTGATCTTCCTTGATGGCATATTCATACATAATCACATTGCCTACCATCAATTGCATGATAACATAATCATATTGAGCATCCATTGCCATATTCATGTTATTGATAAACCATCTCACTATGACATCATTTTGCATTGTGGTTGCATTGATCATATTCACACCACATTTGTGTGCACAATGATTGCATTTGCTCCCATGAATGCTCTGCATATCATTCTATATCATCTTGATAAGCTTCATGTGCTTTGTCATGAACAATCTTGTCGCACAGACTCATTCTTCTATGATGGACACTTTGTGCGCACTAACCATTGTATTTCCAAGTGTACTTTGTGTTTTCTCATTTTTCATGTCCCACATACCAGAGACACCTTGGAGTACTTGGATTGCACCATGCCTTCAACTCCGTCCAACTACAAATCCGCCCACGACAACCGTTTCCATGGTGATGAGGATCATGATCCGAGGTTGGATCTTTCCCAAGGGGGGAGATGATGCGGAGCATCCCATGATCATCACAATGTTCATTTCAACCACTCCCCATGACCCAAGGATACATAAGATGAGACCTCGACTATATGCCATTGGACACAAGGTGAACTCGCTCCTCTCTGAACATTCACTTTCTACATGTGAGACATGGCTACTACCTCAAACGTATGTGCTATGCATGACCAGGAACCAAGAGGAAGGCCATGGATCATCTAGGAGTATTGGACAATACGGCGAGAACACCAAGCACAAGGAACAAGAGAAAGGGCTGACAGGAAGTTAGAGCCAGCGGACGACCGGTCCTTACCAGACGTCCGATGCCTGGAGGTTCAGCCTGCTAGAACAGCTACAGCCAAGGGACTCTACAGCACCCGGACGACCGCTAGATACCGGACGTCCGACATCCATCACCGACCCCGTCCGGATATCCGGTGCCACATGTCTAAAGAGGAAATGACGGAAGTCCGAAGACTTCTGAATGACCGGACGGCCGTGAGCCACCGGATGACCGGAACCCACCAGACGTCTGGTACCTGTCTGTGCACAGCTTCGGGCCCGGGGCCGATGTACCCTTTGACTTCGCCCCCATTTGCACTTAGACCTCCTCCTCCTCCTCCTCCTAGAGAGGGTTAGCATTGTGATAGCTCATTTGTGAGATAGAGCCTCGCTCATCCATCCGAATCTGCTCCTTCGAGAGAGACGATGCCTCTACAGAGAAGATCCACTTGGATTCAAGACCCCTAACAGGAAGAACTCAAGACCTCCTCACGGAGAAGAACCAGTTACCCTATGTATCGTCCCTCGTTGCAATCGGATTGTGTATCTCTTTGTGTTTCGAGGATCTAGCATATGTGTGACCATCTCTTGTTGGTTGAGTGATTTCTCTTGTGTTTCCCCTCATTTTCCCCTCGTGTTCTTCGTGTTCTTGGTAGGATTCCCTCCAAACGTGAAAGATCGGGCATCTAGGGTGCTACCCTACATCACAACCCTAGTGATGAATACTATGATGAAAATGCTATTAATCATGCTAATCAAGATGAAACGAATGACAATGATAAGAAGGAGATTGAGTGTGTAACTAAAGAACTAAACACTCTTAATTTAGCTCATGAAACTAGTTTAAAAGATCATCGAGAACTTTTAAAAACTCATGAGAAGCTACGCTTCGAGAAGCTTAATCTTGAGCAAGAACATGGGTTCTTAAAAGCCATCAATGATGATCTTCGGAAGAAAAGTTCTTCTTACATTGCCAAGCATTTACTCTTGTCTACTTACATGCCACAAGTAAAATCTAGCAACAAGGGCAAGAAAGAATCTTCTTCTAGTAGTAACAATAATCATGTAAAATCCAATATTGTTGCCTCTAGTAGTTCTCTTGATTCCACTAATGATTCTCTTAGCCAAGTTACACTTGAGCAAGAAAATAGCTTATTGAAGGGAATTATAGAGAAAGGTGTTTACAAGACCCTTGCCGGAAGTAAGTACTTTGAGAAAATTGTATGCAAGCAAGGAAGGCACCGGAAGAATCAAGGTGTTGGTTTTGAAGGAAAGTTCAATGCCAATGGAGTTGAGTGGGATGAAGATCAATACCCTAAGACGAAGTTTGTTCCTCAACAAGAGAAGTATGATCCTACTTCCTTCAAGGGGACACAAGCTCAAGATGATCTTCCACCACAAGACCACAATCTAAAAGGCAAGGACAAGCTTCAAGAGGAGATTGATGCATTTGAAGATGCTCCAAAGGCCTTGGTCAAGTGGGTTCCCAAGACTACATCAAGTTCTACTTCATCAAGTACATATACAACCAGGATTCCCATCAAGATGATGTGGATCCCGAAGAAGAAGAACTAGAGAGTTCTTGAGGGTGACTTCGCCAACATACTCCACTCTATTCATTTTGGCAAGGACAAGTGCAAACAACTTCCACATCTTGCACTAGTTCAAGGAGTCACAAACCCTCTTGTTGGTAAGACAAGGGACAAGGTATTGAAAGTGCAACTCACTCCCATGGATAGCTCCAAATGATCTACATCAACAATGAGCATCTGTCGGCGTTCTGGGAACGGGGGTACCCAGACTTGCCTGCCTGCGGCCTGCGGCGTGGCTTAGGGAGTGGCCCAGTACGGCCCATCTTCATCAACACATACTCAAGACCCTCGCGAGGGGCCAAGCCTCGCGGGGCGGACGACAAGAGGCTTCCTCGGGCACAGCCTCGTCAGGCTGGCTCGCGAGGAGGCGGGGAGATCAAGGTGGGGTACCTCACGAGGTGCCCATGACGCAAGCCATGACGACCGAGGCCCGGCGGGCGCCAGACGGGCACCGGCCTGCGCAGAGTCCTTGTTTCCTCTTTGGTGCAAAGGGGGCAAGCGCAGGCAAGAGTATCAAGCAAAGGCAACCATTTCGGTGCAACAAGACCAAGACCAGCAGGGCGCCAGGATGGAGGTCATCGTGGAGCCCAAGCCGGTGTCACCGTCAGGGTCTTTGGCAGGCAAGGACCGACTTTAGTCAGGATAAGTGTACTAGATGTTCCCCTTCAAAATGGCCAATTGTTGGCGCCCTTCCCGCTCAATATTTGGGAAGAGGCCCAGGGCCTCCCACTATAAATAGAGCTAGCCACCGCAGAGTAGAGAGAGAGATTTTGGGTAGACTAGAGAGAGAGAGAGAGAGAGGCGACTAAACTCACCCAAGCAGTTCATTGCACCAGCCAAGAACAGCCCCTCGCGAGGCTGTTCTCCCTTGTACTATTCATCATCAGCCCCTGAGGCAATCCACCACACCACAAACTGGAGTAGGGTATTACACCACAATGGTGGCCTGAACCAATATCAACCTCGTGCCCCTTGTGTTGTTCTTCGTGTAGTTTAGATCCTTGCGAGGCGACGAGACGTGGGTAGGCAGGAGGTGTGATCTCCGCATGCACCCCAGAGTTCGAACCTTGAGGGTGTGCCGGAACCCGAAATCCGACATTTGGCGCGCCAGGTAGGGGTGCACCGGAATCCGCCTTCCGTCGCCTCGTGTTTCGCCGCCCGTCGCATCCATGTCAGACGCTCGTCGAGCCCGCGCCGAGCGTTGGGCCGCTCTCTCCACTCGCGTCGCCCAGACGGCCCCCGTCGGCGGGCGCCCCCGCCGTTCCCCGTTGCCTGCCCTCAACGCCGCCACCGGCTCGGCGGGGAACGAGCAGCAGGCGTCGTCCCTGCATCCTTCGGTGCAGCGAGAAGGCCGCACCACCACCCCATCGCTGACTCCAGCCGGTTCCTCATCCCACGCCCATCGTGCTCCTGCGGACGCGCACGCCGCGCTGCTCCTGGCGCGGGAGCTCCTGCACTACCGTCCCATCGACGACCTCTACAACGAGTGGCTCGCCCGCATCACCGAGCTCGTCAGCGCTGCTGGGGGCTCCCCTGCGCCATCCCTCTCGCTGCACCGCACCCCGCCCTGCGCGGGCGACGAAGCTCCGGGGGTGCCTCAGCCGCCTCCCCCTTAAGAAGGCGCCTTGGCCCCAAGGCGCGTGGCCCCTGGGAGGAACCCACTCCGTCCGGCGCCAGCACAGCAAGAGAAGAGCTGCCAAGAGATCCCTCACCCCCAAGAAGCTGCCCGTGTGCTCCCCGCACCGGCCCGGCACGAACGCGCTCCTGCTCCAGCGTGCCAAGACCCCGTGCTGCTCCTGGCGGCAGCGCATAGAGACTTCCAAGATCAAGCTCTCCATCACCCAAGGCGTCCCGCGGCAACTACAGGCTGTCGTGCCTTCACCGCCGAGCTGCGCAGCATGGCCTGGCCGGGCAAGTTCAAGCCAGATCTGCCCCTGCGCTACGATGGCACGACTGACCCTGCGGAGTTCCTCCAGCTCTATGAGCTGGGCATGAAGCCGCCAACGGGGACAAGAAGGTCATGGCGAACTGGTTCCCCGTGGCGCTCAAGGACGGTGCCCGCACCTGGCTCTTAAACCTGGCTCCTGGCACGATCTCCTCCTGGGACAAGATGCGCACCTGATTCATCGCCAACTTCCAAGGCACCCGCGACCGGCCCCCGGCCATGAGAGACTTGCGCTGCATCAAGCAGCAGCCGGGAGAGACCCTGCAGAAGTTCATTCAGCGTTTCGACAGCGCTCGCCTTAAGATCCCCAGGGTGTCTGAGGAGGCCATCATCTCAGCCTTCTCCGACGGTGTGCGTGACGTCAAGATGAAGGAGGATCTTGCGATCCATGAGGACCTGTGCACCTCCCTGGAGTTGTTCAATTTGGCAACCAAGTGCGCTAGGGCTGAGGAAGGGCGCCTTTCCATCCTTGAGCTGCCAGCTGCCGACCCTGAAGAGAAGAAGCCCAAGGTCAAGGACGTGAAACGCAAGGGGGCTGCCGTGCTTGCAGCAGAGCCGGACACCAAGCGAGACAGGGATCAGCCTAAGTCATCCAAGGGCAGCTGGTACTGCGTGTACCACGACCTCCACACCCACAACACCAACGAGTGCCAAGAGCTTAGGGCCGTGCGGGACGTGCGTGCCGGTCGACGCCCCGAGCGCAGCGATCGGGGCTATGGCCGAGGAGGAGGAAGAGGTGGAGGACGATGGGAAGACCGTGGCCCTCGCCAAGGGTGGCGTGACCGACCTCGCGAGGACCACTGGCAGGACCAGCCTCGTGAGGGAGGTTGGAGGGAGCCGCCTCGCGAGGGAGGTTTGAGGGATCAGCCTCACGAGGATCGCCCACAAGGCAACGCGGGCCTCCCTCCTCTGCCACCACAGCCGAGGAGGAATGAAGACCATCATCACGACGAGGGGGCTGGAGGCTTCCAGGAGCCGCGCGCAATCGCTTGCATCTTGGGCGGCGCTCAGGCCCCGGCCTCCCGCATCTTCAAGCAGTTTGCTCGCGAAGTGAATGCAGTCCTCCCCAAGCTTGAGGCCACACGCCCTCTCAGGTGGTCAGCGTGCACCATCACGTTCAGCTCAGCTGATCAGCTCAAGTGCGCGGCCACATCCGAAGTCCTCCCGATGCTTTGTTCCCCAATCATCAGCAATGTGCAAGTCACCAGGACCCTCATCGATGGCGGAGCAGGGCTCAATGTCCTATCCGTCGAGACGTTCAACAATCTCCAAGTGCCATACAATCAGCTGCAGCTAACCAAGCCTTTCTCAGGAGTCACTGATGGTTCCACGGTTCCGATAGGGCAGGTCCGCCTTCCTATTACCTTCGGGAAGCGCGACAACTACCGCACCGAGCTCATTGACTTCGACGTCGCGCACATTCGCCTGCCGTACAATGCCATCCTCGGGTACCCAGCCCTGGCCAAGTTCATGATCGTGACTCATCACGGCTACAATGTTCTCAAGATGCCAGGAAGCAGTGGATTCATCACGGTGCCTTGTGAAGAGAGAGACAATGTGTGTTCTCTGGAACGTGCTTTTCAAGCCGCGTCGATGGAAGACTTAGATCACAGGAGCGGAAGGCTTCCCGAGGCTTCCCCTAAGAAGAAGAAGACATCGCCTGGTCCGACCCCTTGGGAGGCAGGCCCCTCAGGGTCCGCACCTATTCAGGGGGCACCTCCTTCTATCGCATAGGAAGGCGCGCCTGGCGCCCTCCTCGAGCAAGGCTCGGGGGCTCTCTCTTGGAGGGCCATCAACTTTTCTAGGATCACGAGGGAGGCGCTCGGGCACCACTTGGAGGCATGCTTCAAAGCATGTTTCCCTCAGAAAGGAGCAAGGCAAGGAGGGCCAAACCCTCGGGAGTTCGTCAGCGAGATCATTCAGGAGCTGCAGGAGTCAAGAGTCATGAGTGGCAGCAGCCGCTTACCCGCCGTAGCTCCCCATCCAGGCGAGGATGGTGGGCTGCGCGTCTGCATTGACATACCAGGACTCAACCGAGCCGCCTCTCAAGAGCGCCTCTGGCCCTCATGCGTGGCACGCTGCGAAGGTCCACCCCACAGCTATGTTCGCATGCCTTACGGCCTGCCGAACGCGGCTGTTGTGCGTCAGCGCCTCATGAGGAGCATCCTGGAGGCTCAAGCGGCCAGGCATTCCACAGTCCTAGCGGAGATGGAGATGGTCCGAGAGAAGCCGCCAGCGCCTCCGGAGCCTCCCGAGGCTCCTTGGCCTGGGGGCTCGTGAAGATCGGCTTCCGTAGCGCACGCCGACCACTACCTCAGCATCGCTTCATCTTCAACATCATCAGGTGACATCCTTCGAGCTTCATTTTCAACTGGGAGCACCCCCAGGGCTGCATCATTCCCAGGGCGCGTGGGTCCGTCCCTGCGGCATGTATCCCTTTGGTTCATGTTTTAGCTTACTTTATTGGGGGCGCCCCTTGGGCTGCATTATCCCCAAGCCACTCGGGCCAAACCCGGTGACATGTATCCCTCTCGCGTTTATTTGGGTCGTGTGTTTGACCTATCATGATCATTACTTGATGCATGTCCACGGCACCCTTCTTCCTTCAAGTCGGCCGCTTGCACGTTAAAGGGGGGAGTACCTGAGCATCCCGACTCATGGGCTCTTACTGGCTCTCCAGCCCTCACCCTCTGGCTTTGTCCACGGCATCGCGACCTGGCATACCAGCGACGGCTGAGCTCGCTCGAGGGCCGGGACCCGAGGATGTAGAGCGTCGGCATCTAACCAAATTTGCAGGAACATGTTACAAATAAAGGCCCAGAGCCAGGCGTAACCCGCCTTGAGGTAGGGCCCCGTGAGTCCCACACTGGCCCACGGGTGCCCAGATACACCTCGTCAGGCCCTACCGTGCCAGCCACGTGTCAGGGCAGGGCTGTACACGCCCCGGGGGCTCCTCCCAGAGGGGAGCCCCCTCCCATGCACCAGTGGAAGCACCATGCTCCGTGCTGGCTGACGACACTGCCGACGAGCGGCTATGCCCGTACGTATACGGAAGCGCTATGCTCCGCGCTGGTGATAAACAACTGAGGGTGGCCCCCGGCCGCATCAACCTTAGGGAGCCCAGAGCTCAATGTCCGGCCCCATCATAATGCCTCTCCTCGGGAGTGTCGGGCGAGGGGGCTGGGCACGAGGGCTACGCCCGGGTCACGCCCAGGCGCACGCCACCCAGCCAGGCCCCTCGGGCCTGGTTCGTCGCATGTCTCTCCCCGAGCGGAGCCAATGTACGAAGGCCGTTTGAACGTCAAGGGGGACTCCTGAGCATCGCGACTCAGGAGCCTAACTGGTCACGTAGCCCCTCACCCCTTAGTTTCGAAAGGCTAACGGCGATTGAGGTATGCGCGGGGTCGGGCTCTGCCGACGTAGAACGGTAGATTTACTCATACATCTCCCCTCCCTACTTGCTATTCGCGTGTCAAGGGGGACTCCTGAGCATCGCGGCTCAGGAGCCTAACTGGTCATGTAGCCCCTTACTCCTTGGTCCCGTCCTGGTTTCCGGTCGGGGCTAATGGCAGTTGAGGTATGCGCGGGACCAGGCTCTGCCGATGTAGAACACAAGCAAGTAGGAAGGAAAGCACAAATCTCAAGGAATTCAAAAGCAAATATTACAGTCCATAGAGTGCTTCGACAACGCCAAACACAAGTTTAAACGCCTCCACGAGGCATGATGCATGTTGCAGGAACTAAAAACAGGATAAGAGCCATGAAGGGGTCACTTTCTGGCGGTGTCGTCACAGGTGACGGAGCTGCGCTGGGCGACTTCGCCTCGTGGAGCCTCAGGATCGGCAGCACCTCGCCTTGGCTTGGTGCTGAAAGCATAGAACTTCGCCAGTAGAGCCTCTACTCGACCCTTCACGGCCTCAGCAGCGACAGCGGCAAGCTCGCCGATCACAGGCTCTAGCAGGCTATCAAGGTCAATGCCGGGGTCGCGGAGGTAGACGTGGGTGAAGACGCGCGTCAGCGCTGCGGAAGAAAGGACACGCGCCTCAGCCTCAGTCGTGGGGCCAAGGCCGAGGGCGACATCTTCAAGGGCGCGGACCAGGAAGGGAAGCAGCTTGGCGGGGCCGTCCTCGGCGCCGGCCAGCGGGCTCTCCAGGCCGCTGTCATAAAGCGTCTTCAGCAAGGTGCGAGCCTTCTCCTCCAGCTTCGCGAAGGCCACGCTGTCCTCGGCCAGGACCCGCGCCTTGCCGTCCAGCTCGATCCTCTTCGCCTCCAATGCCTGCTCCAGTGCACCTAAGCGGCCATGGCGTTCATCAAGTTTGGCATCCCGGTCCTTGGTGGCAGCCTCACGAGCCTACAGATCTTCCTCCTTCTCCTGGCGGTCACGGGCCTCCTTGGCGAGCTGGTCGCGCAGGCCTTGCAGATCACTCTCCAGCACCTTGCAGCGACCCTGGACATCCGCAACCTCACCCAAGGCGGCGTCGCGAGCGGCCTTGGCCTCAAGGATGGCCTTCTTCTCCTCGTCACAAGCCATCGCGGCCTGAGCCAGCGCCGCTCGAACTGAAGCATCAGAGCGGACCCAGCCGGAGGCCAGCTCCAGGCGCCCGGCCACCAAGTGAGGGTCGGCGCCCTGAAGATCTTCTCGCAGTCGGTCCAGCTCAGCAGCGGCACGATCCAGGACAGTAGAAGGAGTCGGAGAAATGGCAGTTGGCGGAGTAGGAGGAGAAGACGTCAGCGTGATCACAGCACCATGAGTTGGGACCTTCTGCGCCCCGATGACTGCGGCAGTGGCGTCAGGCAGGGACACCTCGGGAGTCGCTTGGGCCACAGGGGCTGAGCTCGCCCCAGCTCGCCCCGCTGGGCCTCGCGAGGATGACCGGGCAGGAGAGGCCCGGGTCTTGCCGCCCCCTTCTCCTGCGGGTGGAAGTGCTGCCCCGGACGAGGCCTCAGGGCCCTCCTTTAGCTTTTTCGCTGCAGGCACCGGCCTAGCCAAGGAATATGGACGTCAAGCCTCAGCAATGTAGCAAGAAGCAAAACGAGAATCAAGCACTTACTGGTCATCGCTCACGGGCTCAAGCAACCTCCGGCCGAACTTGAAGCCCGAGAGCCGGCTGCTGGGATCAACCTCAAGAGACTCGGGAGCAGGAGGCACGTCAGAAGATCGCCTCGGAGCTGGAGCAGGCCCGCAGAGAACCAGCCCCATCCTGTCCTTCTTCGGGATCAGGGGCGAGCACTCACCGCATCGCTCGTCGCCATCCTCGTCGTCGTCCGGCATGAGGCGAAGAGCGCGGGACCTGCGCCGAGGGAGGGGCGCTCTCGACTCCCCGTCGGTCGCCTTGGAATCGGGCTCCTCTTCCTGCTCCTCTTCTTCCTCCTCTCTACCGGAGTCGCCGGAGGACACGTTCACCATCGCCAGGGCCGCCAGGTCCTCACGAACCTCCGCGGGCACAGGACCGTCCCCATTGAAAGCGGGCATGGAGTTCACCACCTCCTCCCAATCATCCCGAAGGAACAAGGGTACGGGAGCACCCTCCAATCTCGCCACGTCTCCCCCAACCAAGGATTGGAGGACCGCGGCCAGATCTTTGTCGGCCAGGGCTGCGGAGCTCGGGCAAAGGGCGGCATCGGCCCCCCCGAGCCTCCACAGCGGGAGCGAGTGTTCCCGGAGCGAAGCCACCCGGTGCTCCAGGAACTCCCTCAGGAGCGACGCCCCGGTCAGTTTCGCCGCGTCCATCCTCTCCAGCACTGGCTTCGCGTGGGGATCTACGAGCTCCGCACGGGACCAAGCGTCGACAGACTCGGGCCGCCTCGTGGGCAGAATCAGCCGGGGATGGATGCGCCCAGCATCCACCATGACCCACTTGCTCCTGAAGCCTTCAATCCTCTTCCCGGGCTTCGAGATACCGTTGGAGCTGGCGTACGCAACGAAGCTCGCGCACGCGGTGATGGGGCCGCGAGAGACCCGGAGGTAAAAGTAATGGCGCAGCAAGGCCACCGAGGGCCTTACCCCAACATGTGCCTCACAGTAGTAGGCGAAAATCGACAGGAGAAGAACAGAGTTGGGATGGAGGTGCAGAGCTTGCAGGTTGTAATGGTGGAGAACAGAAAGGAAGAACTCGGAAAAGGGAGGAACCAGACCGGCGGCGATGGCGCTCACGACAAGCGGGTAGAAGGTGCTTCCTTTGTCCTCAGGAAGGGCGGAGCCAACCTTGAGCACGGCCGCCCCATCGTTGCCTTGCGCCGCCATCATCTGGCGTGTCCGAGCAAGGTTCTTCTCTGACACATTTGGAGGGTCTAGAGCGAGCGAGTACCATGCTCCAGTCGGGGTCTGGCGAGGCGCCATGCCTTGCTAAGATGCAGGGTTGGAGTAGATCTGGGGATTTCGGAAGCAAGAAGGATAGGAGCGAGAAAGGGGATATGGGCAATGACTGGAGAAGGCAAAGAAGGTAAGCCTAGACGCGTGCCACTCTCTTGTCAATTCGTGCAGTTGCCGAGGCATCGTGGGGGAGCCAGGATGCCCATCAACCGCCACGTGGCGCCCAAGCCCGCAGGCTGATGGGGCCCGCGGCGCTTCGCACTTGCCCCTTCGCTTCTCTGCTAAGCCAAGTCCAGGCGCGCCTTGGGCCCGGGGGCTACTGTCGGCGTTCTGGGAACGGGGGTACCCAAACTTGCCTGCCTACGGCCTGCGGCGTGGCTCAAGGAGTGGCCCAGTACGGCTCATCTTCATCAACACATACTCAAGACCCTCGCGAGGGGCCAAGCCTCGCGGGGCGGACGACAAGAGGCTTCCTCAGGCACAGCCTCGTCAGGCTGGCTCGCGAGGAGGCGGAGAGATCAAGGCGGGGTACCTCACGAGGTGCCCATGACGCAAGCCATGACGACCGAGTGCAGGCGGGCGCCAGGCGGGCGTCGGCCTGCGCAGAGTCCTTGTTTCCTCTTTGGTGCAAAGGGGGCAAGCGCAGGCAAGAGTATCAAGCAAAGGCAACCATTTCGGTGCAACAAGACCAAGACCAGCAGGGCACCAGGATGGAGGTCATCGTGGAGCCCAAGCCGGCGTCACCGTCAGGGTCTTTGGCAGGCAAGGACCGACTTTAGTCAGGATAAGTGTACTAGATGTTCCCCTTCAAAATGGCTAATTGTTGGCGCCCTTCCCGCTCAATATTTGGGAAGAGGCCCAGGGCCTCCCACTATAAATAGACCTAGCCACCGCAGAGTAGAGAGAGAGATTTTGGGTAGACTAGAGAGAGAGAGGCGACTGAACTCACCCAAGCAGTTCATTGCACCAGCCAAGAACAGCCCCTCGCGAGGTTGTTCTCCCTTGCACTATTCATCATCAGCCCCTAAGGCAATCCACCACACCACAAACTGGAGTAGGGTATTACACCACAATGGTGGCCTGAACCAGTATAAACCTCGTGCCCCTTGTGTTGTTCTTCGTGTAGTTTAGATCCTAACGAGGCGACGAGACGTGGGTAGGCAGGAGGTGTGATCTCCACGTGCACCCCAGAGTTCAAACCTTGAGGGTCCGCCAGAACCCGAAATCCGACAGCATCCACATCTTCAACACCTACATGAAGTCATCATCGACAAAACCCAAGGTTAGTTCATCCCTCTTAGGGGGGATATCACATCTAGGGGGAGCTTTACTCTAAGAATTGAGCTAAAGCAACTCTAATGGTGTGAACACAACAATGCTTTATGTAAAAGTGGTAACCCCACTTGTGCTTAAATGATGAGTATGACCTATGATCAAATGTTCTCATTTGACTCCTAAGTCAATATACTCATATATAGATGACCTAGTCATCGCCAATTGATTGATAGATGCTAGAGTGATTGTGCATGCTTTGCCACATATTTCATTTGCCATTTTATTGTGTGAGCATGTTGATTGCATACTTTTCTCATTCGAGGACATCCATTTGTTGCTTTGATTGTTTGGTTATTTTTCTTTTGCCAAATGGATGGACAAGAATGCCTAAGAACTTCCTCTTGCTATCTATGCTTTCCTGGTCTCAAACTCTGTTCATGCTACATCACAAAGTTTGAACAAGTCAAATTCAAACCCTCTAGGTGAGGAGCACTCGGAGTCACCGATTCGTCATAGACTTATACTTCCAAAACCTCTCTGTGCATTTAGTCTGACCGATTCATCCATTTTGGTCATACCGAGTTCACTAAGTTGATCTAGTTTTCGATCTCGATGCAACCGATTAGTACATTCCGGTCACACTGAGTTGCAGTAACCGCTTGCGATTCTTCATCTCGGTGCCACCGAGTGTTCCACTCGGTCACACCGACAGTGTCAGGATATATATACCGACGGGTCAAATTTTCGAAATTCCTCCAAAACCTCTTCGCCCGCGCGTGTCCTACTCTGCCGCCTCGGGTCTCTGCATCGTCCTCTCGTTGCCAGTGACCACCCGCCGCTGGTCTCCGCCGCCATCAACGGAAGTCTTCACCTCCATTGTCGTTGTAGCGAGCTCAACGCCAAGTTAGGGTATGAGTTCGAAACTTTGTGCATTCTTTTACCTCCGATTCTTAGCACAAAGACAATGCCATGTTTTTTTACCAAGTATGAGATCAATCTATCCAGAGAAAACTTCCATTAGATTAGTTTCGATTTGAAAATTTAGGGTTAGGTTTCCGCGGAACTCATCTCAGACCGACCGAAGTGTAGAAATCGGTCTCACCGATTTGGCTTAGGCCATTGCACTTGTGATTTTTGGTCTGCCAAAAATTGGAAATCGGTGTGACCGAGTTCAGGACTTTGTGAAACCCTAGCAAACTTGGAGTCACCAAACTATGTCTCGGTCTGACTGATTCCACTAGTTTAGACTCCAAAGTTGCTTCGGTGTCACTGAGTTTTACAAATCGGTAGCTCCGAAATGCTTTATGTGGAAAACTAAAACTAACTTTTTGACTCATTCATTTTGCATAAATTTTGCACTTTGTGATGCTCATCTACTCTATCTCATCTACAACTATTCACAGGGTCAGCTCTCAGTTTGCAGTGCAGTATGTCTGATTAGAGTGACAACCAGAACAAGACAGAGGAGCAGATGGACCTAAGTGAGGGCACTAGTCCCTCTGGTAGCTTTGATGTGGGTAGCAGGAGCACACCAAGCAACCAGCCTAAGGCACAAACTAGGCAGAGAAAGAAGAAAACTTCATATTCAGAGGATGAAGACTTTGAAGTTGAGGAAGTCACTTCAAAGAAGAAGGTGCTAAAGAAAGAATATGCTGATGCTGCTTCCACCAAGCCAGGATAGCACAAGAAAGCACCTGCCAAGAGACTGCCTATGTCAAAGGCCAGGGCATCAACACAAGAGGTAATGGAATTCACTCTAGAGGCCAGAGAAGATGGAGATGGCAAGAAGAGAAAAGAAAGGGTCAGGAAAACAGTTGCAAGAGTGCTTGGAAATCCTTCAATGAGGAGAGATTCTGCAGGAGAGGAGGAAGAAGAGGATGCTGCACCTCCTCCCAAGTCACAAAAGCTGATGGGGGATGCCATCAAGTCTGGGGCTGCACCTTCAAAGCCTAAGACTGCCCCAAATCTCCAGCTCAAGCCTCCAAGACTGCACCCAAGAGAAGCGCCAGGAACATTCCTGCTGCAGAGAAGAACAAGGCCCCGGTGCCTGAGGTTGAAGAAGATGATGATGAAGCCCAAGTGCTCAGAAAACTCAAGCCAAAGATACCAGACCATGATGACAATCATCCAGTGGCTGAGAACATGAAAGAAAGGAAGGATGCATGTCTCAGACTATGGAGACAAGCAGATCCATATGTTGTGAGGAGAAGGACTATTGTGGACTACATGTTTCACACCAAAGAACAGCAAGATTTCTATGAGACGGTGTTACTTGACAAGAAGCACATAGTGTGTGATATGAAGTGGGTTGTTCGAGAATATATTGATGAAAATGAAGATCATTTTCTAGGAGTGCATTAAAGCTTCAAGCTCAATGGAGTTGATAAGTTTGTGGGTCAGAAGTTGACCAAATGGAATGATGAGCTCATTATGCAATTCTACTCAACAACTCATTTCTATCCTAATGCAAAGATTGTGTGGATGTCTGAAAGTACAAGGTACCAATCTTCTGTTGATGAGTGGGCCAAGCTCATAAATGCCCCCAAAGAAGCTGAGAAAGACATTGATGTCTATGCTGAGAAGAAGAAGGATCATAACTCCATGACCAACATGTACAAGGAGATACCTGACAAAGCCTTGGAGACACACAAGCTAGGCTCAGTGTACTACTTGATGTCTGGATTAGCCACAATGAACACAATTCTGAGGCACACTTTGTTGCCCAAATCAGGAGATCACAGGATGATCAGAGGCCATTCCATCAATTTGCTCCAGCTCTTTGATTTGCCCCAGAAGTTCAAGGTTATGAGCTTAATCGTTGAGACCATCAAGAGAACAGCTGCTGACCAGAAGAGGTCATGTGGGTATGCTCCACACATACAGATGTTGATTAACTCCAAGATGCCCAAAGGAGTATACTTGTTGGACAAAGAGCATCTTCCCTTGAGGCCTGATTTTGAGGACAGCACTGTTGTCATGAATGTTGAAGATCCCACATCTGTGGAATCTCAAGAGAACAGGCAGAAAGCTAAAGCTGAGAAGGCAGCAAAGATGCCAAGTGTTGAAGAAGCTTCACAAGTGTTCCTCAAGTCAAAGCAAGACCAACTTGGATATCTTATTCAAGCTACCTTGAGGATTGAGAAAGGTTTGGCCACCCTGACTCAGAACCAAGAGAGCTTGGAGAGGATCATTGAAACAAAATTCTATGATCTTGACTTGAAGGTGACTGAAATTCAAACAGCAGTTGAGCAGCTCCAGGAAGAAGCAGAAGAGAGGAAGGGAAAGCAACCACTGAAGTCTTTCGGAGAGTGCCTAGGGCACAAAGATCAGCAGCAGTGCTAGTGCCAGACACTAGAGCTACAACATCAGCACCTACAGCCACAGCTCCAGTTGCCCCTCCAGTGGCAACTCCACCAGCTCCATCAACTTCAACAGATGCTTTCATCCTTGGAGTCCTCTCAACACCACCTCCCAAAGATCAAGCTTAGAGAGCCGCATAACACTATGCATTTTCAAGCTTTTTGGTAACTTGTTGCCAAAGGGGGAGAAAGTTTATAGATCATAGGCTTCGAGAGAGAGAGAGAGAGAGAGAGAGAGCTTTGCTTCTTTTGCTACTTACTTGTTTGCTTGCTTGGTTGATACTTTATGTTTTTATGTGTGAGATACTTTGTATGGTCATGTGTTTGATCATATCTTGCTAATGCTTGTGCTTGGATGATGATATTCTCTATCCTTTATGTATGATCATTCACTTTGCCTTGGTGATGAGTGCGTGTTCCTATTTTTATCATTTTGAGCGCTCCACCAAGATGTATGTGACATGGAAGAGTAACCCATGATCCTAATTGGTTGTGCATTTGCATTCAAAGGCAAATCTTAAATAATGCACAAATTTAGGGGGAGCTCTTGCTTATCACATACTTCTCAAAGCGATGATGTTTTTCGTTCTTATTATCTTTTGTCGAAGCTTTGATCTATATGTTGTCATCAATTACCAAAAAGGGGGAGATTGAAAGTGCAACTAATCCCTTGGTGGTTTTGGTAATTCTTAACAACATATAGCTCATTGAACTAATGCTCTTTCATAATGATCATTTCAGAAAGTTCAATGATTGGCATGGCATGGACTGGAGATGTGGACCCCTCAAAATGCTAAGGAAACATATTGGCAACAAGCTAAAGACTCTACATTTTTATTTAAGTGATCCAAGATCACATTGAGTCCATAGGAAAGCCAATACTATTAAAAGGGGATGAGGTGTTGCTTAATGGCTTACTTGCCCAAAATGCTTAGTGATATGCTCCAAATCCCTCAACCACTTTCTCATTTCCACATATGTCCTAAGCCTAAAAGTCAAAGTCGGCCCCACCAGTTTGATATATCCGGCGCCACCGAGTTCATTTGGCATAGCCACTGCCACAAACCCTAGTCACTTTGGTTTCACCGATAGGGATCCCGGTCTCACCGAGATGGGATTGCAAACTCCATGTTTCCATTTCGTAATGTTTCGGTCTCACCGAAATGAGCGGGTCGGTCCCACCGAGTTCGCAATGCAAATTCCCTGTTTCCTTTTTGTAACATTTCGGTCCCACCAAAATGAGTGAATCGATCCCACCGAGTTTTCCTGGCCAACTCTCGTGCCTATTACTGAAATTGGTCCCACCGAGTTCATGTGATTGGTCACACCGAGATTACTATGCCCTAACCCTAGCGCATCGGTCTCATCGAGTTGATCGTATCGATCCCACCGAAAACTCTAACGTTCATATTTTGACCTGAATCAGTCTGACCGAGTTTTACGATTCGGTCTCACCAAGTTTGTAAGGGTAAGGAGATCGCCTACTTCGTGAAGATCTACCCAAGTGAGGCAAGTCCTTCGTGGGTGATGGCCATGGTGGGATAGACAAGGTTGCTTCTTCATGGGTGGAGCCCTCCATGGACTCGCTCATCCGTTACCCTTCGTGGGTTGAAGTCTCCATCAACGTGGATGTACGATAGCACCAACTATCGGAACCACGCCAAAAATCTCTGTGTCAACATTGTGTTTGCTCCCTCCAAACTCCTCCCATTTACTTTCTTGCGAGTTGCATGCTTTACTTTCTGTTGCTCATATACTCTTTGCATGCTTGCTTGAATTGTATTATCATTGCTTGACTTGTGCTAAGTTGCTAAAATCTGCCAAGAATTAAAATTGGGAAAAGGCTAGGTTTTCATTTGGTCAAGTCATCTAATCACCCCTCCTTTAGACATACTTTCGATCCTATAGATACCATCAAGACCTCCACATGGAGATGAACTCTACCTTGTATCTTTCCTTTTGTTGTTCATGTACCTTGTGATCTTGTGTGTTTGTTTGTCTAGTGGATGTGTGATTGGACTTCTTCTTGAGTGTTTCCCCTTGTGATTTCTCCCCGTTCTTCCCCGTGTTCATCATGTTCTTCCAGGGAAGCCACTCCAATCGTGAAAGATCGGCCTACACCGGGTTAGCCTCGTATCACAAAAGCTATCTACTTTTACTACCTTGCATTTTATTCGTAGTTTTATTCTCGCAAAGTACTCATAGTTTTATTCTTGCAAATTAGTTTCATACTTGTTCTAGGTAAAGAAAACGTCAAGTGTGTGTAGAGTTGTATCGGTGGTCAATAGAACTTGAGAGAATATTTGTTCTGCCTTTAGCTCCTCATTGGGTTCGACACTCTTATTTATCAAAGAAGGCTACAAACGACCCCCTACACTTGTGGGTTATCAGGCACCATGTCATCTGTGCATGTGTTGTTCATACCCTGTATTCGATCTTCTTATTCTATCAATGAATTGATGTAGGGTGGAACCCTAGATGCCTGATCTTTCACGATTGAAGGGGATCCTACGAAGAACACGAGGGTGACACGAGGGGAAAACGAGAAAAAACACTCAAATCAGCGGAAAACGATCACACATGTGCTAGATCCTCAGTGTAGCGACCAGACCTCAAACGATCAAGTCTCTGTGCATCAGTGTCATCCCTGGATCGGTAATGCTGACATGCACAGTACTCGAGGAATTATAACAGAGTTTCAATCACACACATATTACATCGATTCCTCATAAAGAGTATCATTACACAAAATATCATGGCTGAAGGCCATCTAAACTAGATAACTGCGGAAGCTTCGAAGGTAAATGAGTCCATCAACTCCAACGGCATAGCTGAGTGCAAAACAACGACCTATCGCACCTTATTCGTCGTCTGAGTAGTATGCAACATAAGGTGTTGCAGCCCGAAATGGGTCAACACATGGAATATGTTGGCAGAGTTACACTTTAAAGCAATGAAATGCAAGAACTATATCTACATGCAATATTTGGCTGGTGGAGGCTGTAAGTTTAAGATTTTGCATAAAGCTAGTTTTTCCCTACAACAAAGGAATAAATTTATTTAACTACTCCTAGGTTGCCCAATATTTGAGAAGGTAATCCCAACTCAAATCCCAATTAAAAGTATCATCACTAACCCAAATCATAATTAATTAAAGTAACGTGATGAGATCACATAAATAGATTCAAGTACTAGATACTCAAGATGTCCATAACCGGGGACACGGCTAACCATGATTAGTTTATACACTCTGCAAAGGTTTGCGCACTTTTCCCCACAAGACTCGACCGCATCCATGATCGGATGATCGAGACATAGCCTTTCTGAAGCATTAACTCTCTACTCCGGGTAGACAGTACCACCTAATTTCCCCTACATATGCTAGTCTACCTCTTCAAGAGCTCACGCAACTTACTCAACTATGCTAGAGCCCATAATGGCTTGTGGCTGCACACGGAAGTTTCTAGTATGAATAATCTTATGATCCTTTGAGCCTGGGTGGCATACCATAGGATAATCACACGGGTACTCCGGGATTTCCAAAAACAGGCAACACTGGGTTCCCCAGGTGCCTCAACCATTCCACCCAGAGGTATATTAAAGTTGCCACCTTAATGTTATCCATGATTAAAATAACTCTCAAACTTCCATGTGTGAATCACGATCCAATCCCCGTCTACAAGCATGGCTAAGCAATAACAAGCATAACGTATATTCCTGGGGTGATCAAAAGGTATTAGGTTCCTACCTCAAGCACTACAACCAAAACCACATGCTCCCAATCCTACTCATGCAAATATGTGAGGGGCAATACTAATGCATAGTAAAAACTAGGTATAAATGAGTATGATCAAAGTCAAACTTGCCTTGCTGACGATCTGCAAACTCTAGAGATTCGCAGTAACAAGCTTTGCACTCCGAGTAATCTAGCATAGACAATTAATAGCATACATAAGCAATCACTCAAACGAAACACGAGAAAAACCGAGAAAAGATCCAAATCGAACACAAAACAAGCAAACAGCTTAAACTAACAAGAGTCAAAACCTAACAGCAATATTAACATGTGAATTAGATCTTAGCAGTAGGTACATGTGATTAGCTACGATTTGCAAAAAGATTCAACTCAAACGGAGCAACGAAACTCAAAATACGAATGAAATAAGATTGTTTACTAATCTGGACTAAACTCAAATTTTACAGTACCAAAATCATGTTCAAGTTGGTTAACTGGAAAGAACATAACGATACGAAGATTTAGGCATTGGTTTCATCTAATTTGGAAAAACAAGTAAAAAGTTATGCTAATTTAAAGATCAGGGACTAAATCGCGATAAAAATAATCGCGAATAGGTCCTTGGCCGAAAATAAACTAAAATGAAAAACTTACGGCGCGAACGTTCGCTATCCGAGATTAACCGGCGAAAAGCGTTCTCTAAAACGAACAAATGGACGAACGTCCGTTAAATAAATAAACCGAACGAAAAAACCGAGTGAAACCGAAAAAACGACCGGTCTATTACCAGTCAACGGCGGCGGTGGAAAATCGGGCGGTGGTGGCATCGGCGGCGCGGGGCGAAGCAGGGCGAGGCAACGACATGGCAGGTGGCGGTGGCGGCAGCGGCGAGGCGGCGACGCGTCACCGGCGGCGGCTGCGAACTAGGCGGCGGTTGCGGTTTGGCGGGGGTGGGGTGGTGGCGGCGGCGGGTATTTAAAGGGGGGAAGGCAGGGCGGCGACTTGGGCGAGGGAGCGCCCAACGGGAGTCCGAGCCGGACTTCCCTCGGCGTCCGTGCGGCGGCGGGGCTCCTCCCGCTCGGGAGGAAGGCGGCGGGGCGACGTGGGCTGCGGCCCGGCTTGGCTGGGCCTTTGGCCCAGTCGGGCGGCGAAACATTCTTTAAAAAAAAGAAATATTCGCCCAAAAGGAAATTCATAATAAAATATAAAAAAAATTCTAAAAATGCCAAAAACAATTTTCACCGTCTAAATAAAATATTGACAAAGTGAACATTTTTCTGGCCTAAAAACGCCATTTTCAAAAATGCATATTTTTCTAATTCAAATACAATCGCAAACAAAATACCAATAAAATCATAATTTGATTTTAAAATTCTTCTCCAATATTTCTCTTAATTTGAAGAAGTCATATTATTTTCTCTCATTTATTTTTAATATTGGGAATAACTGGAGAGAAAAATAAAATCAAATTGATCCTTTCTTCAAATTTGAATTAAATTCAAATATGATTTTGTGAAACCTCCAACTCTCTTCTTGGGTCCTTGAGTTGCTTAAGATTTCTAGGACCTCAACCAAATGCAAGAATAAACATGATATGCTATGATGATCTATGTATAACATCCAAATTGAAAATTGGGATGTTATAAACCTACCCACCCCCCCTTAAGATGAATCTCGCCCTCAAGATTCGGGTTGGTCAACAAAAAGGTTTGGGTGGTCTCTACAGAGATCTTCTTCTCGCTCCCAGGTGGCTTCCCCCTCGGTATGGTGGCTCCACTGAACTTTGCAAAACTTGATAACCTTGCTGCGAGTAACTCGACTGGAAAATTCGAGAATCTTGACTGGCTTCTCCTCATAGGTCAAATCACTGTCTAATTGAATAGCTTCCAGCGGCACTATATCTCTCATAGGAATATCGGTCATCTCTGCATGGCACTTCTTCAACTGGGAAACGTGAAACACATCATGAACTCCTGACAATCCTTCTAGCAATTCCAGCTTGTATGCAACTTCTCCCATGCGTTCCAAAACTCTATATGGTCCCACAAAACATGGTGCTAGCTTTCCCTTGACCCCAAAATGTTTAACTCCTCGAAGTGGGGACACACGAAGATATGCTTTGTCTCTGACTTCGTAAACTATCTCCTTGCGTTTAGTATCCGCATAAGTCTTCTGCCTAGACTGGGCTACCTTGAGTCTGTCGCGAATCAACTTAACCTTCTCTTCAGAGTCTTTGATTAAATCTGGTCCGAACAACTATCGATCTCCAACTTCATCCCACGATAACGGTGCCCTGTACCTCCTTCCGTACAAAGCTTCGAAAGGGGCCATCTTCAAATTGGCTTGATAACTGTTGTTATAAGAGAACTCTACATATGGCAAATTGTCATCCCAACTAGATCCATAATCTAGCGCACAAGCTCTCAACATGTCCTCCAGGATCTGATTGACTCTCTCGGTCTGTCCATCTGTCTGTGGATGAAAGGCTATACTGAACTCTAGCCTAGTACCCAAAGTTTCATGCAACTGTTTCCAAAACTTTGAAGTAAACTGGGTTCCTCTATCTGATACAATGGTCCTCGGAACTCCGTGCAGACATACGATCCTGGTCATGTATATCTTTGCCAACTTAGCGCTCGTATAAGTGGTCTTCACCGGGATGAAATGAGCTACTTTCGTCAAACGGTCGACTACAACCCAAATAGAGTCATAGCCTGAACGAGTCCTGGGTAATCCAGTAATAAAATCCATGCCAAGTTTATCCCACTTCCATTCGGGTATCAGCAATGGTTGTAGCAATCCAGCTGGCTTCTGATGCTCTGCCTTAACCCTCTGACATACATCACATACTGCTACATATTCGGCAATATCCTTCTTCATTCCTGTCCACCAGAAGCTTTCCTTCAAATCCAGGTACATCTTAGTGTTTCCTGGGTGAATTGAGTACGGCGAATCATGGGCCTCCTGCAGAATCAACTTCCCGATCTCGGGGTCATTAGGCACATATACGCGATCCTCAAACCATAAAGTGCCGTGCTCATCCTCACGAAATCCTTTAGCCTTTCATTTAATCATCCTTTCCTTTATCTCGGCAATCTCCTTGTCAGTCTTCTGGGCTTCTCTGATCTTACGCAAAAGAGTGGACTTAATTTCCAATGCTGTAACATAACCTCTTGGAACTATCTCCAAACCTAGCTCTCGAAGATCATCTGCTAACTCCTTAGGTAATCCTCCATTTATGAGTGCGTCAACATAACTCCTGCGGCTCAACGCATCTGCTATGACATTAGCCTTTCCGGGATGATAGTGCAATTTCATATCATAATCCTTGATGAGCTCCAACCATCTCCTTTGCCTGAGGTTCAACTCCTTCTGTGTGAAGATGTATTTCAAACTCTTATGATCCATGTATAACTCATAATGGTTTCCAATGAGAAAATGCCTCCATGTCTTCAGCGCATGCACTACGGCTGCTAACTCCAAATCATGCGTAGCATAATTCAGCTCATGAGGTTTAAGTTGTCGTGAGGCATATGAAACAACTCTTCCTTCCTGCATCAGCACAACTCCAAGTCCTCGACGTGAAGTGTCACAATATACTTGATAATCCTTACGTTGGTCTGGGAGAATCAGCACTGGGGCTATAACCAAACGTTTCTTCAACTCCTGAAAACTGGCTTCACACTCCTCAGTCCGTTTAAACTTGGTGTCCTTCTTCAATAACTCCGTCATGGGTTTGCAATCCTGGAGAAATTCTCAATGAACCTCCGATAATAACCTGCGAGTCCAAGAAAACTTCTGATCTCTCCAACTAATGTGGGTGCCACCCATTTAGTCACAGAAGCAACCTTGGTAGGGTCTACTGCTATTCCTTCTCCGGATATAACATGTACGAGAAATCCAACTTCCTTTAGCCAAAACTCACATTTGCTGAACTTGGCATACAACTGATGTTCCCGGAGCTTCTCAAGAACCAAACGCAAATGCTCCTTATGCTCTTCTTCATTCTTCGAGTAGACCAATATATCATCAATGAACACCACGACGAACTTATCCAGAAACTCCTTAAACACTTTGTTCATCATATTCATGAAATAGGCAGGTGCGTTAGTCAGACCAAATGACATAACGGTATACTCATATAGCCCGTACCTTGTGGTAAAAGCTGTCTTAGGTATATCCTGCTCTCGAATCTTCAACTGGTGATAACCTGATCAAAGATCAATCTTAGAGAAAACTTTAGATCCTTGCAATTGGTCAAACAAATCATTGATCATCGGCAGTGGGTATTTGTTCTTGATCGTCACCTCATTCAACGCACGATAATCAACAACCATCCTTAAAGATCCATCCTTCTTCTCCACTAGAAGCAGTGGGGCTCCCCGAGGTGATGAACTTGGTCGAATGTAACCTTTCTCTAGTAACTCCTTAATCTGCTTCTTAATTTCCTCCAGATCTTGTGAGGGCATCTGATACGGTCTCTTTGATATTGGTCCGGTGCCTGGCAATAGCTCAATCAAAAACTCAATGTCTCGATCCGGTGGCATGCCTGGTAACTCCTCTGGAAATACATTGGAGTAATCCTTCACCACTGGTACTTCCTCCTGTACAACTCCCGACAAGGAATTCACTTGAGTCCTCTTCGGCACATGCCGGGATGCATTCTTGATCCTCTTTCCTTCTGGGGTGGTGAGAAATATCGACTTACTAGCGCAATCAATGTTTCCTCCATACTTCGATAACCAATCCATGCCTAGTATTATATCCAATCCTTGTGACTCCAAAATTATTAGATCAGAGGGAAACACATGGCTACCAATGGTTAAGGGTAACCGATCACACCATCGGTTGGCCATATACTCTGCCCCTGGCAAGCTTACTAACATGGGTGACCTAAGGGCTAGGGTTGGCAGGTTAAACTTATCCACAAATCCCCTTGATATGTATGAATGTGATGCACCAGTATTGAAAAGAGCAAGTGCGGTAAATGCATTAATCGAAAACTTACCAACAACTGCGTCAGGTTGATCCTCAATCTCCTCCATGCTGACGTGGTTCACCTGACCTTTGGTGAAGGGGTTGGGCTTCTTGGTAGCACCTCCATTGTCATTTCCATTCTTCGCTTCAGGACATTCAGTGGCATAATGTCTGGTCTTCTGGCACTTGAAACAGGTAATGTGGCTCAGATCCCTCTTAGTTGGTGTTGAAGGGTTGGAACGGTTCTTGCTGCTGCTTCCTCCATTCCCATTCCCATTCTTGGGGCCACTATGGTTGTGCGAACTTGCTCCGTTGTGCGGGTGTCCTCCATGGTTATGGCCTCCATGGTTGTGGGTATGTCCTCCTAAGTATGGGGAATAGCGGGGCTTCTGCTGAGCTCCTAAAGTGTACCTCCCCTGTCCATACTTCCTCTCGCGATTATCAATCTGTTGTTGCTTGCCTTCAATCATAAGAGCCCTGTCTACCAACTCCTGGTAGTTGTTGAATGTTGCCACCATCAACTGCATGCTCAGCTCATCATTCAGTCCTTCCAGAAACTTCTCCTACTTAGCAGCATCTGTAGCTACGTCATCAGGGGCATAGCGTGCTAACTTGCTAAACTCATCCACATACTAGCCTACTGTACGCCCTCCTTGGCGCGAGTTGTGAAACTCGCGCTTCTTCATGCTCATAGCTCATGTTGAAACATGGGCAGTGCGGAAAGCCTGTTGAAACTGATCCCATGTAATAGTGTCAATGGGGTAGGTGGCTGTGAAATTCTCCCACCATGATGTTGCGGGTCCATCAAGCTGATGTGCGGCAAAATGCACCCTCTCTGCATCTGTGCATCCTGTAGTGGTAAGCTCTCTTCCAATCTTGCGGAGCCAATCATCTGCAACAATCGGCTCGGTGCTACTAGAGAACACCGGCGGATTCAACCTTAGAAAGCAGGCTAAGTGATCAACATGAGGGATGGTGGTGGGTTGTTGTTGTTGTTGCCTTGGTTCTGGTTTTGAACTAATATCTGCATCAAGACATTCTGCTGCTGGATCAACTGAGTGAGCTTCGGTGGGAAGGCAAATCCATTGTCACGTCTCGGAGGCATCTGATGGGTTAGAAGGGGTGAGAAAACAGAAAAGAATGGGGTGTAAGAGAGATTCACTACCCATAATGCTCATGAGGCAAACACAATCAATTTCACTTCAATCAATAGCACACAAGATCACACAAAGCGGTCTAACCTATGATTACAAACTTGATCGTTGCTAATTGCTTGGAGGGAAATACTACTAATTACAATGGGGGTCATCTAGAAATTTTCATCAGAACAAGACTCCATGATATCTGCTCCAGCTTCGTCTTCGTAATCATCATCACTATCAAGGTCGGAGTCGGTGTCGTCGATGACGATGTAGTCTTCTGGGTGATTGTCCTCCTTTGGCGCAGGGTCTCCCATGAATATTCCTAGCTTCTTCCTCAGGTCTTCATTCTTCTCAAGTAGTACATCAATCTCTTCCTCGTATCCATCACGTGTAAACTTGAGTTCCTCCTCTATCTCGTTGTTTCTCCTCACCAGTTTCTTGATCTTCTTCATGTGGATAATTTTTGATTCTCCTGTCGATGAATATGATCTCCCATCTCTTGAATGTAAGCTGCAATTGATCCATCCCTCCTGGTATTAATCATCTCCCATTTGTCATCTCGGCGGCCACATATCTGGTAAATGGTATTCTCCAGCTCCTTGTGATACACCTCACATATGCGTCCAAGGTGATATGTGCGACCATGCTCTTTCCTATACTCCAGCTTGGTGCATCCAGGTAGAAATCAATAGGCTTCGTTGTTGGCGCAAATGTCCTCCCAGGTACCCAGACTTTGATCTTCCATCGCTCCTCTTCCGGTACCAATGTAGAGGAAGTCCCCATGAAGCTTGGTAATCCGATGTTCAGATACTTAGTGACTTCCTTCAAGTGCTTTCCGAAAGGGGCGTCGTCATCCGGCTGAGTGAACTTGTTCCTGGGATCTGCCGTCTATAGAGTAGAAAGAGAGGAGAATTAGAATTGAGTAGAGAAGAGAAATCTTGTGGGTCATTCTAGTGGTCACGTCCTACAGTCAGCGTGTGCTCTGATACCATCTTGTAGCGACCAGACCTCAAACGGTCAAGTCTCTGTGCATCAGTGTCATCCCTGGATCCGTAATGCTGACACGCACAGTACTCGAGGAATTATAATAGAGTTTCAGTCACACACTTATTACATTGAATCCTCATAAAGAGTATGATTACACAAAATATCATGGCTGAAGGCCATCTAAACTAGATAACTGCGGAAGCTTCGAAGGTAAATGAGCCCATCAACTCCAACGGCATAGCTGAGTGCAAAACAACGACCTATCACACCTTATTCGTCGTCTAAGTAGTCTGCAACATAAGACGTTGCAGCCCGAAACGGGTCAGCACATGGAATATGCTGGCAGAGTTACATTGTAAAGCAATGAAATGCAAGAACTATATCTACAAGCAATATTTGGCTGGTGGAGGCTGTAAGTTTAAGATTTTGCATAAAGCTACTTTTTCCCTCCAACAAAGGAATAAATTTATTTAACTACTCCTAGGTTGCCCAATATTTGAGAAGGTAACCCCAACTCAAATCCCAATTAAAAGTATCATCACTAACCCAAATCATAATTAATTAAAGTAACGTGATGAGATCACATCAATAGATTCAAGTACTAGATACTCAAGATGTCCATAACCGTGGACACGGCTAACCATGATTAGTTTATACACTCTGCAGAGGTTTGCGCACTTTTCCCCACAAGACTCGATCGCATCCATGATCGGATGTCGAGACATAGCCGTCCTGAAGCATTAACTCTCTACTCCGAGTAGACAGTACCACCTACTTTCCCCTACATCTGCTAGTCTACCTCTTCAAGAGCTCACGCAACTTACTCAACTATGCCAGAGCCCATAATGGCTTGCGGCTGCACACGGAAGTTTCTAGCATGATAATCTTATGATCCCTTTGAGCCTAGGTGGCATACCATAGGATAATCACACGGGTACTCCGGGATTTCCAAAACCAGGCAACACTGGGTTCCCCAGGTGCCTCAACCATTCCACCCAGAGGTATATTAAAGTTGCCACCTTAATGTTATCCATGATTAAAATAACTCTCAAACTTCCATGTGTGAATCACGATCCTTTCCCCATCTACAAGCATGGCCAAGCAATAACAAGCATATCGTATATTCTCGGGGTGATCAAAAGGTATTAGGTTCCTACCTCAAGCACTACAACCAAAACCACATGCTCCCAATCCTACTCGTGCAAATATTGGAGGGGCAACACTAATGCATAGTAAAAACTGGGTATAAAGGAGTATGATCAAAGTGTAACTTGCCTTGCTGACGATCTGCAAACTCTAGAGATTCATAGTAACAAGCTTCGCACTCCGTGTAATCTAATGTAGACAAACAATAGTATACATAAGCAATCACTCAAACGAAACACGAGAAAAACCGAGAAAAAAATCCAAATCGAACATGAAACAAGCAAACGGCTTAAACTAACAAGAGTCAAAACCTAACAGCAATATTAACATGTGAATTAGATCTTGTGATACACCTCACATATGTGTCCAAAGGTGATATGTGCGGCCATGCTCTTTCCTATACTCCAGCTTGGTGCATCCAGCTAAAAATCAATAGGCTCCGTTGTTGGCGCAAATGTCCTCCCAGGTACCCGGACTTTGATCTTCCATCGCTCCTCTTCCGGTACAAATGTAGAGAAAGTCCCCGTGAAGCTTGGTAATCCGATGTTCAGATACTTAATGACTTCCTTCAAGTGCTTTCCAAAAGGGGTGTCGTCATCCGGCTGAGTGAACTTGTTCCTGGGATCCGCCGTCTATAGAGTAGAAAGAGAGGAGAATTAGAATTGAGTAGAGAAGAGAAATCTTGTGGGTCATTCTAGTGGTCACGTCCTACAGTCATCGTGTGCTCTGATACCATCTTGTAGCGACCAGACCTCAAACGGTCAAGTCTCTGTGCATCAGTGTCATCCCTGGATCGGTAATGCTGACACGCACAGTACTCGAGGAATTATAATAGAGTTTCAATCACACACTTATTACATTGAATCCTCATAAAGAGTATGATTACACAAAATATCATGGCTGAAGGCCATCTAAACTAGATAACTGCGGAAGCTTCAAAGGTAAATGAGCCCATCAACTCCAACGGCATAGCTGAGTGCAAAACAACGACCTATCACACCTTATTCGTCGTCTAAGTAGTCTGCAACATAAGACGTTGCAGCCCGAAACGGGTCAGCACATGGAATATGCTGGCAGAGTTACACTGTAAAGCAATGAAATGCAAGAACTATATCTACATGCAATATTTGGCTGGTGGAGGCTGTAAGTTTAAGATTTTGCATAAAGCTACTTTTTCCCTCCAACAAAGGAATAAATTTATTTAACTACTCCCAGGTTGCCCAATATTTGAGAAGGTAACCCCAACTCAAATTCCAATTAAAAATATCATCACTAACCCAATTCATAATTAACTAAAGTAACGTGATGAGATCACATCAATAGATTCAAGTACTAGATACTCAAGATGTCCATAACTGGGGACACGGCTAATCATGATTAGTTTATACACTCTACAGAGGTTTGCGCACTTTTCCCCACAAGACTCGATCGCATCCATGATCGGATGTCGAGACATAGCCGTCCTGAAGCATTAATTCTCTACTCCGGGTAGACAGTACCACCTACTTTCCCCTACATCTGCTAGTCTACCTCTTCAAGAGCTCACGCAACTTACTCAACTATGCCAGAGCCCATAATGGATTGCGGCTGCACACGGAAGTTTCTAGCATGAATAATCTTATGATCCCTTTGAGCCCAGGTGGCATACCATAGGATAATCACACAGGTACTCCAGGATTTCCAAAAACAGGCAACACTGGGTTCCCCAGGTGCCTCAACCATTCCACCCAGAGGTATATTAAAGTTGCCACCTTAGTGTTATCCATGATTAAAATAACTCTCAAACTTCCATGTGTGAATCACGATCCTTTCCGCATCTACAAGCATGGCCAAGCAATAACAAGCATAACGTATATTCTCGGGGTGATCAAAAGGTATTAGGTTCCTACCTCAAGCACTACAACCAAAACCACATGCTCCCAATCCTACTCATGCAAATATTGGAGGGGCAACACTAATGGATAGTAAAAACTGGGTATAAAGGAGTATGATCAAAGTGTAACTTGCCTTGCTGACAATCTGCAAACTCTAGAGATTCGTAGTAACAAGCTTCGCACTCCGGGTAATCTAGCATAGACAAACAATAGTATACATAAGCAATCATTCAAACGAAACACGAGAAAAACCGAAAAAGATCCAAATCGAACACGAAACAAGCAAACGGCTTAAACTAACAAGAGTCAAAACCTAACAGCAATATTAACATGTGAATTAGATCTTGTGATACACCTCACATATGCGTCCAAAGGTGATATTGCGGCCATGCTCTTTCCTATACTCTAGCTTGGTGCATCCAGATAAAAATCAATAGGCTCCGTTGTTGGCGCAAATGTCCTCCCAGGTACCTAGACTTTGATCTTCCATCGCTCCTCTTCCGGTACCAATGTAGAGTAAGTCCCCGTGAAGCTTGGTAATCCGATGTTCGGATACTTAGTGACTTCCTTCAAGTGCTTTCCGAAAGGGGCGTCGTCATCCGGCTGAGTGAACTTGTTCCTGGGATCCGCCGTCTATAGAGTAGAAAGAGAGGAGAATTAGAAATGAGTAGAGAAGTGAAATCTTGTGGTTCATTCTAGTGGTCGCGTCCTACAGTCAGCGTGTGCTCCGATACCATCTTGTAGCGACCAGACCTCAAACGGTCAAGTCTCTGTGCATCAGTGTCATCCCTGGATCGGTAATGCTGACACGCACAGTACTCGAGAAATTATAACAGAGTTTCAATCACACACTTATTACATTGAGTCCTCATAAAATGTATGATTACACAAAATATCATGGCTGAAGGCCATCTAAACTAGATAACTGCAGAAGCTTCGAAGGTAAATGAGTCCATCAACTCCAACGGCATAGTTGAGTGCAAAACAACGACCTATCACACCTTATTCGTCGTCTAAGTAGTCTGCAAAATAAGACGTTGCAGCCCAAAACGGATCAGCACATGGAATATGCTGGCAGAGTTACACTGTAAAGCAATGAAATGCAAGAACTATATCTACATGCAATATTTGGCTGGTGGGGGCTGTAAGTTTAAGATTTTGCATAAAGCTAGTTTTTCCCTCCAACAAAGGAATATATTTATTTAACTACTCCCAGGTTGCCCAATATTTGAGAAGGTAACCCCAACTCAAATCTCAATTAAAAGTATCATCACTAACCCAAATCATAATTAATTAAAGTAACGTGATGAGATCACATAAATAGATTCAAGTACTAGATACTCAAGATGTCCATAATCGGGGACACGGCTAACCATGATTAGTTATACACTCTACATATGTTTGCACACTTTTCCCCACAAGACTCGATCGTATCCATGATCGGATGTCGAGACATAGCCGTCCTGAAGCATTAACTCTCTACTCCGTGTAGACAATACCACCTACTTTCCCCTACATCTGCTAGTATACCTTTTCAAGAGCTCACGCAACTTACTCAACTATGCCAGAGCCCCAAGAGTACATACGATTTCTACACTCAACTTTGCCGTTGGTGTTGATGGGAATCCACAACCTTGTTGTTTCTTCCATTTTATGGATTGATGTAATAGTATTTACGTTACTTTATACATGTGATTTACCTCTATTATAAATTCTCGAGTACTGTGTGTCAGCATACCGATCCAGGAATGACACTTAAGTACAAAGACTTGACCGTCTAAGATCGGGTTGCTACATCGTATGTACTCTTGGGGCTTGGAGAGTAGTCTGAGTGTACACGTGGATGAACGTAGGATGCTCCGCATCATGAATGATACGCAAGCTTTGTGTATTCGTGATAAAAAGAAAAATACCTGTGGCACAGATTTTTTGCGTGCGAAAACAGAAAGAAAGGAAAATAGCCCGGCCGAGCATGGAAGTAAGGGTGTGCGCCTTTTTGCGAGAAAGGAAAGAACGGACGCTTAAGGCGCCGTTTAGGATTTGCCCGTTTTCTCGGCACGAGTGCCGGCCCGGCACGGCCCGCGTATTAGGCGTGCGTGGGTTGTCCATGCCGTGCCGTGCCGGCCTGCCAGGTCTGCTGCAGACGGAAGAACGAAGTCTCCTCCCAAAACCCCTTGCTTGCTATTCCATACGCCACAAGAGCCATGAGCGCCGCCAGCTCGGACTCCGCTGAAATCGCCACTGCCTCCAAGCGCCCGTTCGATCCCTCCGTTGCCGACCCGTCACCGCCTTCCAAACTCCAGCGGTTCTCCCAGTCAGACATCTCGCCGGCGGACGCAGACAGCGGCGGAGAGGCGGGCGCCGAAAGCGAGGCGATGGCCGGCGCACGGCTCTCCCGGACGCAGCGATACCTGGTCGCCGTGGAGTACGATGGCACCCGCTTCTCCGGTTCCCAGCAGCAGCCGAACCAGCGCACCGTCGTAGGCGTCCTCAAGGTAAAATTCTCATAATTTGAGTTGGGAAATCATAACGATAACCTAAATTCATGTCGTTAGAGATGCTTACCATGAGATATTCGGGTGGCACATCTGTACATGACTCTAGGCGTAACTTGAAACATTTGTTAGGCCTTTCTGGGAGATATCCCTTAGGTTGTGGGCAAATGCTGTAGGATAAGGTGAATCCTCTGTCACGAGTGAGTATAGGTAGTAAATGTGGATTGTGGAGGTTGTATTAGTCTCGGAAAGCACACGTAGTTAGATCGAACCAGGGATTTCAGAGCGGACGAATTGTTTGTACGCAAACCTGTTCCAGACGCTCACTCTGTACCCGAATGAGCCCGCTCCGCTGTTCCCACACAAATGCTGCCGCCGCCGTGAGAAGGGAGAGGAGGGTGGGATTTTTTTACCAGATCACGAACCACCGCTGCTCCCTACTCGATTTGCCACCAAGGATAGCCTTGCTCTGGATATCTTTGTCACACCCTGAGAAGGATTTGTGAGGTAGGTGAGATGGAGAGCGGAAGAAGATTATCTACGCTAAGCCAGCACCGCATATAAAGGGGTTTGAAATTACAAGCGACTGAGCTGTAAACAGTAGCTCGGTATTAAAGTGAATGAAAGTAAACTGTTTTAACGGTAACTCCTGGATGAATGGGAGCTGTTAATCTTGACTTAAGCCGCTGCCGATATCTTAACTGAACCTTCAGTGTTGCTCGTTGTTGTGTAGGTTCAGAGATACGCTGGGCCTGGCAGATATGTTGTTTGAACTTCCTGTTTTTCTTTTTCAACGGCAATCTCATATAAGTACATCAAAATGTATATGTTTATAGAGGGACATGTAATATATTCCTTATTTTACTTGCGTACAGATTTGTCACATTTTGATGGATTGGTATCTGTATAAGTATCGGTACGTACAGTAGACAGTACTCCCTCCTATCCAAAATAAGTGTCGCAGTTTTGAACTAAGGTTGGATCGGTGGGAGTAGTATACAGTAAACAGTAGTATGACTGCTCTGGCGTATGTCCTTATTGTGACCTTTGTTTGAATACACAAGACTGGAAGCTATAGAGGTAGAACTGGAGATACATGGGGTAAACTGTGCGTAGGATGAATAGTTGGACTCCAAATGTAACAGTAGGAAAATTCTATGACACTTGAACTGTTTTATTTATTTCTTTGGTTATGCCTTAAGTTTTTTATATTAAAAGATATTTTCTCCTGAAGAATGGATATTACAGCCTTGCATGAAAATTAGCAAATTTACAGCCTTGAATGTAATTCATGGTTCATCCTATTGCATCAGAAATAAGGGTACATAAATTCATATATATACATGATAGTAATGGGCGGCATGGGGTAAACTGATACTGGACAGGCCACAATAGCCAAGACAAACTATATAGTATATACGTATCTGTTAACAACCCAGTGATATATCTCTCGATCTATTGCAATATCTCACGAATCTTGTGGCAATTATGATTACAATCACTGGATACACGAATTGGGGAGGAAGGGAAAGGGAAAGAGAGCCGCCGCCGGGTTCGCCGTGATCCACTGGATACCTAGCGCTTGCGTGTGAGTCAGCGTTAAGTAGCTGGTGGGGAGCTGGTTCACACCCACTCCGGCCCGCTGACCCTGTTGTTGGACCGCTTCTGTCTGATGGGCCGAGGCGGTGGCGAGGCCGGGTCTCTGTCCGTTGTCGAGCCTGAGCTGTCTGTGGCCTTGACATCCCCTCCTTGCGATGAGGCTTGCCCCCAAGCCTCTGCAGCAGGGAAACGAGCTTGGAGTTCTTGTTTGTCTTCCCAAGTGTCGCTGAGTGATGCAGGATTTGACCACCTGACGAGGATCTGCTCGATCATGGTACCACGCTTGCGACGCCAGCGCGAAGCCAAAATCTGTACTGGAACTGCGGGTGCATCAGGTGTGATAGGGAGCTGTTGTTGAACGGGCGTACCTGGCAGAAGAGCCTTCCTGAGCAGTGACAAATGGAAGACTGGGTGAACCGAGGCGTTTGCCGGTAGCTCCAGTTTGTAGGCCACAGGGTTGATCCTGGTGATGATGGAGTACGGCCCGTAGTAGCGGAAGGAGAGCTTGTGGTTGGCGCGTTTGGCCACCGATGTTTGCACGTACGGCTGCAGTTTCAAGTAAACCTTGTCGCCGACCTCAAACACGCGTTCCGAGCGTTTCTTGTCTGCTTGTTGCTTCATACGTAGGCGAGCTCGCTGAAGGTGTTGCTGCAACAAGTCATGAATCATGGCACGCTCATCGAGCCAGGTCTGTAGGGCGGGAACCGAGCAAGAAGATGTGGCAGTGATGCCCCAATGGCGGGGTTCATGCCCAAACATGGCCATGAATGGGGTCATGCCAATTGCTGAATGTGGCGCTGCATTGTACCAGAACTGCGCGAGGGGGATCCAGTGGCTCCAGCGCTTAGGGCATGAATGTGTGAAGCAACGCAGAAATGTTTCAAGGCATTGATTCACACGCTCTGATTGTCCATCGGTTTGTGGGTGGTTGGAAGTGCTCATGCGAAGATCAGTACCAGCATGACGGAAAAGCTCTTGCCAAAAATGGGAGTGGCTGGAGAAGCCCTGGCGAAGCCACCCGCTCTGACTTAGCCTGCTGACAAATTTGGCAGCACTAGACATATTGAAGGACGTGAGTTTTCATTTTTGGCCACGCGAACAGACGCTTGATCCGTTTGTAGGTGACCGGAAATCCAGAGTGTCCCCCCACCGGGCTGTCATGGAAGGCAGAGATGATCTGCTGCTGTAGTGCGGTGCTGCCTCCAAGCCAAATGCGGTTTCTGAAACGCAGGATCCCTTGCGACAAGCTGAAACGCCCTTTAGGATCCGGCCGGACTGCCAATTGTTCCAGGAGGCGTTGTACTTGAGGGTTGGAATTGTAGCTTGCCATGATATCCTCGAGCCATGTCGGTTGGCAACTTGAGATCGCCATGGTATGCTCTGGATGGTGTAAGTGAGATAGTGCGTCTGCAGCTCCATTCTCTACGCCTTTCTTGTACACAATCTTGTATTGCAACCTGAGCTACTTGGTGAAAGCTCGCTGCTGCCAGGGAGTAGTGAGCCGCTGCTCCTGTAAGTAAACCAAGCTGCGTTGGTCTGTTTTGATGATGAACTCCGCGGACTGCAGGTACGGTCGCCACTGATCAACTGCAGCAATCACCGCCAGGTACTCGTAAGTGGACAGACCCTGATACTTGGGGCATAGTGCTTTACTCATAAAAGCGATGGGATGCCCTTCTTGCTGCAGGATTGCTCCAATACCTGTATCACATGCGTCAGTTTCCACGGTGAACTGTTTCTGAAAATCTGGTGGGCAAGCACCGGTGCTATGACCAGACCCCGTTTGAGGATTTGAAACCTCTGTTCAGTGTTGTCCGTCCATACGAACGGTGTTCCCTTTTTGAGGAGATTGAAGAGCGGTTGAGCTAGAATTCTAAACTGTCGGACGAAACGGCGGTAGTACCCCGCCAGCCCCAAGAACTGTCTGACTTCTTTCACATTCATGGGTGTGGGCCACGCAACTACTGCTTCAATCTTTGTGGGATCTGTTGCCACACCTTCAGCACTGATAACATGCCCCAAATAGGTTATCCGTTGTTGCCCAAAACTGCACTTGCTTCGTTTCACCTTCCATTGATCACGGCGAAGGAGTTCAAAGACTTGTCTGAGGTGTTCTGCATGCTCTTGCAGTGTCTTGCTGAACACTACTATGTCGTCGAAGAAAGACAGGACACATTCACGCATTAATTGGTGAAGTGTGCCGGTGATAGCATCGTTGAAGGTTGCAGGCCCGCCAGCAAGGCCATATGACAGGACTCTGAATTCAAAATGTCCCGAGTGGGTTTGGAAGGCAGTCTTGAATTCCTCCCCTTCAGCCAGTCGGATTTGATGATAACCTGCTCGCAAGTCGAGCTTGGAGAACCACTGAGCCCCGTGTAATTCATCAAGTAGCTCCTCGATCATGGGCACAGGATACTTGCCCACTATAGTCATAGCGTTGAGCTGTTGATAATCTATGCATAACCGCCATGTGCCATCTTTCTTTTTGACTAGTATCACGGGTGAAGAGAAGGGATTGTGGTGTGCGCTGAATAACACCTGACCTTAACATCTCCTGCACTTGCTTCTCGATCTCATCTTTATGTTCTATGGTCGCAAGTTCACCGACTGTGCTCTAGCCATCAGCGGTATCCTGTGATCGCAATCTCGGCGCGTGGGAAGGCCTGTTGGTTCGCCAAACACGTCTTCAAACTGGTCGATGACTTTCTGAATGTTGTCAGGCGTTGGTGTGTACACTTCATCTCCTTCAGTGACTTGATATAGCTGAACAACTTGCGTCAGTGAGCCCTGTTTCTGCAAAGATTGCAGTTGCAAGGCGTTGATCTCAGAGCAGGGGCCAACGCCCTCTTGATGGCCTTGCAATTGTGCGGGCCCACGCGGAGTGGTGATCAGCAACTGTTTGCCCCGCCAGTCCACGCTCATCGGGCTGTGTTCCTCGAGCCAGTCCATGCCGAGGATGGCGTCATACGCGCCCAACAGCAACACCTTCATATCAGTGATGAACTCGTGCGTCTGTGATACCCAACTGCATTGCGGTATGTGGAAGACGCAGCAAAGTTCGCCTCCATCAGCAACCTTGACGCGGCAGGGCCGGCGGAGAGGTAACACGCCCGTCAGAATTGACGCGAGGCGCGCGTCGATGAAGGACGTAGAGCTCCCGGAATCCACCAGCAACAGCACCTCGTGGCCTTGCAACCACGCGTGAAGGCGAATCGTCCTCAGGGACGTGCCGCCGGTGAGGGCGTGGCATGTGATCGCCATCGCCGTTTCTGCCAACGCGTCGCCGAGCGGTGGGTTTGGGAATCGCCGTCGGAGTCAAGGCCGAACAGCTCGAGGAGCTCCTCGAGTACGTGGAGTTGGACGCTGGTGGGGCAGCTGTGGTCCTGCCCCCAGCGCTCCCCGCACTTGAAGCATAGGCCCTTTGCACGGCGATATTCTCGCAGCGCCTTCAGTTTGGTGCTATCGGCACGGCTGGCCTTCACCGCCCGCTGGTCTGTGGCCGTCGGCGTCGTCGGCGGTTGTCCTTGAGGTGGTGGTGGTGGAAGCGCCATGGGTACGCCCGTGTTGTTACGGTGGCTCCAATCCGAGACGGTGGCACGCGCTGTGTTGGAACGCGCGCGCTCCCGCGAGGCGCCATCCACCACCTCCTCCTGGAGCAGCGCCAGGGCGCACGCGGTGTCGAGATCAGGCGGCCGCTGCACCAGCACCACCGCGCGGATGTCGGCCCGGAGTCCCTTGACAAAACGGGTAAGGTAATAATAAGGATGAATGGATTCAAAATATTCAGACAGGTAACTGATAATCAACTCAAATTGCTCAATGTAATCAGCTACAGATGTTTTCTGTGATAGAGAATAAAACTGGCGGATTAGGAGCTGGTGGCGGTCGCGACCAAATCTCGTACACAACAGTGACGAGAATGACTCCCAATCAAACCCAGTCAACTTCCTCTGCACCGATTGCAACCACACCGATGCGGAGCCAGCAAAATTCATAGAGGCCATAGGGGCCCAAAACTTCTCACGGATATCAAACATATGAAAATACTGCTCGCATAGTGTCTTCCACTGCCGCGGGTTCTCGCCCGTGAATTGGGGAAACCCGATTGATGGATGAGCCTGGCTAATTCCCGCGAGAAGTTGGCTGGCATGCGCGTATGGAGATGCGATGGTAGACAGGACGGAAAGTTGTGATTGACCGTTGGCCGGGGTGGCCACCGACGCGAACGCCGGTGCCAGACCCCGTGGTAGGACGTCGATGCCGCGATCGGTTGACCCGAGGGCGTCGCCCTCCGCGCGCTTGCTGGTGCCGACGTGGTCACGCAGCGGCGTTGGTGGTGGCGCTGGTGCCTCCACCGGCCGCTCCTCCGTGATGATTGCAGGTCGCGCTTGGAGTTCGGCGACCCCGCCGAGAGTTGATCCACGCGCCGCTCTAGATCGGGGCGCCATTGGCCCAGATCGTCCTGCTTGGCGGTGTGGGAGCGGATGTCGGAGTGGATCGCGTCGAGAGAGTTGGTGAGCTTGTCGAAGTAGTCTTTGAAGGACGGATCCATGGCGCTGAGTCGATCCTTGATCGATTTCTGCAGCCTCGCCTCGATCAGATGCGCTAGGGTGTGGATCGATGGCTCTGAATACCAGATGTTAACAACCCAGTGATATATCTCTCGATCTATTGCAATATCTCACGAATCTGGTGGCAATTAGGATTACAATCACTGGATACACGAATTGGGGAGGAAGGGAAAGGGAAAGAGAGCCGCCGCCGGGTTCGCCGTGATCCACTGGATACCTAGCGCTTGCGTGTGAACCAGCGTTAAGTAGCTGGTGGGGAGCTGGTTCACACCCACTCCGGCCCACTGACCCTGTTGTTGGGCCGCTTCTGTCTGATGGGCCGAGTCGGTGGCGAGGCCGGGTCTCTGTCCGTTGTTGAGGCTGAGCTGTCTGTGGCCTTGACAGTATCTCACACCCAACACTGAACATATGTACAAATTGGTCATTTGGGCCTACATTAGCAAGGACCAACTCATCAGTTGTCTTTCATACACCTCTAACATGCTGTTACAGCCGACATCTTGAAGCATAACTCT